>NC_041385.1:505864473-505900991 GCF_002162155.2 Triticum dicoccoides | reverse complement strand
CGCACCCTCGATTCCCCTACTCAACCACTGCCGCCGACCCCCCGCACCCCGCGCACCGTCTTATAAAAAAAATTAGTATCAAACAGCTTTTTAAATGCTACTGTCTTATAAAAAAATATTACTGTTATTATTAAAACAAGTTTGAACATATTTAAACATAAATAAGTATCAAACAGCTTTTTAAATGCTAAAAAAAATTTGTGGAGCCTGGGAGTCGAACCCAGGACCTCCTGGTGTGAGAACTGGCTGCTGACCAGTCGAGCTAGTAGAGTGGGCTTGACATAGATAGGTTCTGGTTCTGCTCCACGCTGCATCTCGCCATGCCTTGGCTTCAAAACAAAGGCTCTGTGATGTACCACTCCCATGGTTCTTTGATGTACCACTCCCATGGAAAATGATTACTTTTCTTTGAGCTTACACATGGCCGGCCAATGGAGTAGAAATCATCCAAAGCTTTTTGTTGTGGTGAAGATGGTTAGATGACCGTCCTATACTCCTATCTGCACATCCAAAAGGAATAGCCAAGCATAAACTACTGCAAAGTACACTGTTGCAAATTAAAAACTACAATGTGGGCATTGTAACTAGTACGTACTACTCAAGAAATCATTTGAACTTTTGGGATTGTGTCCTACCAGAGATACTTAGCTTTATTTGTTTGTTGGAAACTAATTATGTATTGTATCAGAGATACCTGGAACAGTTGGAAGGTAGCAAGCAATGCTGCATAGGGCGCTGATGAGTCACTGACAAAGCCACACAGCACAATAGGGTGGCCAAAAGGCTCGCAGCCTTGGCTTGTGATGATGATTGCCAGTTCCCCAGTCCTCCCCTCCACCACGGCTTGTCCTCCATCTCCTTCTGATCGGGACGTTTCATTGTCACGCAACGCAAGCACACCACAACAACCACCACCACCACAGGCCCGGCCGAGCACGAGCCGGAGCCAAGGAGAGAAAACACAAAGCGCACGGGAGATTCCCCTCCTTTCACCGTCCATCTAGGAAATACAAAAGTTTGTTATCCAGGAAATACAAAAGTTTGGATTGTTGAATGCATTCTGAATTCTAGCTATACAAAAGTTTTTTCCTTCTGAAATGTGTTTTTCTTCTTCTTCCTGTTTTGAGTAGTTTGCGTAAGTTTTCTGAAATGATGATGTATTTTTCTTAATTCAGCGAACCGTGAGATGGACTTAGAAGAAGAAACTGCCTCCTGATTGCAGTTGATTAATTAGTATATATGTTGTAGACTTGTAGCATACCTACCTCTATATGGTTTTATATTTCAACTTGATTTCTGAATATTCCAAACCACACGCGAAGTCCTTTCTTACAAGAAGAAGTTTCTCTTCATAACGGTGAACAAAACTACTGTCAATCAGCTCAGTTCTAGTGCTGTTGGATTTTTTTAATTGGCTTCTTGCAGTTTTGAAAATTCAGTTTATTCGGTTACTGAAAATTCAGTTAATTCAGTTAGGCACACAAATTCCAGAACTTTTGTGTGCCCTAGTACTTGGTGTTTGTAGAAAACCAGGAGTGTCAATGGGCCTAGAATTCACTTGTTCTTATATGGGTTTGTAAAACTTGTTCATGTACTGAACTACTAATGCCTTGTGATGCTCTGAATTACTTGTGATGCCTCTGAATTACGTGTGATCACATTGAGAAAGACTTGTAAAGATGATGATCATCTTTAACAGAAAACAATTTGTGATGATTTTGCTAGTTTGCTGGGTTTTGTCTCCGACCATCGTGTCGTGATGATTTTGCAGGTACCCCGAGAGGCCCTTGAGTTTGCCGGAATGTCGATTAACTTCCGTTCCGGCAAATTCGGGTACTCCATATGTCCTATTTTCAGCAAAGGTCATGCTGAAATTTTCCGTCAATTTTAGCATGACTTTGCTAAAAATAGGACATATGGGGTACTTGTGACTAATGCATAGGCCGGGGTATCTTAGTAGTTAATTAAGTAGGATCAAGTGCCCCGGCGTACTTGTGACTAATGCATGGCTTTTAGGGTGCCTCGGTGTTGATAAAAACTGAAATGATGAAAAGTTAGGCTTTTAGGGTGCCTTGGCATCGAAAAACCCTCAATGATAAAAGCTTAGATTTTAGGATGCCTCGGTGTCGACAAACCCTAAATGATGAGACCATGATCTTGTTCCTTGACAATAACCAACTTTTTGACCAAACTTTGTTTCTATTTAGAGAGAAACATGGCCCACAATGATGAGGCCGGGGGTTCGGGCGGCAAGGCATTCTGGGAGCTGTCCCAGGAGATGGAGGAACAACCTCACTTGTATGAGGCCGCCGCCTTCCCCACCGATCCTGAGACCACGGATGGTGCCACCGAGGATGACCACACTGATGCCACCACTGATGGTGCCGCCGAGGATGCCACCACTGATGATGGCGGCGCACGCACAGATAGCAGCCAGCGGAAGAGGCAACGGAAGGACCGGCGCCCGATCGTGCTCCGCACCCTCAAGGAGGAAGTTACTGAAGTGGACTCCAACGGGAATCCAACGGCGCCCGAACGAATAGTCAAGGGGTACTCGCTTCAGCTCGGGTGCATTAGCCGGAGCACCGTCTCGATGAACACCGAGAACCTGAGGCATCCTGACCGAGGGAATTTGCGCCACCTCCTCTTCACGAAGCTGCACGAACGATACAAGTTCCCTGCTGAATTCGAAAACACAAGCCTCAAAGGGAATAAAGTGAACAATGTTGCCCTCACGAAGATGAGCAAGGCCCTGTCTACTTGGAAAAGCAATGTGAAGAGAATGATCGAGAAAGGTGAGAGTTATGAGAAGATCAAGGAGAAAAATCCTTCGATCACCGAAGATGACTACAACGACTTCAAGATCAATTGCTCGAGCACCGCAAGCTCCCAATCAAGTGAGTGGGGGAAACAAATGCGGGAGCTGAACATAGGGGAACACACACTCGGTCCCGGCGGTTATAGAGTGGCGGAGCCTATATGGGACAAGGAGGAGGCGGACCGTGCCGAGCAAGGCCTACCGCCCCTCTTCGATAAATACGGTGACAAGCAGACCAGGAACTTTGTCAGGGCCCGGTACAAGAAGGACTCGAAAACAAAGGAGCTTACCACGGATCCGAAGACCAGGCGGCTTGAGCTTGTTCTGGTAAGGAATACACCCCCGCGTAATTAGCTCCATATGGTTGCATTCTAATTAATGAAGCCGAATTTCTAAATGGTTCACATTCCTTCCGCGGGCGACTGAAAGCAGTAGCGCGGGGTCGACTAAGAGCAACCCTTGGGACACCACTCTAAATAGGGGGTTGAATATAATGAAGAACAAGGATAAGCTCAGTAAGCCGACGTCAGCTGGTCGTGTGGCCGGCAAAGGCTTGTCGACAAAATGGGGGTCATACTATACCGCTGGTGTGCGGAAGGAGAAAAAGACCAGCTCGGAAAGCCAGGCGCGAGAGGTTCAAGAACTCAAGGCATAGGTGGCGCAGATTCCGGAGATTGTCCAAGAGCAAGTGGAACAACGACTCGGAGCGACGATCACCGCCCTTGTGCCTACCTTGATCTCGGGGTTGAGTGCGTGGATTGCGGGCGGCCAACAGGGGCCGCCCCCGATTCCTAGCTTCACGGCCAGCAACTCGCATAATGCGATGGCGGGGCCATTGGTGCCTCCGACGGAGGCGGCATTGGTGTCTCCTACGCCGGCACGGGAGCTTAATGCACCCGGGTGTACGCCAGCCGGCACCTCTTCAGCAAGCGGCCGCTCCGTCAACTGCACGCCCGCCGTTGGCGGTGCCTCGACATTAGCCGAGCTCGACGCCATCATCACGGTAACTAATTAAGCCTCTCTCGGCCGAGGACTTCATCTCCTTGCCTTTGACTGGGCATCCCTGACGCCCTACATGTTTTCGCAGGGCGCCGCCGACGTTCCGTGCACTCTCCTCCACTTCGTGAACAACGAGTTGGTCGATGTCGCCAAGGGCAAAATCGTTCAACCGGGCAACCCCTTGTTCCACGGTACCCAGATGCCACCCAACTTGTTTAGGGTTCAACTGGTTCGGGTGCTGCCAGGCTGCGACGACTTGTTACCTCCGATTCGACCCGTCGGGGCCGACGATGATGACGTGATGACCCTCAGCGCCTGCCTGAGCTGGCCCCTGCTTTGGCCGAAGAGCCAGATTCGTTTGGGGGTGGGGGACACCACCCCAAAGACAACACCGCCAGTCGTGCCGGCGCCAAGTCGGCCCCATGGCAAGACCGCCGTAACGGTGCCGGACATCCCTATGCCACTGGATCCAAACATGCATATGGCACAGGATCAGAACGACGACGACGACGACGATGATACATTTGGCAACGTCGATCAGTACTTTGCCGAGCATGGGTACGATGGCGACTTCATGGGGCCTCCTTCTCAAGAACCAAACCCAACAAAAGACGTGTGCGATCTAGCTCGTACCGCGGAGAAGCCAAGTTGCAACAGGCGCCGTCTGGCGTTCAGCTCTCAGGAGACGCCTCCAGCTGCCGACTTCACCGAGCCTCAGATAGGCGAGGTGCGAAATATTATCAGCCCCGACACACTCAAGAAGGCGGTCTGTGAGCAGAACTCGGTCCCATTACAGGAGAAGAAGAAGGCACGCAAAAGAAAGACTAAGAAGGCTGCGAGCCAGCCGGCACCGAGTACGATCTGTGCTCAGGACGGGCCACCTTCACCGCAGGATATCTCGAGGAGGGTGCATGTGGCGGGTAGGGCGATGCTACCGACAAATATGCTCAATGCTGCAACCGGTGCTATGCGGAGTCTGCATGACAGTGTTCTTGCTTTGGAGAAGCGGCGTCTCAGGGAGAAGGATGTGGCATACCCGGTTTTCGCGGCCAAGGTGCCAGAGGGCAAGGGCTTTGTGGATAACTCCATCGGGCGTATGATCGTCCTGCGTTTTGATGACATCCACGCTATGTTGAACCTTCATCCGCTGCACTACACCTTCGTTCGGCTATTTTCGCTGAGTATGGAGATGCGGATCATTCGCGACAAGACCCCGGACATCGTGATAGTCGACCCCTTCTACATGCGTGCCAAGATCTTGGGCAGCGCTGGGGACCGGCAAGTCGCGAGTTCTTACCTCGAAGGCGTCATTCTGGCAAACCAAGATAAGGATAACTTCCTCGTGCCTTACTTTCCCGAGTAAGTCCTCCCCTCAACCGGCCCGTAACATATGAATTCTTACTTTTCGATCGTTTTTCTTTTAACATTCCGTGTTTTCTGCAGTGACACACGTTGCACGCTCATCCTCCTAAGCCCCAAATATTCCATGGCCACGTATTTCGACCTGGACCGTCAGTCGAACGTAGACTACACAAATGTCAAGAAGGTTCTTGATGATGTTCTCCCCGGCTACGCCCAATCTGGAGGCACCTTCACCAGGCCTATTCGTAAGTACGACAAGCACATGTTCTCCCACAATACGACGTTCTGCTGCGTCAAGCAGCCGCCTGGCGGTCAGAAGGGTGCCTACTACGCCATCCATCACATGCGGGCGATCGTACGGGACCATCATCAACTTCTGCTACCGAGTAAACTCAAAGATTGGGCCGCGAGCGTGTCGGCAATCCAGGACGCGGACCTCTGACAAGAATTCTTTCGCATCCAGTCGGAGTTTGCGGAAATCATCCATCAAGATGTCCTTCGTACCTCGGGGCAGTTCTACCTCAGAAATCAACCGTCCAACAGTGACATCGACACAATGCTACAAATGCAGGATGACAACGCCCGTTCTTTCATGACTCCCACAATAGACGGCGGCTTCATCCACGCTCCGGTCCCTTGAGTCGAGTTGTCTAGTTCTGAAACATCGATTGGCTCATGTTGTAATTAAACTTTAATGAACTTGTAGTATGTCTCTTTGGTTTCGAGAGTCGTTCAACTTAGATGTAATCGATGCTATTAATGTCTTCCTTTTCTCTTCCGATCGTTCTGTTGCATAATTATATATTGCTTATGTATTGTCTGTGAATTGGTACTAACGTTTCGTTTGGCTAGTGCATAGCGATGCCGACGTATGTCATGTACAAGGGTAAGGTTCCCGGAGTCTACGATGACTGGGAGGAGTGTCGGAGACAGGTTCACCGATTCAGCGGTAACAGTTACAAAGGGTACACCACTAGGGCCGAGGCCGAATCTAGATACGCCCGCTATCTAGCAGGAGAGGGGAGGGAGCGTTGGAGGAACCGGATGAAGACGAGTTTCATCGTGATGATGCTCATCGTGATGACCGCAGCTCTCTTCTATGTGATGGTAGTTTAGATGATCGATATCGACTTGTAATGTGAAGACAAACTCGCTACTCGCGGTCTCGAGACTTGTAATATAATGTTCTATCTTTGTTCGGTCTTTTTAATTCGGAGACTAATATGATGAATTGTATTCGGAGACTAATATGATGAATTGTATTCAAAGACTAATCTTCTATTGTATTCGATGAATCTGTTGTTGATGTGTGTTGTCTATATTTTGTCAAACTATACATTTTGTAACCTGTGCAAAAAACAGAAAATAAAAAGATAAAAAAAACCTAATATTCATACTAATGGCGCATCACAGGACAGTGCGCCATTAGTATGACAGTGCATACTAATGGCGCATCACTGGGTAGTGCGCCATTAGTATGCTGCGGTTACTAATGGCGCATCCAGTGGTGGTGCGCCATTAGTATGCCAAAGCACCTGGGTATACATGGCCCCTGGGAGGCATACTAATGGCGCACGCTGGCCTATACTAATGGCGCACCCGCGGTGCGCCATTAGTATACTAGATACTAATGGCGCACCAGGTGGTGCGCCATTAGTAAAAATTACTAATGGCGTGCTGTTAATGGCGCACCACAGATGCGCCATTAATGGCCATATTAGGTGCGCCATTAGTAGGGGGTTTTCTAGTAGTGTCTTTGCAAGTCTCTTCGAATTATCAGTTTGGTTTGGGCTACTAGATTGATCTTTCTTGCAATAGGAGAAGTGCTTAGCTTTGGGTTCAATCTTGCGGTGCCCTTTCCCAATGACAGCAGGGGCAGCAAGGCACATATTGTATTGTTGCCATCGAGGATAAAAAGATGGGGTTTATATCATATTGCTTGAGTTTATCCCTCTACATCATGTCATCTTGCTTAATGCGTTACTCTGTTCTTATGAACTTAATACTCTAGATGCATGCTGGATAGAGGTCGATGTGTGGAGTAATAGTAATAGATGCAGAATTGTTTCAATCTACTTGTCACGAACGTGATGCCTATATACATGATCATGCCTAGATATTCTCATAACTATGCGCTTTTCTATCAATTGCTCGACAGTAATTTGTTCACCCACCGTAAGATATGCTATCTTGAGAGAAGCCACTAGTGAAACCTATGGCCCCCGGGTCTCTTTTCCATCATATTATATCTCTTTTATTTACATTGCATCTCGTTTACTATTTTGCAATCTTTACTTTTTAATCTATACAACAAAAATACCAAAACTATTTATCTTATTATCTCTATCAGATCTCACCTTTGCAAGTGGCCTTGAAGGGATTGACAACCCCTTTATCGCATTGGTTGCAAGGTTCTTATTTGTTTGTGCAGGTACAAGGCGACTTGCGTGTAACCTCCTACTAGATTGATACATTGGTTCTCAAGAACTGGGAGAAATACTTACCCTACTTTGCTGCATCACCCTTTCCTCTTCAAGAGAAAACCAACGCATGCTCAAGAGGTAGCAAGAACGATTTCTGGCGCCGTTTCCGGGGAGGCTTACGCCAAGTCAAGTCAAGATTTGATCTCTCGACAACTCGCTGATTTCTGGCATCATTGCCGGAGAGATCTACGCACAAGTCAAGACATACCAAGTACCCATCACAAAATCTTATCCCTCGCATTACATTATTTGCCATTTGCCTCTCGTTTTCCTCTCCCCCATTTCACCCTTGTCATTTTATTCGCGCTTTTTCCGTTCGTCTCTTTTTGCTTGCTTCTTGTGTGTCTGTGTGTTAGATCGTTCGTTTCGCCATCATGGCCAGTCCTTCTATCATTGTTAGTACTCCCGAGAATGAAGTTCTTAATTTTAAACAAAGGGAGGGAGAAAATTTAAAAGATGCTTGGTACAGAATTTGCAATGCTCAGAATAGATCCACTAGGAAGCAATCTACTTTTCGATTTTTATGTTGGCATCACTCCTTGGAACAGATATATTCTTGACACCATTACCGGAGGGAATTTCTTGGGTAGCCATACTTTTGATTCTTATAATGCTATGATAGATTTGTTTGGCTCACCACCTCTTTTGGTTAATGGAACTATTTTAACTTTGGAACATGTGATGCAAAGGCTTGAAATTATTGAAAATAAAGTTGCCACTGTGGAGTTGATTGAGAATTTGCATAAAAAGGTCCACAACCAAATTACCCAATATGGATCTAAGGTAGGAGTTACTCTGAAAAGTTTTAAAGAAAAAGAACCCATAGTTGACGGAAAATTAGATCAAGATTCCACTAGAATTGATAAACTTGAGGATATTATTACCAACTTAGGTTCTACTTTTTCTGCCGTGAGAAATACCTCAAACCCTCCTACTACCAAAGTTTCTAAATGTATGTATGTTCCTAAAAATAAGGGTGGATCTTCTAGTAAATAAATTACGGATCTCAAATCAATAAGTGTTCACCCCAACTTTTTCGCTATCATTAAGGAACCTTTTGCTACAAATGAATTTCTTGATTCCTTGCCTAGGGGTTTGATTATTAATAAAATTAAGGAAACTCCTAAGGGTTATAAGTGTTCAATTGAAGAATTGCCAACCAAAGATGGTAATACCTAGATCTATTCTTGTTTTTATGCCTAGCTATGGGCATTAAACGATAGCGCTTGTTGGGAGGCAACCCAATTTTATTTTTGTTCTTTACTTTTTGTTCTTGTTTAGTAATAAATAATTCATCTAGCCTCTGGATAGATGTGGTTTTGTGTTTTTAATTAGTGTTTGTGCCAAGTAAAACCTTTAGGATAAACTACGGTGATAGTTAATTTGATCTTGCTGAAAAACAGAAACTTTTGCACGCACGAGATTAGTTTTCATAAATCACAGAAACGTGATTTTCAGTTGATTCTTTTTGCATAAGATTAATAAACAAATTACCTACGACTTCCTAATTTTGTAGAAGTTTTGGGGTTCCAGAAGTATTTGGGAGTTACAGATTTCTACAGACTGTTCTGTTTTTGACAGATTCTGTTTTTCGTGTGTTGTTTGCTTATTTTGATGAATCTATGACTAGTATCGGGGGGTATGAACCATAGAGAAGTTGGAATACAGTAGGTTTAACACCAATATAAATAAAGAATGAGTTAATTACAGTACCTTAAAGTGGTGGTTTATTTTCTTGCACTAACGGAGCTCATGAGATTTTCTGTTGAGTTTTGTGTTGTGAATTTTTCAAGTTTTGGGTAAAGATTTGATGGATTTTGGAATAAGGAGTGGCAAGAGCCTTAGCTTGGGGATGCACAAGGCACCCCAAGGTAAAATTCAAGGACAACCAAAAGCCTAAGCTTGGGGATGCCCCGGAAGGCATCCCCTCTTTCGTCTTCGTCTTCAGTAACTTTACTTGAGGTTATATTTTTATTCACCACATGATATGTGTTTTGCTTGGAGCGTCTTGTATGATTTGAGTATTTGCTTTCTATTTTACCACAATCATCCTTGTTGTACACACCTTTTGGGAGAGGCACACATGAATCGGAATTTATTAGAATACTCTATGTGCTTCACTTATATCTTTTGAGCTAGATAATTTTGCTCTAGTGCTTCATTTATACCTTTTTAGAGCACGGTGGTGGTTTTATTTTGTAGAAATTATTGATATCTCATGCTTCACTTATATTATTTTGAGAGTATTTTAGAAAAGCATGGTAATTTGCTTTGGTTATAAAATTAGTCCTAATATGATGGGCATCCAAGTTGGGTAAAATAAAAACTTTCATATGGAGTGCATTAAACACTATGATAAATTTGATACTCCCTCCATTCCTAAATATTTGTCTTTCTAGAGATTTTAAATGGACTACCACATACGGATGTATATAGACAAATTTTAGAGTGTAGATTCACTCATTTTGCTATGTATGTAGTCACTTGTTGAAATCTCTAGAAAGACAAATATTTAGGAACTGAGGGAGTACTTGATAATTGTTTTGAGATATAAAGGTGGTAATGTTAGAGTCATGCTAGTTGGGTAATTATGAAATTGAGAAATACTTGTGTTAAAGTTGGCAAGTCCCGTAGCATGCACGTATGGTGAACGTTGTGTGACAAATTTGAAGCATGGGGTGTTCTTTGATTGCCTTCCTTATGAGTGGAGGTCGGGATCGCGCGATGGTTAACTCCTACCAACCCTTCCCCTAGGAGCATGCATAGTAGTACTTTGCTTCGAGGGCTAATAAACTTTTGCAATAAGTATATGAGTTCTTTATGACTAATGTAAGTCCATGGATTATACGCACTCTTACCCTTCCGCAATTTGCTAGCCTCTACGGTACCGTGCATTGCCCTTTCTCACCCTGAGAGTTGGTGCAAACTTCACAGGTGGATACAAACCCCGTGATACGCCCTATCACACATAAACCTCCTTATATCTTCCTCAAAACAGCCACCGTACCTACCTATTATGGCATTTCCATAGCCATTCCGAGATATATTGCCATGCAACTTTCCGCCGTTCCGTTTATTATGACATGCTCCATCATTGTCATATTGCTTTGCATGATCATGTAGTTGACATCATATTTCTGGCAAAGCCACCTTTATAATTCTTTCATACATGTCGCTCTTGATTCATTGCATATCCCGGTACACCGCCGGAGGCATTCACATAGAGTCATATTTTGTCCTAAGTATTGAGTTGTAATTCTTGAGTTGTAAATAAATAGAAGTGTGATGATTTCCATTATTAGAGCATTGTCCCATGTGAGGAAAGGATGATGGAGAATATGATTCCCCCACAAGTCGGGATGAGACTCCGGATGAAATAAAAAAAAGAAAAAAAGAAAAAAAGAGAGAGAAAAAAAAGAGGCCAAAGAAGCCCAAATAGAAAAATGAGAGAAAAAGAGAGAAGGGACAATGTTACTATCCCTTTTCCACACTTGTGCTTCAAAATAGCACCATGATCTTCATGATAGAGACTTTCTTATTTTGTCACTTTCATATACTAGTGGGAATTTTTCATTATAGAACTTGGCTTGTATATTCCAATGATGGGCTTCCTCAAAATGCCCTAGGTCTTCGTGAGCAAGCAAGTTGGATGCACACCCACTTAGTTTTTTTATGAGCTTTCATACAATTATAGCTCTAGTGCATCTGTTGCATGGCAATCCCTACTCCTCGTATTGACATCAATTGATGGGCATCTCCATAGCCCGTTGATTAGCCGCGTCAATGTGAGACTTTATTCTTTTTTGTTTTCTTACATAATCCCTATCATCATACTCCACTCCACCCACAATGCTATGTTCATGGCTTACGCTCATGTATTGCGTGAGGGTTGAAAAGGCTGAAGCGCGTTAAAAAGTATGAACCAATTGCTTGGCTGAAACCGGGGTTGTGCATGATGGGAGCATTTTGTGTGACGAAAATGAAGCATGGCCAAACTATATGATTTTGTAGGGACAAGCTTTCTTTGGCTATGTTATTTTGATAAGACATAAACTGCTTGGTTAGCATGCTTAAAGTATTACTATTTTTATGTCAATATTAAACTTTTATCTTGAATCTTTTGGATCTGAACATTCATGCCACAATAAAGAGAGTTACATTGAAAATTATGTTAGGTAGCATTCCACATCAAAAATTCTGTTTTTATCACTACCTACTCGAGGACGAGCAGGAATTAAGCTTGGGGATACTTGATACGTCTCCAACGTATCTATAATTTTTTATTGTTCCATGTTATTATATTGTCTATTTTGGATGTTTAATGGGCTTTATTATGCACTTTTATATTATTTTTGGGACTAACCTATTAACCGGAGGCCCAGTGCAAATTGCTGTTTTTGCCTATTTCAGTGTTTTGCAGGAAAGGAATATCAAACAGAGTCCAAACGGAATGAAACCTTCGGGAGAATCGTTTTTGGAACAAACGCAATCCAGAAGACTTGGAGTGGACGTCAAGGAAGAAATGAGGCGTCCACGAGGTAGGAGGGCGCACCCGGGGGCTAGGCGCGCCCCCACCCTCGTGGGCCTCTCGTGCTCCACCGACCTACTTCTTTCGCCTATATATACTCATATACCCCGAAAACATCCATGAGCACCACGAAACCCTATTTCCACCGCCGCAACCTTTTGTACCCATGAGATCGCATCTTGGGGCCTTTTTCGGCGCTCCGCCGGAGGGGAAATTAATCATGGAGGGCTTCTAGATCAACATCGTAGCCTCTCCGATGATGTGTGAGTAGTCTACCACAGACCTTCAGGTCCATAGTTATTAGCTAGATGGCTTCTTCTCTCTCTTTGTTTCTCAATACAAAGTTCTCCTCGATCTTCTTGGAGATCTATTCGATGTAATACTTTTTGCGGTGTGTTTGTTGAGATCCGATGAATTGTGGGTTTATGATCAAGATTGTCTATGGACAATATTTGGTTCTTCTCTGAATTCTTATATGTATGATTTGATATCTTTGCAAGTCTCTTCGAATTATCAGTTTGGTTTGGGCTACTAGATTGATCTTTCTTGCAATAGGAGAAGTACTTAGCTTTGGGTTCAATCTTGCGGTGTCCTTTCCCAGTGACAGCAGGGGCAGCAAGGCGCATATTATATTGTTGCCATCGAGGATAAAAAGATGGGGTTTATATCATATTGCTTGAGTTTATCCGTCTACATCATGTCATCTTGCTTAATGCGTTACTCTGTTCTTATGAACTTAATACTCTAGATGCATGCTGGATAGCGGTCGATGTGTGGAGTAATAGTAGTAGATGCAGAATCGTTTCGATCTACTTTTCACAGACGTGATGCCTATATACATGATCATGCCTAGATATTCTCATAACTATGCACTTTTCTATTAATTGCTAGATAGTAATTTGTTCACCCACCGTAAGATATGCTATCTTGAGAGAAGCCACTAGTGAAACCTATGGCCCCCGGGTCTCTTTTCCATCATATTATATCTCTTTTATTTACATTGCATCTCGTTTACTATTTTGCAATCTTTACTTTTCAATCTATACAACAAAAATACCAAAAACAATTATCTTATTATCTCTATTAGATCTCACTTTTGCAAGTGGCCGTGAAGGGATTGACAACCCCTTTATCGAGGGAAATACTTACGCTACTTTGCTACTGAAAGTGCAACTATCCCTAGGTGGTTTTGGTAATTCATAACAACATGTAGCTCATTGAGCTAATGCTATTCCAAGACTATTATTTCATGAAAGCTCAATGAATGGCATGGCATGGATGATGAAAGTGGATCCCTCAAAATACTAAGGACAAAGGATTGGCTCAAGCTCAAAAGCTCAAGACTCTTCATTTTATGTTTTAGTGATCCAAGATCATATTGAGTCTATAGGAAAAGCCAATACTATCAAGGAGGGATGAGGTGTTGCTTAATGAGACTCTTGCTTCATGTGCTTAGTGATATGCTCCAAAACCCTCAACTACTTTCCCACATCCACAAATGACCTAAACCCAAAGCCAGAATCGGTCACACCGAATCTTCCTATTCGGCGCCACCGATTCCAAAAGTCATAGCCACTGCCACAAACCCTAAGCAAATCGGTCTTACCGATAGGGATCTCGGTCTCACCAAGATGGGGTTGTAATCTGTATGTTTCCCTTCGTAACGTTTCGGTCTAACCGAAGTGAGCGATCAGTCCCACCGAGATTGCAATGTAAACTCTCTGTTTCCTTTCTGTAACATTTTGGTCTCACCGAAAAGAGCAAATCGGTCCCACCGAGTTTACCTGACCAACTCTCTGGAAAGCTTATTACCAAATCAGTCTTACCAAGTTTGTGTAATCGGTCCTACCGAGATTACGTTATGCCCTAACCCTAACCGAATCGGTCTCACCGAGATGCATGTCAGTCCCACCGAAAATCACTAACGGTCACTAGGTTTACTAAATCAGTCTGACCGAGTTTAACGATTCGGTCCCACCGAGTTTGGTAAATTGTGTGTAACGGTTAGATTTTGTGTGGAGTCTATAAATACCCCTCCACCTCCTCTTCATTCGTGGAGAGAGCCATCAGAACGAACCTACACTTCCAACCTACCATTTCTGAGAGAGAACCACCTACTCATGTGTTGAGGCCAAGATATTCCATTCCTACCATATGAATCTTGATCTCTAGCCTTCCCCAAGTTGCTTTCCACTCAAATCTTCTTTCCACCAGATCCAAAACCTATGAGAGAGAGTTGAGTGTTGGGGAGACTATCATTTGAAGCACAAGAGCAAGGAGTTCATCATCAACGCACCATTTGTTACTTCTTGGAGAGTGGTGTCTCCTAGATTGGCTAGGTGTCACTTGGGAGCCTCCGACAAGATTGTGGAGTTGAACCAAGGAGTTTGTAAGGGCAGGGAGATCGCCTACTTCGTGAAGATCTACCGCTAGTGAGGCAAGTCCTTCGTGGGCGACGGCCATGGTGGGATAGACAAGGTTGCTTCTTCGCGGACCCTTCGTGGGTGGAGCCCTCCGTGGACTCGCGAAACCGTTACCCTTCGTGGGTTGAAGTCTCCATCAACGTGGATGTACGATAGCACCACCTATCGGAACCACGCCAAAAACATCCGTGTCTCCAATTGCGTCTGAATCCTCCAAACCCTTCCCTTTACTTTCTTGCAAGTTGCATGCTTTAATTTCCGCTGCCTATATACTCTTTGCATGCTTGCTTGAATTGTGTGATGATTGCTTGACTTGTCCTAAAGTAGCTAAAATCTGCCAAACTCTAAAATTGGGAAAAGGTTAAGTTTTTATTGGTCAAGTAGTCTAATCACCCCCCTCTAGACATACTTCAAGGTCCTACAAGTGGTATCAGAGCTTTGGTCTCCATTTGCTTTGATTTCCATAGCTTTTGGTGGTCATAGCCTTGGTTTCACAACCTAGGAGAGTATGGCGTCTAGCGAGGGAAATTATCACCGTAGAGGTCCTTACTTTGATGGTACTAATTTTGCTAGTTGGAAGCATAAGATGAAAATGCATATTCTTGGACATCACCCTGTCGTTTGGGCAATTATTTGTATTGGCTTGCAAGGTGAATTTTTCGATGGGAGAGAACCGAACCGTGAATCTAATGCGGAAGAATTGAAGATGCTGCAGTACAATGCTCAAGCTTGTGATATCATCTTCAATGGACTGTTCCCCAAAGAATTCAACAAAATCAGCCGTCTTGAGAATGCAAAGGAAATTCGGAATACTTTGATTGATATGCATGAAGGTACCGAGTACGTCAAGGAATCCAAGTTGGATGTGCTCCAGAGTCAGCTTGACAAGTTCAAAATGAAGGATGGTGAAGGTGTCGCTGAAATGTACTCTAGGCTTGCTCTTATCACAAATGAGATTGCCGGCTTAGGGAGTGAAGAGATGACCGACAAATTCATCATCAAGAAGATCCTAAGAGCATTGGATGGAAAGTATGATACCATATGCACATTGATTCAAATGATGCCAAACTACAAAGATCTCAAGCCAACGGAAGTCATTGGAAGAATTGTTGCTCACGAGATGTCACTCAAGGATAAGGAGGAACTTCACAACAAGTCAAGTGGTGCTTACAAAGCCTCAAGTGAAGTCCCCACATCATCAAGTGAGAAACAAACCTTCAATGAAGAATTGAGCTTAATGGTGAAGAACTTCAACAAATTCTACAAGAGTAGAAGCAAAGAAAGAAGCTCCAAGTCAAGGTCTTACAATGACAAGAGATCTTCTAGTCGAGAGCGCAATTGCTACAATTGTGGGAGACCCGGACACTACTCCAATGAGTGTACGACACCCTACAAAAGAAGAGAAGATTCTCCAAGAAGAAGGAGCAAAAGAGAAGAATCACCACCAAGAGAGAGGAGGAGTAGAGATGATCGTTATGAACGAAGACCCTCACGGAGAAGCAAGGATTCGGAAAGGAAGGACAAGTCATCAAGGAGCTACACAAAATGAAGACATCAAGCTCATGTTGGTGAATGGGTATCCGGCTCCGACTTCGACAATCACTCCGAGAGAAGCTATCACTCCGACTCTGAATATACTCAAGATGAAGGTGTTGCCGGTCTAGCACTTGTGTCAACCAACTCCTACGACATATTTGATTCACCAAATGAAGGTGTTGGAAGATGCTTCATGGCCAAGGTCCAAAGGTAACACATCCTGAGTATGTTGATTTCAATAGTGATGAAGATGACTTGCTTGTGGATGATGATTTACTTGTTGACAACTCTAGTGATGAATACTATGATGAAACGTCAATTAATCATGCTAATCAAGATAAAACGAATGACAATGATGAGGAGAAGATTGAGCTTCTAACTAAAGAACTAAACACTCTTAAGTTAGCTCATGAAACTATCTACGAAGATCATCAAGAACTTTTAAGGGCTCATGACAAGTTACGCTTTGAAAAGCTCAATCTTGAGCAAGAGCATGAGTTCTTAAAAGCAATCAATGATGATCTCCGCAAGAAAAGTTCTTCTTACATTGCCAAGCGTTTACTCTTATCTACTTACATGCCTCAAGTCAAGTCTAGTAACAAGTACAAGAAAGATACTTCCTCTAGTAGTAACAATAATAATGTCAAATCCAATATTGTTGCTTCTAGTAGTTCTCTTGATTCCACTAATGATTCTCTTAGCCAAGTTACACTTGAGCAAGAAAATAGCTTATTGAAGGGAATTATAGAGAAAGGTGTTTACAAGAGCCTTGCCGGGAGTAAGCAATTCGAGATAATTGTACGCAAGCAAGGAAGGCACCGGAAGAATCAAGGTGTTGGTTTTGAACGAAAGTTCAATGCCAATGGAGTTGACTGGGAAGAAGATCAATACCCCAAGACGAAGTTTGTTCCTCAACAAGAGAAGTATGATCCTACTTCCTTCAAGGGAACACAAGCTCAAGATGATCTTCCACCACAAGACCACAAGAACAAAGGCAAGGACAAGTGTCGGTGTCAAAACCGGCGGATCTTGGGTAGGGGGTCCCGAACTGTGCGTCTAGGCGAATGGTAACAGGAGACAAGGGACACGATGTTTTTACCCAGGTTCGGGCCCTCTCGATGGAGGTAAAACCCTACTCCTGCTTGATTGATATTGATGATATGGGTAGTACAAGAGTGGATCTACCACGAGATCAAGGAGGCTAAACCCTAGAAGCTAGCCTATGGTATGATTGTTGTAATGGCTGTTGTCCTACGGACTAAAACCCTCCGGTTTATATAGACACCGGAGAGGGCTAGGGTTACACAGAGTCGGTTACAATGGTAGGAGATCTACATATCCGTATCGCCAAGCTTGCCTTCCACGCCAAGGAAAGTCCCATCCGGACACGGGACGAAGTCTTCAATCTTGTATCTTCATAGTCTTGGAGTCCGGCTGACGATGATAGTCCAGCTATCCGGACACCCCCTAGTCCAGGACTCCCTCAGTAGCCCCTGAACCAGGCTTCAATGACGATGAGTCCGGCGCGCATATTGTTCGGCATTGCAAGGCGGGTTCCTCCTCCGAATAATTCATAGAAGATTGTGAACACCGGGATAGTGTCCGGCTCTGCAAAGTAATTTCCACATTCCACCGTAGAGAGAATATTATGTACACAAGTTCAATCTGCTGATGTATTTTGTGGCATGACGTCACACCACCACCAAGCCTTTACTTGAATTGTTTTTTATTATACCACCTCAGCGCGTTTAGCGAAGCGGTTTCCTTGGCACGTCTTGTTGAAGCAGAGATCGTGTTCCCCTTATTCCGGGATTCTCATCAATACGGACGTGGGTAACCCAACCGCGCCATCGATGGTGGCGCTTGGGAGATAGGCGAGTTTTACCAGGCCGGTGGGGACGCATGGTCTTCGTCCGCCCATATATAAGGGGATAAGGATCCACCTTTTTACCTACGCCTTCTTCCTCCTTTGCTTACCCATCTCCGCGCACTCGAGCTCCAGCGCCCAAGCCCGCACATCTCGTCTCGACCTTCTCCAGTCATGTCCGGAGCGGGAGGCAAGTCGTTGGCTTCCTCCGTTACGGAGGAGCACATCAAAAAGTTGCGCGGCGCCGGATACCTGTCCGGCGACATCGCGCACCGGCTGCCCGACAAGGGGCAGCTCATCCCCACCCCCAGGCCCCATGAGAGGGTCGTATTCCTTCCCCACTTCCTCCGCGGACTAGGCTTCCCGTTGCATCCCTTCGTCCGGGGGCTCATGTACTATTACGGCCTGGATTTCCACGATCTGGCGCCAAACTTCATCCTCAACATATCGGCGTTTATTGTCGTGTGCGAGGCCTTCCTCTGCATCCAGCCCCACTTCGGCTTATGGCTCAAGACCTTCAACGTCAAGCCGAAGGTAGTGAAGGGCGTCCAAGCGGAGTGCGGAGGCGCCATGTTGGGCAAGATGCCAAACATCATCTGGCTCGAAGGGGCCTTCGTGGAGTCCGTCAAGGGATGGCAATCGGGGTGGTTCTACATCACCGAGCCGCGTGACCCAAAATGGGCGGTGGCCCCCGAGTTTAGATCTGGTATCCCGATGCAGCTCACCTCCTGGAAATAGAAGGGCTTGCTATGGGGCAGTTCGAAGGAGCTGACAGGACTCCAGTCCTGTCTCCAGACCTTGGTGAACAAGAAGCTTAGGCTTGTCAATGTCATCCAGGTCATGCTCGTCCGCCGGATTCTCCCCTGCCAACAGCGGGCCTTTAATTTGTGGGAGTTCGATCCGGCACAGCACCGGACCCTAAGCAGGCTCTTCGACACGACGTATGAAGATGCCTGGAGGGTGCTGTTCAAGGGCGGAGAAGCCCCCGCGTCCGCGATGGAAGACCGCGGATTTAGCACCAAGCGCCCGGCCGGTGAGGTAAGCTTTGTTATCCTCTATGGGACATTTATTTTCTTTCACAATTTAATGTTATGTGGGATCTAAAACTCCCAATGCCTTTGACAGGACTGGCAGAGGACGTCCGGACAGGTAGACTGTGCGGCTCCCCTTCCCGAAGAACCAGCGGACACCCGGTTAGCGGGGCTGCTAGTCCCGGCACTTTATGTGGTGCCGGAGAAGAAGGCCAAGAAGAAGGTCGCGGGAACTCGAAGAAGTTCCCGGCGCCAGGTGATATCGGACTCATCGTCTGATGGCTCCGAGGTGGACTCCTCCCCCGAAGACGAGGAGGAGAAAGAGGACTCTCTCCCAGAGGAGGGAGAGAGGAAGAGGAAGGCTCCCTGAGGGAGTCCTGGACTAGGGGGTGTCCGGACAGCCGGACTATCATTGTCCGCCGGACTCCAAGACTACGAAGATACAAGATTGAAGACTCTGGCTCGTGTCCGGATGGTGCTTTCCTTGGCGTGGAAGGCAAGCTTGGCGATACGGATATGTAGATCTCCTACCATTGTAACCGACTCTGTGTAACCCTAGCCCTCTCCGGTGTCTATATAAACCGGAGGGCTTTAGTCCGTAGGACAACATACATTACAACAATCATACCATAGGCTAGCTTCTAGGGTTTAGCCTCCTTGATCTCGTGGTAGATCTACTCTTGTACTACCCATATCATCAATATTAATCAAGCAGGACGTAGGGTTTTACCTCCATCGAGAGGGCCCGAACCTGGGTAAAAACATCGTGCCCCTCGTCTCCTGTTACCATCCGCCTAGACGCACAGTTCGGGACCCCCTACCCGAGATCCGCCGGTTTTGACACCGACATTGGTGCTTTCATTGAGAGTTCCTCTGTGTCGTCACCGATAGGCTTGATGGCATCTTCAACCAACAACGCCGTCCAGGATGAACAATGTGCATACCCGTCCAAGATAACGGCGCAATGGAGACACAGGCGCAGACGTGCAGTAGGGACCCGTTGTGAGGATTCTTTTCAGATTAAGACCCTGCGTAAACCTTTTTTACTGTCTCTTGTTGTTATTCTCCCTTGGTTTCTTCCTATAGCCAAAGCGGAGCCTGACGCTTTGGCATCGGCCGCGTCAGAAGACCATGCCCGTACCTGGACACTAGGGGCTTAGGGCATCGTTCTGCCCATTATTATAAAGACCGAACACCTTAGGGAGTGTTCGGCATCTCGAGTTAGGCATTATATGCATCAGCTCTGAATCATGTCTTTGGTCAAATGTTGGGTTTGCCCGGCTCCTGTGTTCTGCTACCTTACGTTCCGTATCATCGGCTAACGCGGCACCAGGAGAACTACTGCGATTGTGCCCCAGTTCGGCTGGGCGAGCACCT
This sequence comes from Triticum dicoccoides, assembly GCF_002162155.2. Classification (NCBI taxonomy): domain Eukaryota; kingdom Viridiplantae; phylum Streptophyta; class Magnoliopsida; order Poales; family Poaceae; genus Triticum; species Triticum dicoccoides. The sequence continues at coordinate 505,880,567 of NC_041385.1, read as the reverse complement.
CAGTAGAGAAAGCCAAAAACTGACTGTCATGATACAGCGAGAGACTGGTCAACCACTCGATCGGCTATCGGAATGTTTAGAATTCCCCGCTTTGAGGAAGGGCCGTTTCCCGGTCAGGCATACGCGCTCCGACTTCGGAGAAGGGCGATGCCACCACGGGCTATATCGTAGCCCCACCCTCGAGCTCCACTGGCTAAGTGAAAGTGATAAAGCATTATAGTCCGGATTGCCTCGTTCGCTACGCTACCACCTCCTTTTAACAGGACCGAGACGTCGGATTAAGTGTGAAAACGCGCTATTTTTTGCGAACACCCCAGCACCTTGTGCGTGGGGGCTGAAGCCGAAGACTGCCATCTTTTAAGTTATACACAAGTATACGTAAACGGCCGCACAGGAGAAGTTTTACTACTTGGACGCACAAGTATAAAAAGCAGTTATAACATAATCATCGACTTACAAGCTAATGCGTTCATTTGAACGTTACATTCTTCGAGCACTGCGACTCTATTACACGAGCGCCACGCATAACTTCCCCGAAATAGTGCTCGGCAGGGAGCCGGTTTTCATCCGAACCCTGGGCAGCAACAGCGGTGGCGTCCATCTCTGGACAATGCGCCTTCACACGGGCAAGAGCCATCCGCGCGCCCTCTATGCAGGCCGACTGCTTCATCTCCTTTATACGCGGCACCGCTCCAAGGAATTGCTGTAGTAAGCCAAAGTAGCTCGTCGCCTTGGACCTCTCTGGCCAGACATGGGCCACGATGTCAGTCATGGCAAGTCCGGACAATCTATTTAGCTCAGCCCATTTGGCCAACCGGTCTGTCAATGGAAGTGGGCGATCCGGACTGTGGAATTGAGACCAATACAGCTCTTCCCTCTCGTGATCCTTCTGGCTCCGGAAGTGCTTAATGGCATCGTCCGCACTTGCAGCTAAGTCCATATATGGATCCTCCAGACTCCACAGCCGCTCAAATTGAGCATACTTTCTATCCATAAACCGGCGACGCAGCAAAAAAGGCTTGCCAGCCACGATCTCTCCGGCCTGGCACAGTTCCTCCTTCATAGCCCGCACTGCAGAGCGGGCATCCTTGGCTTCGGCGGTGGCCTTCTTCAGGTCTTCCCGCTCCGATAAGCGCTCCTTTTCAAGAGCCTCATTGCGGTCGGCAGCATCCTTTACTTTTATGGCCAATTCGGCCACCTCGGCCCTGCTTAGGCAGTGCGCAGCCTTTTCGGCTTTCAACTCCTCGGCCGCCCTCGAGGCAGCCGCTTCACTCCTTCGGGCTTGCTCCTTAGCTCGAGCAAGTTCGGCCCGAAGGCCCTCCACAGCAGTAGCACCGTCTGTACAAACAACATATAATTTATCAGAGGAGGGCTTCGACCCCCTTAATAAAGCGACTGCGGAGAACTCTTTTACCTTGCGACTCGTCAAGTCGCCTGTTGACAAGTGCGATGTCCGCATCTGCGAAGTCAAATTGCCGATTTAACTCGGCAAACTCACTAGTCCGGCTAGCCCCCGGACTATCCGCCACCTGCATAGGAACGACGGAATTCATTCCTTTAGATTTCGATCCTCGGTACGCTGTCGTTTCCGACAACCTACCGAGTCTCAGGGGCTACTATCTATACAGGGCGCATTTTTTTATATGCAAAACTGTTAAAATACAAAGGGGTGCGTCATTCTCGCATACCTCAAATCCCGCCAGCAAACTCATGGCGGCATTACGCAATTCGCTCTTAGCGGACGAAATCCTTCCAATCACCATACGCATTAACGCGCGGTGATCTTTTGAAATGGATGCCCTCTCAAGCAGATTCTTCAGTTCTCCCGGCCGGACACTAATAGGTGCCGAACTCTCTGGCCCCTCCGGACTCGGGGACGGGTTCGCCTGCCTCATCTGGCGGCACTGCGGACGGAGGCGTATCGCTCTCCATCATCTCCAGAAGAAGGTCCCCCGAAGATGAACTCATCTGAGAAGGCCGCAGATCCGAACTGCAATATAAATATTTCGGTTATCTACAGAAGCACAAATGAAGGTATTTCCTTACTAATTAACTCCCTCTTTCATACTCACAGCTCGCTGGAGGGCCGATCCTTTGATGATGATTGTGCGTCCGGATTCTTTCCGGGCGCCGGGCCCCCCGGGGAAGATCTCTTCCCACGCTTAGGGGCTTTGGCCTCCGGATCTTCGGAGGCGGTCCTCTTCTCCCCCTGAAGGGAGGGGTTCTTGCTTCCTCCCTCTTCAGTTGCCCCTTTGGGCGAAATATTAGCTCCTCTATTTTCCTCGTCGCCCCCTTCTGTGGGCGCAACCTCCAACATTCTGACCAGCATGGGCTCCTGTGCGGTCTCTGGGAGGGGGGCCGAACACCTTATCAGCCTTGATCGCGCCACCCATTCTTGTAAAGAACAAAGGGTCAGGAGGCGAACTCTAGAAAGGCACATAAACAGAATGTCCGGACTCTGAGCTACTTACCTGAGTATCCGGGCGATCGCGGCTTAGACCTGCATCCTCGGCTAAATCCGGACACGCCACCTGCGGTCCGAAGAACAACTTGTACATCTCCACGGGTGTCGCACCCATGAAGTATTGGAGAATCCGAGGTCCCTCCGGGTTGAACTCCCATAGACGGAGAGGACGGCGTCTGCAGGGCAGAAGATGCCTGATTAGCATAACATGCATCACCTTGATCAGGTCGATCTCCCTCGCTTGGAGATCTCGAATCCGGCCCTGCAGTGAAGGCACGTCTTCGAACGGCCCCCAATTGAGCCCTTGGTTGACCCACGACATCAGTTGGCGTGGAGGTCCCGGGCGGAATAAGGGCGGCGGCTTTTGCCTGCTGCCCCTTGGAGCGGTGATATAGAACCACTCCTGCTGCCACGGTCCAAGTTCCTCTTGGAAGGAACCCTCGGGCCACGGGGCATCGACCTTTTTGCTTATGGTCGCCCCGCCGCACTCCGCTTGACGCCCCCCGATCATCTTCAGCTCCACCTTGAAGGTCTTCAGCCATAAGCCGAAGTGGGGAATGACGCGGAGGAAGGCTTCGCAGACGATAATGAATGCGGAGATATGGAGGATGGACTCCGGAGCCAAGTCGTGAAAGTCCAGCCCGTAGTAGAACAGGAGCCCTCTCACGAAGGGATCCGTCGGGAAGCCTAAACCCCGACGGAGGTGGGATACGAAAACGACGTATTCACCGGGCTCGGGGGCTGGCACAGCCTGCCCTTGGGCAGGCAACCTGTGCGAAACCTCGTAGGCCAGGTACTTGGCCTCACGCAACTTCAATATGTCTTCCTCCGTGACGGAGGAGGGCATCCACCGGCCCTGGAGGTCGGAGCCGGACATGATTAAGGATCCGAAGCGCTCGAATCTGAGGCTCTGGGTGTTGGAACTGGGAGCGGGGAAGAGATTCGATGCGAGATTGAAGAACAATGGCGAGCCTTGGTCCTCTTATAAAGGGGAAAAAATACCAAGGGCCGTCTCCGTGACCGTTTGGGATTCCCCTTCGATAGAGGAGGCGTGGCGACGGGAGCGGTTGGGTTACCCACGCACGTATTGATGAGAATCCCAGAATAAGGGGAACACGATCTCTGCTTCGACAAGACGTGCCAAGGAGACCGCTTCGCTAAACATGCCGAGGTGGTATAGTAATTCAAACAAAGGCCTCGTGGCGGTGCGATGTCACGCCGCATAATACGTCAGCAGATTGAACTAAGTGTACATTTTATTCTCTCTACGGTGGAATGTGGAATTTATTTTGCAGAGCCGGACACTATCCTGGTGTTCATGATCTTCTCTGGATTATTCAAGGGAGGAACCCGCCTTGCAATGCCAAACATTATGCACGCCGGACTTATCGTCATTGAAGACTGGTTCAGGGGCTACTGAGGGAGTCCTGGACTAGGGGGTGTCCGGACAGCCGGACTATCATTGTCCGCCGGACTCCAAGACTACGAAGATACAAGATTGAAGACTCCGGCTCGTGTCCGGATGGTGCTTTCCTTGGCATGGAAGGCAAGCTTGGCGATACGGATATGTAGATCTCCTACCATTGTAACCGACTCTGTGTAACCCTAGCCCTCTCCGGTGTCTATATAAACCGGAGGGCTTTAGTCCGTAGGACAACATACATTACAACAATCATACCATAGGCTAGCTTCTAGGGTTTAGCCTCCTTGATCTCGTGGTAGATCTACTCTTGTACTACCCATATCATCAATATTAATCAAGCAGGACGTAGGGTTTTACCTCCATCGAGAGGGCCCGAACCTGGGTAAAAACATCGTGTCCCTCGTCTCCTGTTACCATCCGCCTAGACGCACAGTTCGGGACCCCCTACCCGAGATCCGCCGGTTTTGACACCGACACTCCCCCAATGGGGGAGGCCGAAGGGTCCAAGAGGGGAAGGACTATTCCCCCGGACAGCTCCGCCAACGCCAACGTTGGCGACGAAGAGTGGCCCTCAAGGGCCAGGCCTCCGGCAAGATCATAAGTATCCGGATTCCTGAATGATTCATAATTTATCTTTTGTGTCACATAGTGTCCTTCTAATGCCGCATACTGCCTGCAATCCGGCCGATGATGATCTTCCCGCTTCATCGAGCGGGTCCTTGGCTCCGTCGGACGTGGATTCCATTCCGACCGCCTCCACCCCTCGCGGTGCTGACGACACCGAGGTGGGATCCCAGGAGGGGACCCATCAGGAGGAGGCTCCGGAGGTGCCGCAAGGCAACCTCCCAGACTCTGCGCCGGACTCCGCGCCGGAACCCACAGTGGTTCCGGAGTCCGGCAGATGGCCCCTTCGTAAGAAGGGCAAGACCGTGACACCGGCAGCCTCCGTCCAACGGTGCTTCCATCGAGGAAGAGCACCGCACTATTATGAGTGCGGTGATTCAGAAGGTTCAGCTCGCCAAGAGCGGGCTGACCGAAGCCTGCAGTAGCCTTCTAACAGGCTTTGAGGTAAGAAGTTTAAAATATGTAATGTAATACCGCATAGACAGTAGCCCCCGATGCTCGGTTCGGTGTTCGGAAAGAAAAACCGGATTGAGGATCTAAAAAAGATATACACAGGAGTGCTAAAAATTATGTCAATATGGGTTTGCAGGCTGCGCTGCTGACCTCTGCCGCACTGACTGCGGAGGTCGGTGCTTTGAAGCAGGACCTCGAGCGGTCCTAGCAAGAGCTCGGCCTTGCCAAGAAGAAGCTCGAGGACAAAGAGGGTGAGTAACACCACTTTAAAATTTGTACCTTACAGAAAAGGATTTTGGTTGCCATAAAAATAACAAGGATAACGTGGGTACTGCAGGGGCCACGAACGAGGTGGCGACCCTGAAGGAGGCCGTGTCCGTGGCCGAACGCAATGCGGCTGCGGAACGAGCGGAGCGAGAGAAGCAGGAGGCGCGGGTGGCGGAGGTGCGGCAAGAGCTCCAGGCTCTCATGGAAAAGCATGAGAGTTTGGAGCGCGACTCGAAGACTCGAGAGTCCGAGCTTGCCTCGGCTCTTGAAAGTGCCAAAGCCGCTAAGGCCGAGGCCCGTAAGGCCCTCCAGGAGGTCGAGGATGTGAAGAAAATAGCGGCGGGTAAGGCATTTTTCATGCAAAGCAAGCATGTTAATGTAAATTACCTGTTACTTACCCGAATTCGGAGCTCTCCAGGGGCGTTTGCAGATCTGCCTCGCAGTGTGTCTGATGCCGCCGCATTCTACCGTGGCGAGGAGGGGAGCTCAACGGAGAAGGTCTTCTGGTCTCAGTACGCTGAGGCCGGACATCCGGTGCCCCCTAGCGACCAGCTGAAGCAGCTGGTTGAGCTCCACAAGGTAGCCGAGCAGGCCATGAAGGGCCTCACAGTCCAGCTGTGTCCTGGAGAGGCCATGCCTGGGAGCTACTTCAGCCTCGTGCGGCGGCTGGTGGATGCATGCCCCTGGGTGGAGGTCATCAAGCGCTCCGCCTGTATTGAAGGTGCCCGTCGGGCCCTTACCCGCGCAAAGGTGCACTGGGGCAGGCTGGATGCGAAGAGGCTTATCACTAACGCGCCGCCAGCGGGCAAGGAGTATCGTACGCTCGAGATGTACTATAAGACTGTCCTGAAGGGTGCTCGCAAGATTGCGGATGAGTGCCCCAGAGATGTAATTATTGAGTAAACTCGCAATGTGTTATCCTGTGCACTGAAAACTTTGTTCACATGCGCTAAGCAACGCTTATTGATTTAAAATATTACCTTATGTGCGGCCGTTTATAAAATCTGAGAGATGGCAAGTCGTCGGCTTCAGCCCCCATGCCACTAGTGCTGGGGTGTTCGTGATAAACTTGAGCGCTCTTGTTCCCATTTTTGGGTCCATCTAGGGAGGCGCTCAACACAACGAACAAGGCAACCGGACTTATAATGCTTGAACACTCTCACTTAGCCATAGAATTCTATAATTTTAAATTTCGGCGAAGCCCCTAGTATTCGGAAGACCGAGTTCGGGGCGCTATCCACGCCTTGGCTGGACATTATCCGGTTCTTCGCTCGAAGCGGCATAAGTCTTTAGGGACTCGAAAAGACCTCTCGAACAGCGACCAGTCTCTCGCCTTATCATGACAGTCAGTTTTAGCTTTCTCCACTGAGGCGCTCGCCCAGCTCAACCGGGGCGCAATCGCAGTGGTTCTCCCAGTGCTACCGTAGCCGACAGAACGGAATGTAAGGTACCAAAACATGGAAGCCGGGCAAACCCAACTATTGACCCAAGACATGATTCGGAGCCGATTCATATAATGCTATAAGTTTGGGTGCCGCACTTGTGAAAGTGTTCGGACTTATCACACCATAATGCAGGGAACATAAGCCCCTGGTGTATTCGGCCGTACCAAAATATACGGGTGCGAGATGTCATTAATGAACATATATGTAAAGTAATGCAATTATAGGCGAAAGGTGCTGCATTGTTTATTCAAGGAATTCTGCCATGAGTGCAGAATGATACAAATAGTGCGGTAAGCAAGGGATTGGACTAATTAAACATGTCCCCCTCTAGGGGTGGGCTGCGGACTGGTGTATTTAACAAATTTAATGCTCGTAATGGAGACCACCTGAGTATTCGTCGCAGCCTTTGTCCCTCCCTGGCTGTTGCATCGTGAGTTCGGCAGGTTCGCCGTCGGACAGGGCCTCTGGTGAACGGAGTCCTGTGTATAAAAAGAAGGAAAATAAGAATGAAAAGAGCGACACACTTGGGAGCCCCTGGTGTGGTCGAGCCGCACTCTGGGCCTGTTGTGGTCATGCCCCTCCCCCTATGCCCATGGTATCTCCAGAGTGTAATGATGTACGCGGAGAGCTGGTCTTGCAATCATGCGAGGGCTGGGGTTGGGGCCGCATTGCTACGCGTGCTCGGAACGTGCCAGGTGGTCTTGGTTGATGTTGCTCCGGGCGCGTTTGGCCGTGTCCGGTCGTTTAACGGCCGGACTCAAAAATTGCCTTAAAAGGTTGCTCTGTACTTCTGCCGCGAGAGCCGCTGTGTGTTCCTCCGTTCGAAGGGAGCATTCCGTATTTCCGTTGACCGTGATGACTCCACGAGGGCCTAGCATCTTGAGCTTGAGGTATGCATAATGCGGCACCGCATTGAACTTTGCGAACGCGGTTCGTCCGAGCAGAGCGTGATAGCCGCTGCGGAATGGGACTATGTCGAAGATTAACTCCTCGCTTCGGAAATTATCCAGGGATCCGAAGACCACTTCCAGTGTGACTGAGCCTGTATAATTGGCCTCAACACCTGGTATGACGCCTTTGAAGGTCGTCTTTGTAGGTTTAATCCTTGAGGGGTCTATGCCCATCTTGCGCACTGTATCCTGATAAAGCAGGTTCAGGCTACTGCCGCCGTCCATCAGGACTCTCGTGAGGTGAAATCCATCGACGATTGGGTCTAAAACCAATGCGGCTAATCCGCCATGGCGGATACTGGTCGGGTGGTCTCTTCGATCGAAAGTGATCGGGCAAGAGGACCATGGATTGAACTTTGGGGCGACTGGCTCCATCGCATATACGTCCCTAAGTGCACGCTTCCGCTCCCTCTTGGGTATATGGGTTGCGTATATCATGTTTACCGTCCGCACTTGTGGGGGGAAGCCCTTCTGTCCTCTACTGTTCGACGGCTGGGTCTCTTCCTCGTCATCGCTGTGCAGCCCCTTGTCATTGTTTTTGGCAATTAACTTGCCTGCCTGCTTGAATACCCAACAATCTCTGTTGGTGTGATTAGCTGGATTTTCGGGGGTGCCATGTATCTGGCAAGAGCGGTCGAGTATTCGGTCCAAATTGGACGGACCCGGAGTGGTTCTTTTGAATGGCTTCTTCCGCTGACCGGGTTTAGAGCCTCGGAATCCGGCGTTGACTGCCGTATCCTCATTGTTGTAGCCGTTAACGCGGTGTTTGTTTTTGTTTCGACACGACCTACCATTGTGGTCCTTAGTATCTGGACTGCCAGCATTTTTACTGAGGTTGTTGCTGCGAGCTAGCCAGCTATCTTCTCCCGCACAGAAGCGGGTCATGAGTGATGTGAGGGCTGCCATGGATTTCGGCTTTTCCTGTCCTAGGTGCCGGGCTAGCCACTCGTCGTGGATGTTATGTTTGAAGGCTGCGAGGGCCTCTGCATCCGGACAGTCGACGATTTGATTTTTCTTTGTTAAGAACCGTGTCCAGAATTGCCTGGCTGATTCGTCTGGCTGCTGAATTATGTGGCTTGGGTCATCGGCGTCTGGTGGTCGCACATATGTGCCCTTGGAGTTGTTGAGGAATGCGGCTTCCAGGTCCTCCCAACACCCAATTGACTCTGCGGGCAAGCTGTTAAGCCAATGCCGAGCTGGTCCTTTAAGCTTGAGTGGGAGATACTTGATGGCGTGGAGATCGTCGCCGCGGGCCATATGGATATGAAGGAGATAATCCTCGATCCAAACCGCGGGGTCGGTTGTGCCATTGTAGGATTCAATGTTCACGGGTTTGAACCCTTCAGGGATTTGATGATCCATTACTTCGTCAGTGAAGCATAGTGGGTGTGCGGCCCCTCTGTATTGAGCAATATCACGATGTAGCTCAAGGGAGCGTTGTCTGCTGTGTTTGGCCCGGCCGGAGTTGTTGTATCCGGCGCGAGGGTAGTCGTCGTGGGTCGTGGGGCGTCCACGTGATCCGTAAATAGATCTGGATTGTCTTGCCTTGTCCTCCAATATATCCCGCAAGTCCGGCGCATTCCCTCGTGGCTTCGTACTTTTCGAGCGGTGCCGGAGTACGGTCTTGATTGAGGGCCTAGATGCCTCTCTGTCGCGACCACGGGGTGGTCGGTCTGCCGTATTGTGCGCTGGTGATGAAGGTATGTATGCTTCCTCCTCTAGTCGGGGGAGCAACTTGCGTTTTGGGTAGCTCTTGGAGGGGCGTTCGAGTTCATACTCTTCGGCCGCGAGGACCTCGGTCCATCTGTCGGCCAGCAGGTCTTGATCAGCTTGAAGCTGTTGCTGCTTTTTCTTTAGGCTATTTGCTGTGGCCATTAGCCTGCGTTTAAAACGCTCTTGTTCGACGGGATCCTCAGGCACGACGAATTCGTCGTCGTCGAGGCTTGCCTCATCTCCGGAGGGAGGTATGTAAGTATCATCCTCGACCTCTTCGTCTGCTGCTCTCTCGTGAGGGCTGGCTTCTGCATCCTCCTGCGCTGAATCTTGCTGGAGGGGATTGTCTTCGGCACTTTCTGGGGTGTTATTATCTCCTGTGACGGAATCTCCATTCTTGCTGTGGCGGGATTTAGAGCGGCACCGCTGACGTCGGCGCTTGGGCTGTTTCTTTAGGGAATCTGCCTCCGCTGCTTCTTCGCCGTCCCCATCCTTTGGGGTGTCCACCATGTATATGTCATATGACGAGGTGGTCTTCCAGTGCCCTGTGGGTGCTGGTTCTTGATCATCTCCGGCATCGTCGTCCATACCGTCAATGTTCTCGGAGTCATAGTCTAGCATGTCGGTTAGATCGTCGACAGTGGCTACAAAGTGGGTGGTGGGTGGGCTTTGAATCTCTTCGTCGTCCGCGTCCCAACCATCCTGACCGTAGTCCGGCCAGGGCTCTCCTGATAACAAGAGATGCTTTAGCGAATTTAGGATGTCGCCAAAGGGTGAGTGCTGAAAGATGTCCGCGGCGGTGAACTCCATGATCGGCGCCCAATCGGATTCGATTGGCAGGGGCGCAGGAGGTTCGGAGTCCGGCAAGGAGTCCGGCGCCTCGGAGTCACGAGCTTTATAAGGGACAAGGTCGGTATTCGGCTCCATCGCCGTAGAAGTCGCAGCCCCCGAGGCGGTGTCCAGCCACATGTCCTTGATATGCGCGGTCTGCTCTGAACTATGTGTCAGAGCGGACTCGGGTGTGGCCTCCAGGGCACTATCCGGCGGCAGAGCTAAATCATGCCCATCGTGATAGCGCGGCACGCTCGGCTGTGGCTCGAATCCGTCGAAGATCAAGTCTCCGCGGATGTCGGCCGTGAAGTTTAGGCTTCCAAACCTGACCTGATGGCCAGGGGCGTAGCTTTCGATCTGCTCCAGATGGCCAAGTGAATTGGCCCGCAGTGCAAAGCCGCCGAACACGAAGATCTGTCTGAGGAGGAAAGTCTCACCCTGGACGGCGTTGTTGTTAATTGAATAAGCCATCAAGCCTATCGGTGACGACACAGAGGATCTCTCAATGAAAGCACCAATGTCGGTGTCAAAACCGGCGGATCTCGGGTAGGGGGTCCCGAACTGTGCGTCTAGGCGGATGGTAATAGGAGACAAGGGACACGATGTTTTTACCCAGGTTCGGGCCCTCTCGATGGAGGTAAAACCCTACTCCTGCTTGATTGATATTAATGATATGGGTAGTACAAGAGTGGATCTACCACGAGATCAAGGAGGCTAAACCCTAGAAGCTAGCCTATGGTATGATTGTTGTAATGGCTGTTGTCCTACGGACTAAAACCCTCCGGTTTATATAGACACCGGAGAGGGCTAGGGTTACACAGATTCGGTTACAATGGTAGGAGATCTACATATCCGTATCGCCAAGCTTGCCTTCCACACCAAGGAAAGTCCCATCCGGACACAGGACGAAGTCTTCAATCTTGTATCTTCATAGTCTTGGAGTCCGGCTGACGATGATAGTCCGGCTATCCGGACACCCCCTAGTCCAGGACTCCCTCAACAAGCTTCAAGAAGAGATTGATGCATTTGAAGAAGCACCTAAAGCCTCGTTCAAGTGGGTTCCCAAGACTACGTCAAGTTCTACTTCATCAAGTACAACTACAACTCCAAGGATTCCCATCAAGATGATGTGGATCCCGAAGAAGAAGAACTAGAGAGTTCTTAAGGGTGACTCCGCCAACATTCTTCACTCATATCATTTTGGCAAGAACAAGTGCAATCAACTTCCACATCTTGCACTAGTTCAAGGAGTCACAAACCCTCATGTTGGTAAGGCAAGGGACAAGGTAACCTAATGATTTCATGGACATCATCTTGTGTGTGCATCACTCTATGTCTATGGATATTCTTGTTTGTTCCTTGTGCTACTAACCCATGTAGCTAAGTTGAAAGTGCAACTCACTCCAAAGGATTGCTCCAAATGATCTACATCAACATTGAGCATCTACATCTTCAACACCTACATGAAGTCATCATCGACAAAACCCAAGGTTAGTTCATCCCTCTAAGGGGGGGTCTCACATCTAGGGGGGGCTTAACTCTAAGAATTGAGTCAAAGCAATTCTAATGGTGTGAACATATTAATGCATTATGTAAAAGTGGTAACCCCACTTGAGCTTAAACGATGAGTATGACCTATGATCAAATGTTCTCATTTGACTCCTAAGTCAATATGCTCATATATAGATGACCTAGTCATCGCCAATTGTTTGATAGATGCTAGAATTGGTTGTGCATGCTTTGCCACATATTTCATTTGCCATTTTATTGTGTGAGCATGTTGGTGCATGTTTTACTCATTCAAGAACATCCACTTGTTGTTTTGATTGTTTGGTTTTTCTTTTTGCCAAGTGGATGGACAAGAATGCCTAAGAACCTTCATTAGCTATCTATGCTTTTCTCATCTCAAACTCTATTCATGCTACATCACAAAATTTGATCAAGTCAGATTCGAACCACTCTGTGTGAGGAGCACTCAGAGTCCCCGATTCGTCATAGACTTAAACTTCCAAAACCTCTTTGTGACTCTCAGTCAGACCGATTCCTCCATTTCGGTCCTACCGAGATCATTAAGTTGATCTGAGTTTTCAATCTCGGTGCAACCGATTTGAACTTTTCGGTCACACTGATTTGCTGTAACTGTACACAGTTATGCATCTCGGTGCCACCGAGTTGTTCCACTCGGTCACACCGACAGGGTCGGGCTATATATAGTCACGGGCAAAATTTTGGAAATTTCTTCGAAACCCTTCGCCCGTGCAATAGCTCGCTCTGCCATCAGAGGTCTTCGGATCGTCTCCTCGTCGCCAGCAGCCTCCAGTAGCTGGTCTCCGCTGCCGTCAACGGATTTCGCCCCCGTCGTTGTCGTTGTAGCGAGTCCACCGCCAAGTTAGGGTATGGACTCAATCTTTGTGCTATCCACGTCTGATTCCTAGCACATTGTATTCTTAAGGATTCTTGCCACGATTGAAACACTCTTATCCAGCCAAAGTAATCCGTAGAGTAGATTATATTCAAAATTTTAGGGTTAGGTTTCCGCCGAAACCATCTCGGACCCACCGAGTTAAAAAACTCGGCCTCACCGATTTGTCTTATGCCATTGCACTAGTGACTCTCAGCCTGACCAAGAATTACTAATCGGTGCGACCGATTTGAGGATTCTGTGAAACCCTAGCAGTCTCGGTGCCACCGAACTATGACTCGGTCCAACCGAGATCATCAGTTTAGGTTCCAAAACTGCTTCGGTATCATCGAGTTTGAAAATCGGTTGATCCGAAATGCTTTTTGTGGAAAACTAAAACTGAATTTTTGAATCATTCTTTTGCAAAAATCTCTGCATTTTGTGATGCTCATCTATTCTATCTCATCTATAACTCTTCACAGGGTCAGCAGTCAGCTTTTTACAGCATGTCAGACCAGAGTGGCAGCCAGAACAGGTCAGAAGAGCAGATGGACTTGAGTGAGGGCACTAGTCCCTCAACTACAGATGAAGGGAGCAGAAGCACTCCTAGCAACCTGCCCAAGGTTGCTACCAGGCAGAGAAGGAAAAGAACATCAAACTCAGAGGATGAAGATTATAAAGCTGAGGAAGATGAGGCTACTTCCAAGAAAGTGGTGCTCAAGAAAGAATATGGCTCTGCACATAGCACTAAGCCTGGACTGAAGAAGAAAATTCCTGCCAAGAGGACACCAATGCCTAAAGCCAGAAAGTCCACTCAAGTGCCAGCTCAGACAGAACCCAAAGAGGCACCTGAGAAGAAAGTCACTTCTTCCAAACCTCGGAAAGTCCCCACTGGAGAGACTATGAAATTCACAATTGAATCAGAGGATGAAGGTGCTCAGGACAAGAAGAAGAAGAGAGCAAGAACCACAACTGCCAAGGTCCTTGGAAAGCCCTCAATGAGAAGAGATTCTGAAGAAGAGGAAGAGGTTGTTGCACCAGCACCTAAGGCACCTAAGCTTATGGGTGATGCAATCAGATCAGGGGCTGCAACATCCAAGCCCAAAGAAGCACCCAAAGCTGCCTCCAAGGCCAAGCAAGTTCCAAAGAGGAATACTAGAAGTATTCCAGCTGCTGAGAAGAACAAGGCCCCAGTGCCAAATGTTGCTGAAGAAGAAGATGAAGAAGGTCAAGTCCTAAGAAAGCTCAAGCCCAAGATACCAGACCACAATGATGCCCATCCTGTGGCTGAGGACATGAGGATCAGGAAGGATTCAGGGCTGAGACTGTGGAGGATGGAAGATCCATATGCATCAAGGAGAAGAACTGCTGTTGACTACAGGTTCCACACAAAGGAACAACAGGACTTCTATGAGACAATTCTGTTGGATAAGAAGCCCATAGTTTGTGACATGAGGTGGGTCGACTGGACCTACATCAAGGACAATGAAGAGCACTATCCAGGAGTGCAAGAGAGCTTTGTTGCTTGTGGAGTTGCTGATTTTGTTGGACAGAAGTTCACCCACTGGAATGATGAACTTATCATGCAATTCTACTCCACAGCACATTTTTATCCAGATGGAAGAATTGTTTGGATGTCTGAAGGTACAAGGTACCAGTCAACTGTTGAAGAATGGGCAAGTCTGATCAATGCCCCTAAGGAAAATGATGATGACCTGGATGCAAAGAAGAAGATGGATCATAATTCCATGGCTCACATGTAGAAGGAGATCCCAGACAAGGTAGTTGAGACTCACAAATTTGGATCAGTTCACTTTCTGTTGTCAGGGTTGCCAACCATCAATTGGATTCTAAGGCATACTTTGTTGCCCAAGTCTGGTGACCATAACATGATCAGAGGGCATGCCATCAACATGTTGCATGTGTTTGATGTGCCACAGAAATTCAAAGTCATGAGCCTGATGATTGAAACAATTAAGAGGACTGCAGCAGATCAGAAGAGGAGCTGTGGATATGCACCTCAGATTCAGGAATTGATCAACTCAAAGATGGGCACAGGGAAATATCAGTTGGATAAGGAACACTTTCCACTTTATCCAGACTTTGAGGACAATGAGGTTGTCATGAATGAGAATGATCCAACATCAGTTCAAGCTCAGGAGAAGAAGGAGAAGGCAAAGAAGGAGAAGGCTGCCAGGATGCCAACTCAAGAGAAGGCATCTGAATATTTCCTGAAGACCAAACTGTTGGAAATATGCCCTAGAGGCAATAATAAAAGTATTATTATATTTCATTGTTCATGATAATTGTCTTTTATTCATGCTATAACTGTATTATCTGGAAATCGTAATACACGTGTGAATACTTAGACCACACTATGTCCCTGGTAAGCCTCTAGTTGACCAGCTCGTTGTGATCAACAGATAGTCATGGTTTCCTGACTATGGACATTGGATGTCGTTGATAACGGGATCACATCATTAGGAGAATGATGTGATGGACAAGACCCAATCCTAAGCATAGCATAAAAGATCGTGTAGTTCATTTTGCTAGAGCTTTGCAAGTGTCAAGTATCTCTTCCTTCGACCATGAGATCGTGTAACTCCCGGATACCGTAAGAGTGCCTTGGGTGTATCAAACGTCACAACGTAACTGGGTGACTATAAAGGTGCATTACAGGTATCTCCGAAAGTAGTTGTTGGGTTGACACGGATCGAGACTGGGATTTGTCACTCCGTATGACGGAGAGGTATCTCTGGGCCCACTCGGTAATGCATCATCATATTGAGCTCAATGTGACCAAGGTGTTGGACACGGGATCATGCATTACGGTACGAGTAAAGTGACTTGCCGGTAACGAGACTGAACAAGGTATTGGGATACTGACGATCGAGTCTCGGGCAAGTAACGTACCGATTGACAAAGGGAATTGCATACAGGGTTTGATCGAATCCTCGACATCGTGGTTCATCCGATGACAACATCGAGGAGCATGTGGGAGCCATCATGGGTATCCAGATCCCGCTGATGGTTATTGACTGAGAGCGTCTCGGTCATGTCTACATGTCTCCCGAACCCGTAGGGTCTACACACTTAAGGTTCGGTGACGCTAGGGTTATGAAGATATGTATATGCAGAAACCCGAATGTTGTTCGGAGTCCCGGATGAGATCCCGGACGTCACGAGGAGTTCCGGAATGGTCCGGAGGTAAAGAATTATATATAGGAAGTGCTATTTCGGGCATCGGGACAAGTTTCGGGGTTATCGGTATTGTACCGGGACCACCGGAAGGGTCCCGGGGGTCCACCGGGTGGGGCCACCTGTCCCGGGGGGCCACATGGGCTGTAGGGGGTGCGCCTTGGCCATCATGGGCCAAGGGCACCAGCCCCTATAGGCCCATGCGCCTAGGGTTTCCCCCTAGGAGGAGTCCTAGTGGTGGAAGGCACCCCTAGGTGCCTTGGGGGGAGGGAAACCTCCCCTAGGCCGCCTCCCCCCCTAGTAGATCTCATCTACTAGGGCCGGC
>NC_041385.1:505739324-505864216 GCF_002162155.2 Triticum dicoccoides | reverse complement strand
CCCCTATATATAGTGGGGGAGAGGAGGGACTTCATACACCAGCCCCTGGCGCCTCCACCTCCCCCCGTTACGTCTCTCCCTCGTAGTCTCGGCGAAGCCCTGCTGCTGTGACGCCCTGCATCCACCACCACGCCGTCGTGCTGCTGGATCTTCATCAACCTCTCCTTCCCCCTTGCTGGATCAAGAAGGAGGAGACGTCTCCCGTCCCGTACGTGTGTTGAACGCGGAGGTGCCGTCCGTTCGGCGCTGGTCATCGATGATTTGGATCACGTCGAGTACGACTACATCATCACCTTGCAAGCTTCCGCACGCGATCTACAAGTGGTATGTAGATGCCAACTCTCTCCCTAGACTCGTTGCTTAGATGAACTCATAGATGGATCTTGGTGAAACCGTAGGAAAAATTTTAATTTTCTGCAACGTTCCCCAACAGTGGCATCATGAGCTAGGTCTATGCGTAGTTCTCTTTGCACAAGTAGAACACAACTTTGTTGTGGGCGTGGATTTTGTCATCTTACTTGCCTATACTAGTCTTTTCTTGCTCAACGGTATTGTGGGATGAAGCGGCCCGGACCAACCTTACACGTACTCTTACGTGAGACCGGTTCCACCGACTGACATGCACAAGTTGCATAAGGTGGCTGGCGGGTGTCTGTCTCTCCCACCTTAGTTGGAGCGGAATCGATGAACAGGGCCCTTATGAAGGGTAAATAGAAGTTGCAAAATCACGTTGTGGTGATTCGTAGGTAAGAAAACGTTCTTGCTAGAACCCAATTGCAGCCACGTAAAAGATGCAACAACAATTAGAGGACGTCTAACTTGTTTTTGCAGCGATTGATCATGTGATGTGATATGGCCAGAAGTTGTGATGAATGATGAATTGTGATGTATGAGATCATGTTCTTTGTAATAGGATTCACGACTTGCATGTCGATGAGTATGACAACCGGCAGGAGCCATAGGAGTTGTCATTATTTTTTGTATGACCTGCGTGTCAATGAATAACGTCATGTAAACTACTTTACTTTATTGCTAAACGTTAGTCATAGAAGTAGAAGTAGTCGTTGGCGTGACAACTTCATGAAGACACAATGATGGAGATCATGATGATGGAGATCATGGTGTCAAGCCGGTGACAAGATGATCATGGAGCCCCGAAGATGAAGATCAATGGAGCTATATGATATTGGCCATATCATGTCACAACTATATAATTGCATGTGATGTTTATTATGTATTTTGCATCTTGTTTACTTAGGACGACGGTAGTAAATAAGATGATCCCTTATAAAATTTCAAGAAGTGTTCTCCCCTAACTGTGCACCGTTGCTACAGTTCGTCGTTTCTAAGCACCACGTGATGATCGGGTGTGATGGATTCTTACGTTCACATACAACGGGTGTAAGACAGTTTTACACAGCGAAAACACTTAGGGTTA
Organism: Triticum dicoccoides; assembly: GCF_002162155.2. Taxonomy (NCBI): domain Eukaryota; kingdom Viridiplantae; phylum Streptophyta; class Magnoliopsida; order Poales; family Poaceae; genus Triticum; species Triticum dicoccoides. The sequence continues at coordinate 505,862,778 of NC_041385.1, read as the reverse complement.
ACTTGACGAGCCTAGCATGTGCAGACATGGCCTCGGAACACGGAGACCGAAAGGTCGAACACGAGTCGTATGGAAGATACGATCAACATGAAAATGTTCACCGACGATGACTAGTCCGTCTCACGTGATGATCGGACACGGGCTAGTCGACTCGGATCGTGTAACACTTAGATGACTAAAGGGATGTCTAATCTAAGTGGGAGTTCATAATTTGATTAGAACTTTATTATAATGAACTTAGTCTAAAACCTTCGCAAATATGTCTTGTAGATCAATGGCCAACGCTAATGTCAACATGAACTTCAACGCGTTCCTAGAGAAAACCAAGCTGAAAGATGATGGCAGCAACTATACGGACTGGGTCCGGAACCTGAGGATCATCCTCATAGCTGCCAGGAAACAATATGTCCTAGAAGGACCGCTAGGTGACGCTCCCGTCCCAGAGAACCAAGACATTATGAATGCTTGGCAGTCTCGCGCTGATGATTACTCCCTCGTTCAGTGCGGCATGCTTTACAGCTTAGAACCGGGGCTCCAAAAGCGTTTTGAGCATCACGGAGCATATGAGATGTTCGAAGAGCTGAAACTAGTTTTCCAAGCTCATGCCCGGGTCGAGAGATATGATGTCTCCGACAAGTTCTACAGTTGTAAGATGGAGGAGAACAGTTTTGTCAGTGAGCACATCCCGAAGATGTCTGGGTTGCACAACCGTATGACCCAGTTGAACATTAACCTCCCAGATGAGGCGGTCATTGACAGAATCCTCCAGTCGCTCCCACCAAGCTACAAGAGCTTTGTGATGAACTACAACATGCAGGGAATGGAAAAGACCATTCCTGAAGTGTTCTCGATGCTGAAGTCAGCAGAGGCTGAAATCAAGAAAGAACATCAAGTGTTGATGGTCAATAAGACCACTAAGTTCAAGAAGGGCAAGGGTAAGAAGAACTTCAAGAAGGACGGCAAAGATGTTGCCGCGCCTGGTAAGCCAGTTACCGGGAAGAAGTCAAAGAATGGACCCAAGCCTGAGACTGAGTGCTTTTATTGCAAGGGGAAGGGTCACTGGAAGCGGAACTGCCCCAAATACTTAGCGGATAAGAAGGCCGGCAACACCAAAGGTATATTTGATATACATGTGATTGATGTGTACCTTACCAGTACTCGTAGTAACTCCTGGGTATTTGATACCGGTGCCGTTGCTCATATTTGTAACTCACAGCAGGAGCTGCGGAATAAACGGAGACTGGCGAAGGACGAGGTGACGATGCGCGTCGGGAATGGTTCCAGAGTCGATGTGATCGCCGTCGGCACGCTGCCTCTACATTTACCTACGGGATTAGTTTTGAACCTTAATAATTGTTATTAAGTGCCAAGTTTGAGCATGAACATTGTATCAGGATCTCGTTTAATACGAGATGGCTACTCATTTAAGTCTGAGAATAATGGTTGTTCGATTTATATGAGAGATATGTTTTATGGTCATGCTCCGATGGTCAATGGTTTATTCTTAATGAATCTCGAGCGTAATATTACACATGTTCATAGTGTAGATGCCAAAAGATTTAAAGTTGATAACGATAGTCCCACATACTTGTGGCACTGCCGCCTTGGTCACATTGGTGTCAAGCGCATGAAGAAGCTCCATGCCGATGGACTTTTAGAGTCTCTTGATTATGAATCGTTTGACACATGCGAACCATGCCTCTTGGGCAAAATGACCAAGACTCCGTTCTCCGGAACAATGGAGCGAGCAACCAACTTGTTGGAAATCATACATACCGATGTGTGCGGTCCAATGAGCGTTGAGGCTCGCGGAGGATATCGTTATGTTCTCACTCTCACAGATGACTTGAGTAGATATGGGTATGTCTACTTAATGAAACACAAGTCTGAGACCTTTGAAAAGTTCAAGGAATTTCAGAATGAGGTGGAGAATCAATGTGACCGAAAGATAAAATTCTTACGATCAGATCGTGGAGGAGAATACTTAAGTCACGAATTTGGTACACACTTAAAGAAATGTGGAATCGTTTCATAGCTCACGCCGCCTGGAACACCTCAGCGAAACGGTGTGTCCGAACGTCGTAATCGCACTCTATTGGATATGGTGCGATCTATGATGTCTCTTACCAATTTACCGCTATCATTTTGGGGATACGCTCTAGAGACAGCTACATTCACTTTAAATAGGGCACCGTCTAAATCCGTTGAGACGACACCGTATGAATTATGGTTTGGAAAGAAACCTAAGCTGTCGTTTCTAAAAGTTTGGGGATGCGAAGCTTATGTCAAGAAACTTCAACCTGAAAAGCTCGAACCCAAGTCGGAAAAATGCGTATTCATAGGATACCCTAAGGAAACTGTAGGGTATACCTTCTACTTAAGATCCGAAGGCAAGATCTTTGTTGCCAAGAACGGATGCTTTCTGGAAAAAGAGTTTCTCTCGAAAGAAGTAAGTGGGAGGAAAGTAGAACTCGATGAAGTACTACCTCTTGAGCGGGATAGTGACGCAGCACAGGAAACCGTTCCTGTGATGCCCACACCAACTGAAGAGGAAATCCATGATAATGATCAAGATACTCCGGATCAGGTTACTGCTGAACTTCGTAGGTCCACAAGGACACGTTCCGCACCAGAGTGGTACGGCAACCCTGTCCTGGAAATCATGTTGTTAGACAACAATGAACCTTCGAACTATGAAGAAGCAATGGCGGGCCCGGATTCCAACAAATGGCTTGAAGCCATGAAATCCGAGATAGAATCCATGTATGAAAACAAAGTATGGACTTTGACAGACTTGCCCGATGATCGGCGAGCGATAGAAAACAAATGGATCTTTAAGAAGAAGACGGACGCGGATGGTAATGTTACCATCTATAAAGCTCGACTTGTCGCTAAGGGTTATCGACAGGTTCAAGGGATTGACTACGACGAGACATTCTCTCCCGTAGCGAAGCTAAAGTCCGTCCGAATCATGTTAGCAATTGCCGCATACTATGATTATGAGATATGGCAGATGGACGTCAAAACAGCATTCCTTAACGGGCATCTTAAGGAAGAACTGTATATGATGCAGCCAGAAGGTTTTGTCGATCCTCGGAACGCTAACAAAGTATGCAAGCTCCAGCGATCCATTTATGGACTGGTGCAAGCATCTCGGAGTTGGAACATTCGCTTTGATGAGATGATCAAAGCGTTTGGGTTTATGCAGACTTATGGAGAAGCCTGCGTTTAAAGTGAGTGGGAGCTCTGTAGCATTTCTCATATTATATGTAGATGACATACTCCTGATGGGAAATAATATAGAATTTCTGGACAGCATTAAGGCCTACTTGAATAAGTGTTTTTCAATGAAGGACCTTGGAGAAGCTGCTTATATATTAGGCATCAAGATCTATAGAGATAGATCGAGACGCCTCATAGGTCTTTCACAAAGCACATACCTTGATAAGATTTTGAAGAGATTCAGAATGGATCAGTCCAAGAAGGGGTTCTTGCCTATGTTACAAGGTATGAGACTGAGCTCAGCTCAGTCACCGACCACGGCAAAAGATAAAGAAGAGATGAGTGTCATCCCCTATGCTTCAGCCATAGGATCTATTATGTATGCCATGCTGTGTACCAGACCCGATGTAAACCTTGCCGTAAGTTTGGTAGCAAGATACCAAAGTAATCCCGGCAAGGAACACTAGACAGCGGTCAAGAATATCCTGAAGTACCTGAAAAGGACAAAGGACATGTTTCTCGTTTATGGAGGAGACGAAGAGCTCGTCGTAAAGGGTTACGTCGACGCTAGCTTCAACTCAGATCTGGATGACTCTAAGTCACAAACCGGATACGTGTATATGTTGAATGGTGGAGCAGTAAGCTGGTGCAGCTGCAAGCAGAGCGTCGTGGCGGGATCTACATGTGAAGCGGAGTACATGGCAGCCTCGGAGGCAGCACATGAAGTGATTTGGGTGAAAGAGTTCATCACCGACCTAGGAGTCATACCCAATGCGTCGGGGCCGATCAAACTCTTCTGTGACAACACTGGAGCTATTGCCCTCGCAAAGGAGCCCAGGTTTCACAAGAAGACCAGGCACATCAAGCGTCGTTTCAACTCCATCCGTGAAAATGTTCAAGATGGAGACATAGAGATTTGCAAAGTGCACACGGATCTGAATGTCGCAGATCCGCTGACTAAACCTCTCTCGCGTGCAAAACATGATCAACACCAGAACTCTATGGGTGTTCGATTCATCACAATGTAACTAGATTGGTGACTCTAGTGCAAGTGGGAGACTGTTGGAAATATGCCCTAGAGGCAATAATAAAAGTATTATTATATTTCATTGTTCATGATAATTGTCTTTTATTCATGCTATAATTGTATTATCCGGAAATCGTAATACACGTGTGAATACTTAGACCACACTATGTCCCTGGTAAGCCTCTAGTTGACCAGCTCGTTGTGATCAACAGATAGTCATGGTTTCCTGACTATGGACATTGGATGTCGTTGATAACGGGATCACATCATTAGGAGAATGATGTGATGGACAAGACCCAATCCTAAGCATAGCATAAAAGATCGTGTAGTTCGTTTTGCTAGAGCTTTGCAAGTGTCAAGTATCTCTTCCTTCGACCATGAGATCGTGTAACTCCCGGATACCGTATGAGTGCCTTGGGTGTATCAAACGTCACAACGTAACTGGGTGACTATAAAGGTGCATTACAGGTATCTCCGAAAGTAGCTGTTGGGTTGACACGGATCGAGACTGGGATTTGTCACTCCGTATGACGGAGAGGTATCTCTGGGCCCACTCGGTAATGCATCATCATATTGAGCTCAATGTGACCAAGGTGTTGGACACGGGATCATGCATTACGGTACGAGTAAAGTGACTTGCCGGTAACGAGACTGAACAAGGTATTGGGATACCGACGATCGAGTCTCGGGCAAGTAACGTACCGATTGACAAAGGGAATTGCATACAGGGTTTGATCGAATCCTCGACATCGTGGTTCATCCGATGACAACATCGAGGAGCATGTGGGAGCCATCATGGGTATCCAGATCCCGCTGATGGTTATTGACTGAGAGCGTCTCGGTCATGTCTACATGTCTCCCGAACCCGTAGGGTCTACACACTTAAGGTTCGGTGACGCTAGGGTTATGAAGATATGTATATGCAGAAACCCGAATGTTGTTCGGAGTCCCGGATGAGATCCCGGACGTCACGAGGAGTTCCGGAATGGTCCGGAGGTAAAGAATTATATATAGGAAGTGCTATTTCGGGCATCGGGACAAGTTTCGGGGTTATCGGTATTGTACCGGGACCACCGGAAGGGTCCCGGGGGTCCACCGGGTGGGGCCACCTGTCCCGGGGGGCCACATGGTCTGTAGGGGGTGCGCCTTGGCCATCATGGGCCAAGGGCACCAGCCCCTATAGGCCCATGCGCCTAGGGTTTCCCCCTAGGAGGAGTCCTAGTGGTGGAAGGCACCCCTAGGTGCCTTGGGGGGAGGGAAACCTCCCCTAGGCCGCCGCCCCCCTAGTAGATCTCATCTACTAGGGCCGGCGCCCCCCCCCCTTGCACCCCTATATATAGTGGGGGAGAGGAGGGACTTCATACACCAGCCCCTGGCGCCTCCACCTCCCCCCGTTACGTCTCTCCCTCGTAGTCTCGGCGAAGCCCTGCTGCTGTGACGCCTTGCATCCACCACCACGCCGTCGTGCTGCTGGATCTTCATCAACCTCTCCTTCCCCCTTGCTGGATCAAGAAGGAGGAGACGTCTCCCGTCCCGTACGTGTGTTGAACGCGGAGGTGCCGTCCGTTCGGCGCTGGTCATCGGTGATTTGGATCACGTCGAGTACGACTACATCATCACCTTGCAAGCTTCCGCACGCGATCTACAAGTGGTATGTAGATGCAAACTCTCTCCCTAGACTCGTTGCTTAGATGAACTCATAGATGGATCTTGGTGAAACCGTAGGAAAAATTTTAATTTTCTGCAACGTTCCCCAACACAAACATGAGTAGCTTGGTTACTTGATAGCATCTACACTGAGGATTGAGAAGGGACTGGCCACCCTCACTCAGAATCAGGAGAGCCTTGAGAGAATCATGGAACTCAAATTCCATGACCTTGATGTCAAAGTAACTGAGATTCAGTCAGTTGTGGAGCAGCTGCGGGAGGACATGCAGGAGAAGCAGGGCAAGACAACAACTATTGTGTTTGCCAGAGTGCCCAGAGCCCGGAGGTCAGTTGCAGTGCCATTGACAGACACTAGAGCAACAACATCTGCACCAGCCACAACACCTACAGTTCCAGTGCAACCAGCTCCAACATCCACTCCAACACCCTCTACTTCAACTGAAGCCTTCGTCCTTGGAGTCATCAGGACACCACCACCAGAAGATCAAGCCTGAGAGTCAATCTAGACCTATGCATTTTCTATGAACTTTTTGGTAACTTGTTGCCAAAGGGGGAGAAAAATGTATAGATCATAGGCTTCGAGAGAGAGAGAGAGAGTGTGTGTGTGTGTTGCTTTTGTTCTCTCTTGCTTTATTTGGTGGTTTAAAACTTTGTTTGCTTTGATTGGTTGAGATACTATGCTTGTGAGACATTGATGATCGTGTGTTTGATCATAAGCTACACTTATGCATGTTTGATGATATTATCATATCTATCTTATGTGATCATTCACTATGCTTGGTGATGAGTGCATGTATTCATTGTTTATTATTTTGAGCACTCCACCAAGATGTATGTGACATGGAAGAGTAACCCATGAGCCTAATTCATTGTGCATTTGCAGTCCAAAGCAAATCTTAAGCTATGCACAAATTTAGGGGGAGCTGTTGCTTATCACATACTTCTCAAAGCGACGATGTTATTCAATCTTATTATCATTTGTCGAAGCTTTGATCTATATGTTGTCATCAATTACCAAAAAGGGGGAGATTGAAAGTGCAACTATCCCTAGGTGGTTTTGGTAATTCATAACAACATATAGCTCATTGAGCTAATGCTATTCCAAGACTATTATTTCAGGAAAGCTCAATGAATGGCATGGCATGGATGATGAAAGTGGATCCCTCAAAATACTAAGGACAAAGGATTGGCTCAAGCTCAAAAGCTCAAGACTCTTCATTTTATGTTTTAGTGATCCAAGATCACATTGAGTCTATAGGAAAAGCCAATACTATCAAGGAGGGATGAGGTGTTGTTTAATGAGCCTCTTGCTTCATGTGCTTAGTGATATGCTCCAAAACCCTCAACTACTTTCTCACATCCACAAATGACCTAAACCCAAAGCCAAAGTCGGTCACACCGAATCTTCCTATCCGGTGCCGCCGATTCCAAAAGTCATAGCCACTGCCACAAACCCTAAGCAAATCGGCCTTACCGATAGGGATCTCAATCTCACAAAGATGGGGTTGTAATCTCTCTGTTTCCCTTCGTAACGTTTCGGTCTAACCGAAGTGAGCGATCGGTCCCACCAAGATTGCAATGTAAACTCTCTGTTTCCTTTTTGTAACATTTCAGTCTCACCGAAAAGAGCAAATCGGTCCCACCGAGTTTACCTGACCAACTCTCTGGAAAGCTTATTACCAAATCGGTCTTACCGAGTTTGTGTAGTCGGTCCTACCGAGATTATGTTATGCCCTAACCCTAACCGAATCGGTCTCACCGAGATGCATGTTAGTCCCACCGAAAATCACTAACGGTCACTAGGTTTACTAAATCGGTCTGACCGAGTTTAACGATTCGGTCCCACCGAGTTTGGTAAATTGTGTGTAACGGTTAGATTTTGTGTGGAGGCTATAAATACCCCTCCACATCCTCTTCATTCATGGAGAGAGCCATCAGAATGAACCTACACTTCCAACTTACCATTTCTGAGAGAGAACCACCTACTCATGTGTTGAGGCCAAGATATTCCATTCCTACCATATGAATCTTGATCTCTAGCCTTCCCCAAGTTGCTTTCCACTCAAATCTTCTTTCCACCAGATACAAAACCTATGAGAGAGAGTTGAGTGTTGGGGAGACTATCATTTGAAGCACAAGAGCAAGGAGTTCATCATCAACGCACCATTTGTTACTTCTTGGAGAGTGGTGTCTCCTAGATTGGCTAGGTGTCACTTGGGAGCCTCCGACAAGATTGTGGAGTTGAACCAAGGAGTTTGTAAGGGCGAGGAGATCGCCTACTTCGTGAAGATCTACCGCTAGTGAGGCAAGTCCTTCGTGGGCGACGGCCATGGTGGGATAGACAAGGTTGCTTCTTCGTGGACCCTTCGTGGGTGGAGCCCTCCGTGGACTCGCGCAACCGTTACCCTTCGTGGGTTGAAGTCTCCATCAACGTGGATGTACGATAGCACCACCTATCGGAACCACGCCAAAAACATCTGTGTCTCCAATTGTGTTTGAATCCTCCAAACCCTTCCCTTTACTTTCTTGCAAGTTGCATGCTTTAATTTCCGCTGCCTATATACTCTTTGCATGCTTGCTTGAATTGTGTGATGATTGCTTGACTTGTCCTAAAGTAGCTAAAATCTGCCAAACTCTAAAATTGGGAAAAGGTTAAGTTTTTATTGGTCAAGTAGTCTAATCACCCCCCCCCCTCTAGACATACTTCAAGGTCCTACAGCTGCATCACCCTTTCCTCAAGGGAAAACCAACACATGCTCAAGAGGTAGCAGCTGCTGGGTCCCGCCTCTAATGGGCCCCGCCGGCTGTCGAGGAACAGGCCGACATGTGGGGCCCGCCGCCTACAGGCTCTATTGACGGCTCTTTACTGTAGCGCCGCCCGTACTGACGGGGGCCGTGTCGGGCGCGCCGGGCGGGTCGGCGGTCGCCTGGCGGCGCCTACTGTAGCCACGCGTGCCGGGATTTGGGGGAGGCATGGTGCACTGTTGCCATGTCTCAACTTGTCGCCTGGTTGGGCTCAGACTCCAAGGGGGAGGATGGGCCGCCTGCTAGGAGCCGGCCCACACCTTGGTCGCCTTCTTGGGGTCCGCCGTCTTCCAGGAGGCGGCCTTCTTGTTTCCGTCGTCTTCTTGGGGTCCGCCGTCTTCTAGGAGGCGGCCCTCTGATTCCAGCCGGCCCAGGAAGCCGGCCTCATGACCAGTCGGATTGAGGAGCTTGGCCAGCCCCAATGTCTTGAAATGTTGCTTAAGTGTAGATGAGGCTACCCGGGGTCTATCCCCCAAAATGCTGCAATTATAATAAGAAAAGTCATATACATGCATGAATCTCTAATTGGTAGGCCCTCGTATTCAGGACAGGCAGAGCACAGTGTGGCCGCTAGGACGCCGGTGAATAGGAATCTATGCTTGCGGCGGAGGCGAAGACGAGCCATAGAGTTGTAGGAGCGAGCAGCAGAGCGAAGGGAGGCTCAGAAGAACAACTCTAGCAGGTGGCGTGGTGGAGCAGTGACGGCTACGCTCACTGGTGGTGGCGAGGCGTGGAAAACAAAAACCATGATTTCAACTCTTTTGTGCAATACCTCAAGCATAGGATCGGACGGCAAATTTCCGGTGAAATGTGGAGCACTCTTGGAAGCCAACATATTTTCTGTCGAAGTCTAAAATGCGACATTGGACGGTCTTTCGGCGAAGTAGGCGGAGACAACATTGGACATATTTTGTTGGGCGTCATCTTGTTTTCTGGCGAAGTCTGCGGAGGCGACAGTGGGCAGTCTACCGGCGAAGGTGGACAGAATTTGTTGGATGACGTCTTGCTTTCCGGCGAAGTCGGCGGAGGAGGCATTGGGTGGACTTGAGGCGAGGATGCGATGCAATTTATGTGTATTTTTGGTCGAGCCTTACATCTTATATCAGTCGATTTTGTGCGAAATCCTGTCTGTATTGGAGTTGGGCAGGAGTAAAAGAAAATATGGCTGATTGGCTGGAGACATACGTGTGAACGGACGAGCGAGGTCCTAAGCTCGATCCCACCTCAGGCCAGTTTTTTTAATGCAATATTAGGAAGCACACTAAGGCCCACATCAATACTTTTGGCCCAGGTCTGTATACCAAGCAGGCTGAGGCCCAGGCGCCGGACGCAAAATTTAGATCGATCAGCCTTTAGTACCACCTCGTACGTGATGGATGGACCGCGAGTACGTGATCAAAAATTCGAAACTAACACTACATTTGGATGTCTGTATTGGAGGCCTCCGTATTGTATTGGTTTCAATTCCAATTCAGTCAGAACACTGTAATGGATATGAATACAAATTCGGTTGTTTGGATGTATATTGAATTGGCTCACGGAATCGTCCTGAGGTTTCCATACAGAATCGTGTTTGGATGTCAAACACTAGAATTGCATAGCAACATTAGTATATGCATTAAAACAGTAGTTGTATGACTATAATTGAATGATTATATAGCAAAAATTATCATCAATTATTCTAGAAATCGAGGATGACATCATATAATATCGACACAGAAACAAACAAAATAATTTTCCAACAAAGTGCAACACATATAGTTTAAATAGGTGTCTCAAATTCTCAACGACACATAGTTCCAAATCCAACCTGCAACGAGAGGATACATCAGAGGTCAGCAAATCATTGACAAAAGGACTGGAAAGAAGAAGAAGAAAGAGAGTTGGCTGCCTGGAGCTAGGGAAGAAAGGTGGAGGAAGAAGGGCTGGCTGGAGCCAGAGAAGAAGGGGCAGCTCAGGAGGTGGCCCGAGGGAGAGGAGATGTGCACTGGCAGTGGGCCATCGCACAGCTGGGAAGGAAAGGAAGGGCCGGCGCCGGAGGGCACTGTCGCCGTTCGCATCAGATGCGATCTAGCCACGACGAGCAGGGGCGGAGAGAACGGGAAGGGTCAGCATCAGAGGAGGGGAAGGGACGGCGGCAGAGGAAATAGGGAACGGAAGGCGGATGCCATACCTACGCCGCCGTCGACCTGCCAGGGCGCCGCTCTGCTCTCTCGAACCCTTCTGTCTCGTGGTGGAGGGAGAAAGAAAGCCCGAACCGTTTTTGTTTTGCGGGAGCGAGGCAATTCAGGCGAAATCGAAGGTGCAGGCCTCTGTATTAGCGCGATGGATGGGCGCGTGCGAGCGAAAACGCCCACGTATTCGTTTCCGTTTCAGAGTATTGTTTCAGAGTACATCCAAACGTCTGTATTGGGGTTAGACCAATACCAAATCCAATTCGACAGCTCAATACAGACATCCAAATGCAGCGTAACGGAAAAAAACTAATTGCGGGATGAAACCAAGAATATAGTATTGCTTTAATAGTATGTAATAGAAAAAAACTAATCGCAAGACGAAACTAAAAATATCACCTTGCTTTAATAGTAAGTATAGATATAGATATAGATATAGAATATAGATATAGATATAGATATAAATATAGATTACGAAACTAAGAGGGTGTTTGTTTCCAGGGACTTATTAGTTTAGGGACTTAAAAAAGTCCCTGTAAGTCCCATCTATAAACCAAACAGGAGGAACTTATAGGGACTTAAAGTGGGCATTTGAGACTTATGAAATAAGACTCTCAAGGAGGGACTTATAGGGACTTATAGTTGTAATATGGTCTTATAGGGACTTATAAGTCCCAGGAATCAAACAAGTAGGGACTTTTTAGGGACTTGAAACTTATAAGTTGGGACTAAAAAAAGTCCTAGGACTTATGAACCAAACAGGGCCTAAGGGCATCTCCAGCCGCGCCCCCAAGAAGGCCTCCCCAGGCGTTTTTTTCGCGATGGCGCCGAAAAAACGGACCAGTCGCGCCCCCAGGAGCCCGATTTTCGCCGGCTTGGGCCGAAAACAGCGCCGGCGGACCCAGCCCGAACCCGGCGCGCTGGGGGGCGCTCGGGGGCGCCGGGCGAAGTTTTTTGGCGCGAAGAAACCGCGGGCCCGACGCGTCAGCGACCAGTTTACTTCTCGGCCCTTCGTCGTCCTCATCGCCTCGTTTCCCGCGGCGAATCAATGCCAAAGCTGCCGCGCTGCCGCGCCGGTCAGCCTGCGCCATTGATGCTTCACGGGCGGCGCAGTGAAGGCCGGACGACGCGCGTCCCTCGCCCTCGCCTCGCCCGCCACACGTACGCACGGTGCCACGCGTGTGGGCGGCACGTCGGCCTATATATGCCGCGCCCCGGCGCACTCGGTCGCTCACACTCCCACTCCGCCGTCGCTCCTTCCCCTCCGCCGTCGCTCCTTCCTTCCTCTCCTCTCCTCCAATGGCCGAACGTTTCCCAGGCGACGGCGCGGCGGCGAACGGCTTCGGCCGCCGCCATCTCCATGAAGACGAAGCTCGCCTCCTTTACGAGGCCGAGTACCCGGTCCCGCCGGACATGCGGGTGCCCGGGGCGTGGAGGATCAGCGCCGGCGGCGTGCCGGTGCCCCCGGTACCCTCCGGCGCGGTGCGGCGCGCGGAGATCGCCCGCATCCGGTCGAATCTGCCGCCTGCGGCGAGGGATGCGCCGCGGTACGCCCCCGACAGCCCGCTGTGGGAGCCCTACTTTCGCCGCCGTCACGCCCAACAGCTCGAGGCCACCAACGACGTCGTGCCCTCCGGCAGGCAAAACTCCGCCGGCCGGCGTCGATGGTGGGGCGTGCCAGGGCGCACGCTGGACGCCGTCCTCGAGTACATCGAGGGCGGCAACATGCCGCGCCTCGACTACCCAGCCCCCCCTTCCTTTTCATGCCGCCGGGGAAGCTCCTGGACCCCGAGGCGCATGGAGACCGGGGGGTCCTCCTCTTCGTCCGGCGGCTCGCCCTGCCTCCACCCTGTCAAGCCGGAGCCCCAGGACACGCCTGTGGCCGCGCGCACCCGCAGCTCCGGCGTCCGTATCGGCGCCCCGTCAAGCCGGAGCCCCGCCGGCCGTTTTGTCCTCGTCGAGCCCAAGCCGGAGCCCGGCCTCGTCGAGCCCAAGCCGGAGCCCGGCCTCGTCGAGCCCAAGAAGGAGCCCGGCCTCACCGCGGAGTACGAGGAGATAGCCCGGCGCGGCTTCTCCGACGAGGACGCCATGCGATGGGCGCGGGAGGACTATCTCCGCGAGGAGACGGTCCGGCAGTGCTGGGCCCTGGAGGAAATCGCCGCCCGCAAGCGCGGGCGCGAGGACGAGCACGGCGTCGTGATCCTCGACAGCGACGACGACGACGATGGCGCCCCCGGGCCTTCCAACCCGCCGCGCCAACCGGGGGAGGGGTGTAGCAGGGACGGCGGAGGCGGGGGCGGCAGCGGCGACGACGACGACAACGACGACGACGACGGCGGCGACTACATGCGGTTCTACTGCCTCCTCGACATGTAGACGCGTTGGGCGGGCGGCGAGGGAGACGGCGGGATTAGCCCGCCGTTTTTTTTTTTGTAAAATATGTTTATGTTTGAACGAACTCGCCGAAGTTTGCTATGTTTGTGCCGTGTTTGTGCCGTCTTCAAATTTTTTGAAATACCGTGGGCACCGCGACTGGGGGGCATCACGCCCCCAGTGCGCCGTTAGCGCCGGTACGCCCCCAGGGGGCGATTTTTTGGCCCTCCTGAGGGGCCAACGGCTGGAGATGCCCTAACACATTAGAATTTGATGCCTGCATCAGTGTTCCCTAAGTAATTGGTTCCGATTACAGTACTAGCCTTACCATCCCCGATGTTCGATATAGCTTTCCACTCTCCCTTACACGTCGTCTCTCCTTGTGCCGATGTGAGTCCTAGGATCCATGAGAAGACAAGAGAGAAATTGTTGTAGACACATAAATAACCATACCATGGACACACACACACACACACAGCTGATGGGTTTAGCCTTAAGGGATTACTCACAGATCGCAATCGAATAAAAAGAAAAGACACTGTAAATAGTTTAATTGAAGCTGAATGATTAACCGTCTTAAATATCGTTGATAGAGATGCGATCCTGATTACAAGTATTGATCTAATGGGAGACGAAGATGCTTTCCCATAAATTTCGCCTTAGAAAAATATGAAGATCATGGATGATACAGAAAAAAATATCTTTATCTAGAGTTTTTGTATAACTTAGAATTTTTTTATCGAAATATGTATCTGGCACACGGAAGATTTTCTGCAAAACTACCTACCGCATCCAGCGCCGTACGATTTGCATCAAGCGATCAACGCTTTTTTTCCGCAAACGCCCGCGCGTGGGCTGCGCGCTGCTCCTTCCCCTTCCGCACAAGACGCGCGTGGACTTTTCTGCTGCTGCTCCATGTGCAGCTCCTCCCGTGCATGGGCTCCATGCGCTTGGCTTTTTTTTTAGGGTGCTCCATGCGCTTGCTGCTATTTGTTGTTCCTGCCATTGTTCCATATGCGATCTGCTGCTGTTTACTAGCTAGGTTAGGCTAGCTAGGCTAGCTGTTGTCTGCTAATTAGGCTAGTTACTAGCTAGCAGCGAGTGCTGCTGCTATTTCATGCTAGTAGCCGATGCATTCTACTAGCTTCTATGCACTTTTCTTCCATTTTTTGTGGTAAACTAAAAGAAAAAAAGCTACAAAAAGAATGATGTTTTTGTCAGATACACATCTCTCTCGCAGTAAACTGTCTTTCGACGATGTTTTCTACTTTGATCCTGACAACTTCGATACCACCAAGATATTAATTTTGACCCAGAAAAAAGGTTGTTTGATCTAGAGAAAAAAGTTTTTGAAACATACTTCGATAAATTTTGTGTAAACAACATGGTATTTTAAGCACCGCGGACCTGATGACTTACCTACAAACACACATATTAAGTTTCTCAAAAAGATACCCCGATAACTTTATGTGAAAATAACAAGGTGATATACAAAACGCATATCCGATAATTTACATACAAACATTGCGGTAAGATTTACCGGGGGAGGGGGGCTGTTCAAACATACCCCCGATAATTCTGTTTAAATAACATGGTAATAAGCACCATACAAACATCATGGCAACTTTTGCACCGGAAACAAAAGTTATTGAAAATATATCATCGATATATTATGTGAAAATAGCACGGTAATATATGAACCATATACCCGATAACTTCTGTACAAACACCATGGTAACTTTAACTAAGGGGGCAATTTTTTGAAAAACATACCCCCTCGGTCATGGTAATATATGTATCACATACCAGATAATTTACCACGCGGTAACTTTTCACTAAGGGGAGAAAGTTGTTGAAGAACATACCCCGGTAACTTATGTGAAAATAACACGGTAATATGTGAACCGCATACCCGATAATTTATGTACAAACGCCGCGATAACTTTCACCAAAGAGGGGACAAAGTCATTGAAAAGTATACCCTCGATAACTTATGTGAAAATAGCACAGTAATATATGAATCACATACTCGATAACTTACGTACAAACACCGCGGTAACTTTGACAAGGCAGAAAAATATATTGAAAACTATACCACCGGTAACTTATGTGAAACGAATAATGTATGAGCACACCAAATGGTTTTTGCAAAATGACCAAACGCACTGGCTGTTGGCTGATTGACGATCGTACATACAACAATCCCCGTTGCTAATTTCGACGGCTCGCCCTCACGAATCCATAAATACGGCAAAAAATGAGCAAAACAGGAGTCAAACCCCGCACTCACGGGTTGTGGGCTAACTGAGACAACCATCTAGGCATGCACTATGTTGTGATTGGGTATTGTTTTATGTAGTTTTTGTAAGTAAGGACCGAGAGCCTGAGATGGTAATATACGCACTATGGTAACTTTGACTAAGGAATAAAAGTTGTTGAAATACCCCCAATAACTTCTGTGTCAATAGTATGGTAATATACGCATCACACACATGATAACTTAGGTACAAAACACGTGGTAACATTTGACCCTGGGGAAAAAATATGGAAAATATTCATCGGTTATTCTTGTGTAGATGACATGATAATATATGCACCGGAGACCTGATAATTTACATGTGGTAACTTTTTAACATAGAAAAAAAATTGTTGGAAGCAAACCCTTGAACAACTACTGTGTAAATGTCATGATAATAATATGCACCAGCGGTGAAGTAGTATAATTTTTTAGAATGTGAACAGAAACTATGTGTTGGCTAGTTGGTTATTGGGCTTTGTGTAAGCCCGGCGGCATCAAACAAGGAGGGCTTGAGTACGAACCTAATCAGCATCCTTTTCCCTCAATTTTTTACCCTACTTTTGTTTCTAAAAAAAAGGTAAGAAAAAACTAACTGGGAAAAACATGGGGAAGCGGGAGGCTAATGGGACGAGAGAGAAAAAATTGGGAACGCGAAAAAAACGGTGGAAAAAAATACTGGCCGAGAGAACGTGCGAGGGCAACGAGGACGAGAGAAAATTTTGAATCGAACGCACTCGGGCCTCCTTAGACGGATCGAGCGAGCTGGGCCTCGCTGGCAGGATCGGTTGGTATTTTTACAATCTGTCACACAGTTGACAAATATCACAGTCCTTTTTTTATTCCTATGGAACAAACGTTTTCAAGAAATAAATACGTGTACCGTATATAGCATTTTGACCTTTCCTTCTCTGGCTTGGAATTGCATGCTATTCATAACAGTCATTGATTCCCTACTTCAGCTTTAGCCATATTATTACTCCAAAGGTCATGTTTGGCACACTCAGGTATTGAAATATATAGCAAAACATTTTCGCAATGACGTGGGGCTATTATCTAGTTATAACAATACATGGTTTAGATTTGTTCTCTAGTCTTAGCATCTCCACGAATTTGGCGCGAAAACAAAATTGTACTGCATGGACCCGCCGAGTCAGCGATTGGGCGACACCAAGAACCTTCGTCGTCATCATCGCCTCGGTTCCCGCACAACGACGCTGCTCGCCGCCGTCAAGGCCGAGCCCCAGGACACGCCGAAGTGCCGACGCAGCCGTGGCCGCAGCCTCGTCATAAACGAGGGCCGCCGCCAACCTTGCCCTCCTCCCGGCGGCCATCTTCTCCTTGTCAGGGCGAAGAAGGAGCCGGCGACGCCGCCCGTCGTCGTCAAGCAGGAGCATGTCGACATGGCCGCCAACCTCGAAACCGGCCTCAAGTGGGCGCGGGACGACTACGTCCGGGAGAAGATGGAGCGCTAGCGCCACGCCCTCGAGAAGGGCCGTGTCATCATCCTCGAGGACAGCGACGAGGAGGTGCCGGCGCCGACCAACCCCGTCCGCCACGGCGACCCAAGACAGGGTTGCAGCAAGGACGACCACGACGACGACGATGACGACGACGTCGACTACACCGCCTTCTACAAGCTCCTCGGCATGCAATAGGCTCGAGGCGGCGGTGGCATAGTTTTATTTTTCTAAGTTTTTAAGTTACGTCTTTAATTTTGTACAAATATCAATGAAAACTGCCTAAATGGCTAAATTTGGATTTCAAAAAAGGACATCTGGGGCCAACTTCGGGCGGCGGTTGGGAACCCAATTGCCCCCACGGTGGAAATAGCGCCGGCTAGCCCCCAGGCGGCGATATTTCAGTCCCTGGGGCGCCGAACGGTTGGAGATGCTCTTAGCTCCTACTCCCTCCGCTCCTAAATATTTGTCTTTTTAGCGATTTCAAATAAACTATCATATACAGATGTATATAAACATATTTTAAAGTATAGATTCACTCATTTTGCTGCATATGTAGTCACTTGTTGAAATCTCTGGAAAGACAAATATTTAAAAACGGAAGGAGTAAGTCTCAAGAGTGTTCTTTTTTCAATGGTCAAGAGGTAAGTTGGAGAATTGTAAAAGTGCACCTGAATCATTGCGTGATCTGCAGAAATTATTTGTTTCCCGGAGAGTACCAATCGGCGACGGCATATGAAAGTTCCAGCGTCAAAAGGGACAAATTGTTGCAATAAACTGTTCCATTTGGCAATGCCGACCGGTAGAGTAATCAACTTGTCACATTATTAGGTGAAGCTAAGTACCCCACCACCAATCTTATATCCAAGTCGTCGCATTGCCATGAACCAAACAGCTCATTTGCAGATTGCAAGTACACGAGTTGTGACTTGTGAGTAGTAAAAGAAGGTCTCCGTCGAGACATACAATTCTTGATCACAGGAACCGGAAAAGATACAGGAAAAGAAAAATAATGTGCATGCAAGCTCTGAATCTTCTGAACGATGAACAAGACGTACGCACGAATTAATTGGTGTGCCTGGCCTGGAGGAGTGGCTTGATTTGCACCGGCAACAACGATCGGCTGTATATATACGGCGGCGCCGGGTCGATGATCTGCCCTCTCGCTCACATGATGGTGCAGGGGCCGGAGTCGTCGACGTAGCAGTAGGATTGCGGCGGGCAGTGGGGTGGCGGCGGGCAGTGGCGTGGCGGCGAGCAAGCCTTGGGGCAGTAGAGTGGCGGCGAGCAAGCCTTGAGGCAGTGCTTTTGCATGCATTCCTTTTTCTTCTTCTCCTCGGCCTCCTTCTTCTTCTTCTCCTCTTCCTCCTTCTTCTTCTTCTCCTCCGCCTCCTTCTTCTCGTCGCCCACCGTCACCACCGTCGCCGGGTGCTTCCCCTTGCGCAGCGCGTCGACGACCACCACCACGTCCACATCCCCCACCACCGTCAGCGTGCTCTTCTCCTCGTCGTATGCCATCGACTTGACCCCTGCCATGGACACACACGACCTTCAAGTAAGTTACAGAGGAGGACGAGCGAATCACGCCCATAGAGAGAATATTACAGACCTTTGACCTTGGACACAATCGTAAGGACGCAAGACTTGCACTTCTTGCAGACCATCGGCACCTTAAGCACCATCTGGTTCAGAATAACAGAAACGGTGACTGTGAGTGACCGATAAAATCTCAGAAACAAGCCAGGGAGGATGGAAATTAAGAGCCTGCAGAACCTTCATCTTCGCGGGCTCGCGGCGAGATTAAACTAGGATACTTGAAGGTTGCTGATTGGTGTACTCGGTATATGTGCCTGGATGCAAGCTCTCCCGAAAGCCTCCTCTCCAATGGGTGGCTTTATACTCCCTTGGTGGTTCGGACTCTGGGCTTGGTCAATTGCAACAATCATTGCCGCAGTGCAAAACCAACTTATGCAAATGCATTTCATATTGTTGTTTCTACAAGGAGATTTGAAATAAGTTTAAGTCAGTACAATAGTCGTAGTAGTAGGTGTGCAGCCCGTATGTATTCAGCCGCCATCGGATGTCGACATGATGAGAATTATCTAACACCTGCAAAAAGAAGAGCAATGCTTCGGTACACCCCCTCCCCCCCCACAAAACGTATAAAGGGTAGTATGAACTTTTCATAAATTATACTCACGTTTCTACATATACACTGTAGGTTCGTATAATACCCGGCGAACAGCCCTCACATGCGCTTTTTAGTTTTATAATAATCAAAAAAAGAATGTCCTCTTCCAGATTCGAACTACAGCCCTCAAGCACTACATGTGACCGCCCAAACCAACTAGGCTAGCACATCTGATTTTACTACTAAGCATGTCTTCTTCTTCTTGTTCTAGAGAGATAACGCCAAGGAAAAAAAAGCACCTTCACTCTTTGGTTTATGTTTCTTTTTTTGCACGGTTTTAGTTAGGGTTTCTAGTTTTCCTGTTTTGTTCATAAAATACTAATATTTGTTTTTTAAAAATTGTAAATAAATTTAAAAAAAAATCATGCCTTTCAAACTTGCTCAGAATGTCAAAACACGAACAGTTTTTTTATAAAAGAATAAAATGTAAACATGAAGATTTTTTTTGAAAAACAGTAACAAATTTGGAATTCCAGAAAAAATAGAAAAATATGGACATGGTCTAGTTTTGAATGAATTTCCCACACCATATGCATGTTATGTCACGTCCAGCCATTTATCAGCCAGTTTTCTCCGAGAAAACTCTAGAAAATGCAAGAATTATCAAAAAATTAAATAGCTTGACATGATGCCTTGATTTGATCATAGAAGGAGGGGGGAAAATTAGGCCATTTGAAGGATGTTGAGAAACATTGTACCCTCAGGTAGAGTGTTCTAGCCAACCCGAACATCCTCCATTAAACATGGTCTACTTTTGGACATTCTTAAAATGACCCCAACCTTTTCAAGCAGGTGGGCATGACCATGGTAGTCATCCATGCCAGGTTTGAACGATTCATGACACTGTATGCAAGTTGTGACACGTCCGCCCATTTATCAGGCTTTTTTTACGGAGAAAACCCTAAAAAATGCAAAACTTGTCGAAAACCAAAACAACTTGGCATGGTGCCTTGAATTGGTCATAGAAGGCATGAAAAAATTATTGGTGCCATTTCAAGGATGTCGGAAAATGACGTGCTCTTAGACGGAGCCATCTCGCCTACTCGAACACCTCTGTTGATCATGGTCTAAGCTTTTTTTTTCCATCTTTTGTAGTGCATCAAATATAACGCTAAAAAGAAAGACTCTGGTTTTCCTTTTCAACCGGGCTGGTTTTTTCTTTGGTTTTTACATGGGTTTTTTATATTAATTTGTTTTTCTTTTGTTTTTTTGTTTCTTTTATTGATTTTGAAAAAATTTCATCAAAAATTCAGAATAAGTTTATCGATTTTAAAGAAAAGTGCATTGATTTGAAAAAAAAAATCATTGATTTAGAAACAAAGTTCGTCAATTTTATAAAAAAAGTTGAACAGTTTTCAAAAAGAAATCGCCAATTTGCGAAATAGTTCACGAATTTGTTAAGAAAACTGATCAATTTTGAAAAAAAAAAGTTCTCTGATTTGGAAGAAAAATTCTAGAATTTTAAATTTTGTCTTCATTTTCTAAAAAAATCACGAATTGTAAAAGTTCTCGCATTTAAGAAACAAAAAAGAAAAGGAAAATACCAAACAGAAAATGATGCGCTTTCCCAGTGTTCTATTTTAAGCTTTAAAAAATTTACACAACATCCGACGTTAGGTTTGCTAGTTGGTTAGTGCGGCTGTGCTAATTCTAGGAGGACGTAGTTTCGAATCCTGCAGCAAGCACCAATTTTTGCGGTTTTAAAAAAAAGTCTGAATGGGCTAACCCAGCGCGGCAGGGTGTTGACGTCCATTCATGTACAGCGTATACGTGTTTCTCAAAAAAAAAAAAGTTTAGCATATACGTGAAGAGTTTATAAAATATGACTATCATGCCCTTACTTATGAAGAGGTATCGGCTAATCTAAGCCGTCCTTGTGTTTAGGGGGGGTGTACCGAAGCAGAAGTGCAAAAAGAAATCCCGAGATTTTCAGTACCTTATCATCTATTGGTGGGTTTTTTTTTTGCAACGAACGGCGGCAGTTAAGCATGTGCTTATTCTAACAGCTGGTTGGAAGTTGAATTAGTATATGCCTAATCATCAAGGGCTCAATCGGTTTAGAAGAAATTAAAACATAGGAATTAGGAGTAGTATAGGAATTTGATAGGATGTCACTTGCCATTCTAAGGAAATGATTTGCCTCGTTTCTACGCGCAAAATGAGCTTTGAGTGGATGTGTAGTTTCCTTCAAAAAACACAGAAAATGAGTAGTATTCTTACGAAATTCATGTACGTGTTTCCTACAAACCGAATGCATATATAAAAAATTTTCCTCCGAAATACTTCTTCCTATGTTTTTCCTACGAAAATCCTTCAGACCGAATGAGGCCCAAATGGATTGGTGGTAGTATATAGCTATGGCCGTGGTTGCTATCTGGTTAGGATAGTCTTATTTTTTTATTAGGCTTGACTAACCAGCAACCTGGGGAGACGACTTGGGTGTCACGTAGGAGACGTCGGCAACTAATACCACCGCGACAAACAGCAGGGTATGGCCTATGGGTACTGGAACGAACATATATATGTAGGAGTAGTTGGTTCGTATTCTATTGGCGCAACGTCGCTTATCATGAAGAAACTTGAGTATGGTTGCTCTCATCTCTGCATCCCAGGACGTTATGTTTTGCCTTTCAAAAAAAAAAGGACGTTATGTTTTGGGGGTGTTGACATTAAAAGTTCTCGGAATCAAAGTGGGATAATGGGGCAGCCGATCCAAAAGGGATCTCACTGAGCAACACAACGATAGATTGCCAACCTCCAGCATAAAATATGCCGGCATTCTCTTGCTCCAACGGAGATTCCTAGTTGTTGGGTGTAATATGGGTGGCTGGTTGTTTTCAGCTCCGTTGTTCTGGAGAAATTTTCTTGCAACAATGGCACTATCATCTTGTTAATAAGGGATTAGGCCCCACCGCCCCAGGACATGTGTCAAGGATGCACACGAAACCTTGGACGACAAAGGAAAAGAAAAATATGTAAGAGCAAAAGGATCACTACTCCCTCCAACCACTCTGCCTTCGTTGCACAAGACCAGACAAAAACAACCCTACTTAAACAAAAAGGTCAAACGAAGCCCAGAGTGCTTCAGAGAAAAGAGGCATCGATTAGTGTAAGGGTGATGGGCCAAGCCGATTATCAATTAGTACCGTCTGATTGACTAGAGTAAGGTCGGGGCAAGGCTTGTGTCAAATCTGATTAGCTAACATAGCAGTTTCATCACTGTACGGGCAAACGAGAGGGAGAGCGACGCTTTCCTTCAAGGCTCGGCCGGTACTGACTCGGGTAAAACTTTGATGTAATCAAAATCATAGTAGCAGGCTCCTTTGCCATATGCTCCAGCCGGGTAGACGCCACTAAAATGCTAGACCTACGAAGGGGCTACGAAGAGCTACGTGACCTTCCATCCCTAACCAATAAATAACCCCCGAATTCAACTGGATGGGCCCCTTCCCAGATTTCATCCAATCGGTCACGTAAGATCCCTTATGATAGGTGTAACGTTACTTTTTGTTGCTCATGATACCACATATGTCATTTCTTCACGAAACTTCACATGTGAGTAGAATGGGCGATCAAGTTTAATACCCTAAAATTTCATATATATAAAATCTATTATTATTACCAATTTTACTGGTCTAGCGGGTATGCATGTAACCATGTTCCAAGAATTCTTGTCCCATTACTTATGCTCTTTATAATAAATTGCTAAAGATATCGCCCCCCTTAAAAATTGAAGGAAAAATTGATGTGATGATTAAACAACAGATAGATCTTACATTGAACCTATAGAAATTGTTAGAGAAGTTCTTTGTGCTAAAACCAGGGTAATGTCATTCAGCGGACGATTCTCTAGGAAGGGTGGCAATTGCAAACATTTTGATGGCAACTTTAGTTACCACAAGGATGGGCAAAGATGACGATTTAAATTTGCAAGCACTGGCAATTTTATGATGAAAAACAAAACTACAGCATAGTTGTCATGCTCGCTAACTATGCTGTTTTAAATTTGCAATGCTCGTGGCAACAAAAATTGACCCTTAACAGGGAAGGCTCGTTGGCTATTGGGGTCATTATCCCTTGTTTTTTTCTTCCTTTTTGATAGACGCTCCTTTTTTTTCTTAATACTTAGTACACCAAAAGCCATCTTTTGTCCTATAGTGTTTGGCAGACATTCCTGAAGTATTGTCCTAGAGAAAAAGTTTCTATTAACGAAAACAATGAACTGATCTCTCAAAAGACAGTTACAGGATATTTTACCCGCCAGCCCTGGTGCTTACCAGGAGGTACTACTGCCACCAGAAGAAGACAATGTCATTCCCGCGTAGCACAAATGACAAGGAAACACAAGGATCCCACAAGGAATGCACCTATAGGGAAGAGCAGGTGATTGTTATAAATGCCCGGTGCAGGACTTATGTAAGTAATAAAAGTTCGGATGGGCTTCTTCAGTGATTTGTACTCCCTCCTATGCAGCGATCACTTTAGCAGCTTCACGCTTGGCAGTAAACTCTAATTCCTCCGATGTGAAGGGAAGTGGCTTTGTGGGAGCAGGTAGTCGGCCAATGCTATCAACCTTGTCTCGTTGCTTGGGTGGAGGCCTCGCCGCTTTTGGTATAAGGCGGCCCTTCTTTGCAAACCACTCAGGTTTGAGAAGTGCCCTGAACCCAAGCTTGTTGTAGTACACCAATCTTACAGTTCCACCTGCTGCTTCAACTGCAGCTTTCGCCCTTGCAGTCGCCCTTGATACCTGCCAATTTACATTTGATTAGGAAGGGATTCGTGAAATTTGAATACATAGTATATCAAATCCAATCCACAGTACCAATGTTCACAGCTGACCTAGTATGTGTAACCATTCTTTTAAGTTGAAAATGTTATATCTTAGTAATCAAAACAATATAATTTCACTTAAAAATACTCCCTGTATAAAGAAATATAAGAGCGTTTAGATCACTACAGAGGGAGTACATTGCAAGTAAAATCATGCTGGGTTTTTTTTGTCACTGTCATCGGCTATTAGTTGGGCACATGCCAAACAATATTCAGCAATAGAAAGCTATATTTACTACACTCACAGTTGGAACTACCTCATTGCCTCTACAAAAGAGTCACTATTTGTACTAAACATGATTGCAAGCAATAGACAGGCAGGTCATGCAAAGACATAATGAATGAGCACATTCTGTGATATCATTATAATGGATAAATGGCACCCGGCGGAACAGATACATTTACATGTTCGAATTATGTGTTATCGCATGTAGCACGAAACTGAACAGAATTGGACTATGAAAGCGTGCATGTTAGTCCTGAGAATGGAGTACTTGAAATGAACAAGAAACTATATGCTTATGAATATTGATAAGATTTAATTATTTCGAACTAGCTTCTGCTTGCCTCGAGATGAATTGGCCATTTGATTTCTTCTGCACCACGGCCCATTAACCGAATCCCATCCTTTATTTGTTTCCCAATGGCACTTGTATCCTGATAAAGTGTGATAGAGAAGTTGATGTTGCAAAGAAGAAAACAGAAACATAGCTAGTTCAAAAAAATGACTGCAGTACCTTCAGGGTCTTCATTGTGATCAATTCAGAGGAATCAATTTTTCCAGCATTGATGAGCTTCGCAATTTTCCCCAGTCCACAGGGCTGACCACAGGGAAAGATGACCAACATCACACTATGCCCACGGTACCATTTGGGAATAAAAAATTGAACTTAAAGCATAATAAATAAACAAAGTAATTGTCAAGTTGTTGAACAAGTTCTACAATGAACATCCAGTTACCCAAACGAATACAAAAATTTTGCCATTATTTTGTAGATGTTGAAGTCAGACATTAGCATGGATCAAATAGCAACCACAATTTTCTGAAAACAATCACTGCATGAACTAGCAGAGATAGGTACATCACATATCATGTTGGAATACAATTTTAGGAGACTGAAAGATTGTAAAGCAAACAGAAAGTTACTCCACTGCTCAGTGCCGAACAGTATATCACTTCACAGTACCTCCTGAAGGATTTGGGAACATATGATAGATGCAATTCATTAGATTATAAATCTTGATGCTTTACTAGGTCTTATGCTAGATACAACTATATATTGTAAGAATATGGCATGTTCTTTTTGTGAGTCAATATGAACAGAAAAGGAAAGAAAAGAAAAAGCTAGAAATCGGCATGTTCTATTAAAAATATTCTTGCAGTGCTCTTCACAATCTAATCTATGTAACACTACAGAAATGTAACTCTGCCACATATGATACTTCTTTGAAACCTGCTTCTTGCATACTAACACGGCACCAAATAGTCCACACTGTACTAACATTAACTTATATATCCATCAATAGATTAGATAATGTGTAAACTTTAATTATAAGCCTAGGTTTCCTTCGCAAACAAATATCAAGTATAGAAATGTTGTCCAAACAATAGTTTACTCTGTAATAGATATGTCCAAAATCAGCGCCCAATTAGTGCACAACACCTCAGGTCTTACAATAGATTAGCACAGTTCCACCTATTAGATTTATCCACCAAAGTTTGGCGACCAATTCAGTACACAAGCCACATATCTTGGCACTTGGTATGGATCCACCACTGCTCACATATACCATACTCTAGCTGATAAGGAGCCAGCATACTCTGCCCTCACTGTAGCTTGACCTATGACCATAATCTCTTTCTGTCTTCTCGGTACTTTCTATGTTATCTCAGCATGCCCATTTTCTCAAAGCTCATAAGTTCCTTAAAAATGGCCGCTGCTAGGTGAAAATCCACTATCCCGGCCTTTTCATAATGCCTATTAAGGTACTTTCATGCTGCCTTTTGCCATTTTTAACACAGAGTTCTATTGTTGTACACTGAGGAACAAAATGATCCAGAAGCTCGTCTAAGAGTTACCACCACAGATAGGGCACCAGTAAGCTCAGTCAGAAACTCCTTCGCCTAACTAAGGAGCATCTACGAAGGGGCAAAATCCTTATCAAGGTAGCACTCGGAATAAGCGGTGGTAAATTCAAAATATGTGAACTCCGTGCACAGAACACAGATCAAGCACCTTATGTGCAAAAATGTTGGCCCGTACAACTTCCGATCATCGAATCAAGCAACCTTCGGGGATGACAACTAGAGCACATACAGTACATGGAAATCAAGAAAGAAATGATTGATTCGTAATCAAACAACTTAGATCGCAAACAGCAAATGTCGCGTTGCTGCAAGGAAAGCAGATGAACAGAAATGCAAAGAGGGCCCTGGACCTGGAACGTGAGTGAGAAGCGGTTCTTGAAGCCGCGGCGGGGGAGACGGCGGCGCAGCGGGGTCTGGCCGCCCTCGAAGCCGAAGCGAGCGGTGCCGCGCGCCTTCTGGCCCTTGTGCCCGCGCCCCGCCGTCTTGCCCTTCCCGGAGCCGATCCCGCGGCCCTTGCGCGTCTTCTGCTGCGTCGCGCCGGGGTTATCGCGGATGTCGTTCAGCCTCAGCAGGCTCCCCGCCGTCCTCAGTGGCCGCGGCACCTTTGGTGGCCGCGCCGCCGGCGCCGCCGCTGACTCGGTGGCGTAGAAGTACGACGGTTGCCTGGGGGCGGGGAGGAGATGGGCGGGTGGGGCTGGAAGCGGGTGCCGGTGCGGTTGCGGGAGGCGGCGGGGGAACACGGTGGCGGTGGGGATGGTGCGGAGGAGCTGGGAGGCGCGGCGCAACATGGCTGCTGTGGTGGTGGGCTGGCGGCTTCCTCCACCGGTCTGGCTGCGCCGGGGGTTTAGGGTTAGAATGGACGGTTCCGTGCCATAAAACCTGAGCCGCTGGCCTAAAAATGGACGCCCAGGATCACGTCACGCGCAGTCTTTGCTGGTTAGGTTGTCTCGCGTTGAGGGCTTTGCCGACGCAACACGCACCCAAAAATCCTAATCCTCATCGCCGCCGGCGACCATGGTGTCGCAGCACGGCATCCTCCTCGCCGCGGGCCTCATATCCGACCACTTCGGCCCCCTCGTAGCGGTAAGACCCCTGTCCACCTCCTACCCTCTCGTCGCGCCCTGGTACTGGCATTGTGTCAGCGTGTTCGTGCGTGTGAAGCCCTAACTCCCGCCGCCCCGATCCCTTCTCGCAGAAGGTGTGCGACTGCCTCCTCCGCCACGGGGCGCTGCAGCTGACGGAGATTGTGCGCCGTCTCAAGCTCCCGCAGGGGCAAGTGAAGAACTCTCTCCTCGTCCTCATCCAGCACAACTGCGTTCAGGCCTTCTCATCGCCCAGAGGCAAGCCCATATGCGAATCCCTTGGCTATATGATTTGATTTGATTCGATTCGATGCCCTGCTAGTCCGTGACTCCATTAATTTTTCTGTGATTGTAGGCGATAGGACCATCACGCTCTACTTGGCCATCTTCGACAATGTCCTGCATCGGCTGCGCTTCTCAAAGTTCATCTCTATTATCCGCGCGGACATTCCAGAGGTGTGCACTTGATTTTAGTTCACGCTTGCTTGTTAAAAGCTGGGATTGATTAAAACAGCATCCATAATTCTCTGAATGCTGAAATCAGTGCGGAGCAGATGGTACTGTAGATTTATTTATTTTTTGCACCTTGTTATTCTCGTTGCTAGATGCATATCGGCCTTGATTAATGGTCTAGAGGCGATGGCAAGGAGTAACTGAGATATCTTGGAGTATTACACTTAAGATTATTAACATGCATCTTGACCTTGATTAATGATCTGGAGTTAATGACATGTGGTACTTGCAAATTTAGGTCGGGTCCTGAGGATGTCCTTTACTCTTTCATGATATCTAGCTACTGCAGTCACTGTTGGCAAATAGAGGCTAGCTAATCCTTTCTATCTGGAGTTTGCCGTTGAGCATAATCAAATTATTGTAGTGCTGTACGTCTGAACATTCCTCTTACTCTTCAAGATCATAAGGCATCATCTTTTCGTAGACAAACATTTTCCTCTATATGTAGTGCAAGATGAACCGTTTCATATTCGTACTATTTGACCACATTGTGGATGTCATTAGGAGGACAGGTGTGGTGTGTCTAGATATTTTTGTGAGACAACCTTAGAGTGTAATAGATGGAGTGGTGTTTCTCTGGCTGCACTGTTTGTAGTGTAGTGCCAGACTCCTGTAATTTGGTTTGCTCCCTTATATAAAAATAAGGTACGCCATTGGCGTACTCTGAAAAAAAATATTCATACTATTTCAGCTTGATCATTCCAATTTTTTAAACTAATGCTGTATTTAGTTATTTACATTCTCGATCCATCCTCCGGGTTAATCTCTAAGCATGCTACACTGTGGTGCATGGTACCATGTATGACCTTATTAGGGGCGTCAAGGCTCTGTATTATCCACATTATTGGACTACTATATTTTATAAAATACAAATATGGTTAAGATTTTCCTGTACGATTAACATTTTGTATTTTCTCACATATTCATATTTGTACTCTGCCCTGAGGGTTGAGAACTTGTGCACTCCGAAATCCCCCCAATCCATAAAACTAGAGTATGTTGAATCTGAACAAGCAAACACTTTTGCAGAAAGATGGTCATATCTGCATTGCATAAAATAAGTTGCCTTGTATCACACAGGATGATTTTAGTTGTAATTTATTAGTTGAACTATTTGTATTTTTACTCAATATATCAATATACATATTTAATTGGACTAGTGTTATAAAAGTCATTAGGTTCTAGGTTTGATGCTTGTGATGTTGTGGCCATTCCCTATTCTCCACCCATGGTAACAGAGGCGGGTTGACAGGGCAAGGGGAGAATGCTGTTGGCTGTGGGGAGGAGAATGCCAGAGAGAGGAAGTTGGATGGCACAATGGTTTGAATTGGATTAGCATGACCCAAAGACTACCTGATACTACTGAATGGCATTGAGATATTTTCCGATGCAAATATCTGTTGAATTCAGTGCTCTTTAGAGTACATGTACACAGTCTGAATGAGAAATAACCAGAGATAACCATGCAGTTGGCATGGTATGGAGACTGATTCTAGCTCTCGGCAAGTGAAGGAATCATCGGAAATATGCGGATATGTAATGCGATACACAACAGCCTAACAGCTTAGTGGATGTGCAGGAGGATGAGTCTTATATTGCTTAACAATGATAACTGGTAAAAAACATATTAGGTGGTTGTAAAATATGTCTCCAGTTAGCATGGCGATGTGAAATGCTAATTTGTTTAGTTAACGATTAGTTTGTCAGTTGTTTCAAAAATAAAACATGTCACTTATCTTAGTTCTTGATATGATCCCTTTTTAGGTGTTCAATAAATATGCTGGTAATTATTGTTTGTGATAGGCTGGTAGTTGATAGAGAAACTGACAGATAACATACCTTGCCTGAACTTACATTCTAATTGTCCTGGTGCTATTTTTGTTACAAATGTGTGATCGTTTCCGGGCCGTTCTGAGAAGAAAATAAAGTTAATTTTAACATTGTGCCTACAATCATTCAGTACTTGGAAGTTGTAACTTTTCCAAAGTTTATGACCTTATGCATAGAACTTATGTATCTTGCAGTCAGAAGCTCTTATTGAGGGATTGCTTCAGAATGGTAGGCTAACATTTGACCAACTTGTGGGACGCACAATCTCTAAAGTGCCAGAAGGTATGTCCTTTTAATTTGTTGAAGTTGTTATTGGATCATCCACTGTTCTTTTTATGATGTTATTGTCTTTCCTCTTTTTCCCATAATCTTTGATATTTGCCGGTGATGGTGACTATTGCTGTTCCCTGATAATGGGTCATCCATGTTACAGGCACCATCCGACCAGCAAGGGAAGAAATACGAATGAACTTCAACAGACTTGTGTATGCACGTTATGTGGAACGTTGCCCAAAAGCTGAACCCTATTTCAATCCACAGGAAGATGAACAATCTACAGGTGCAAGGAGAAGAGTTCCAAAAGTATGCAAAGCGATTCCCTGTTATGGACATTCCTGGTCATTTTAATAGGCCTCTACTTTTATCAATGTTCAAAAAAGCGGAAAACATAAGCGAAGCGGAAGGCCACAGCTTAGAGCAATGGGCGCTTACTTAAGCATGCTTAAGCATTTTTTGAAATTGGCTGGAATTTGACAGATTTTGAATAATATACATAGTAAAATAGGAAACATGGCACATGGATAATTGATATAGCATCTAAAATACAGTTCACACCATAGCAAATACACATCAGGTTCACATAGCAAGCAAGATAACAACTAAAATGCAGTTCAGTTCAAATAGTCATAACCTAATAGAGATCATGTGCCAGAATTTTGCCAGAATATGAAGGAAATAGTTCCCGAACAGAGCCTAATAGTAAGATAAATGGCATATTACCATTATTGCGCAAGCAGACAAGCAAAAGCAGTTCAAAAACAGCCAAATTTAAGAAAAAACGCTTAATCTACCGCTTAGGGCAAAAGCGAAGAGGTTTGCCATCGCTCAGCACTTAAAAACGCTTTCTTGAACACTGACTTTTATAGTTTTCTACTGTAAACTAATACAAATGCATGCAGGATTGGTAGAAGCTGACTAAGCTTGTTAGTTTAGTAACTTGGTCTTTTAATTAGACATCTTAGCAAAGGGCTAATTAGCTAGCTCACTGGTTTGGGTCCTTTTTATGCATGTCCAGTTGACAAAATCATCTTACTCTTAACTCATAGTCATCACCTGTGTACACTTTGTGAAAACTGATAATTATTAGTGCCAAGATCTCGATGCTTTAATAATGTATTACTGTTCTTTCTTCTGTCGATATGCACTGTGTATGATAGTCAGTTACATGATCTTAGAAAATTATCTTTGTTACAGACTGCCGAGGAGGTTCTTTCACTTGAGCAGAAAGTTGTCAATACTGCAACCCTTTCTGATCCAGAAAGGTTTTCTGAGATCCCATACAGCATGGAGGATGCATCAAAAACGAATGATTGTCCTCATAACGCTGTTGCGGGTGCTAAGGTGGTGTACTCTTTCTACTTATCTTCACCACCATGTTATGCAGTGACTTCATGTTACGGGAAAAATTGGTATTTGTTGTTTCGGCCATCCTGTTGTTAAATGAGAAAAGGCAAAGTGATATATGTAGATTGTTTGTTAACGGCGAAGGCATTTTCTGAAAGTATTGGTAGGAACTGGCAAATGCAGCAACAACATGCAATTAACTGCTTTTATCATCATGTAATTCTCTGCGTCGTTATTTCATCAGCGGAAACACGGAGCCTTTGAGGTAGATGAAGAGCTCAACTCAACAATTGCAGAGAATGAAGTACTTTGGCGGGTAAATTTTGAGAAATTTATATTCTGTCTAAAGAAGAAGGTATGTTGCTGTTATCATAGCATTACTATGGGTAGCATATTTATGCAGGTGTCTTCATCTTTTTATCTGCAGTGTTGTTTCTGTAAAAAAAATCCTTGCTTGCATTGGGTCTTCTAGAAGTAGGATACCTACCAAGGCATTCTATTCTACAAAACGATAGTGAAATGTATTGCTTCGGAAGAGGAGTGGGGTTGGGGTGGGGTTGCTGCTGCCATGAAGAAAGGATTGTAATGTAAACCCCAAAGTGAGATGAAGTTAGTACAGTAAAAAGAGGACAAAAGAAAAAGGGAATATACTCCTTCATGAACATATAAGAGCTTCTGCATTGTATTGAATCAACGTTGCTACATAGCCATGCTACCTCAGTGAAAACCATACATAGAAAAAGGAACAGCAGAAATTAGCTCCCGTTCATCTCTGTTCCCTCTCTCTCTCTCTCTCTCAATCTCTCTCTCTCTCTCTCTCTCTCTCTCTCTACCACTGCCACTGTTATTTCTCCTGAAACCAAGACAGAATAGTGATGGTAGGCCGATGAACATGAGCAGCGTCTTCCTTTATCTTGACAATGTTCTTGACTGTGGAGGAGATCTTGGAGACTATCCAAGGGTTTCTGCGGCGTGGGAATGAGTCCGAGCTGCTCCTCGGAGTGGACGAGCCAGAGCTGCAAGCGATGACAGAGCACTGAAGCAGCAGCCGGCAGCTAGGGTGGGCATGTTGTTGTATGGGCCATGAAAGTTATTCTCGCATGCTGTGGTCGGCTTCAACTTAAGAGTTTGATGCTAGGATTATTTCCCAGCTTGAACTTATCGTTCCATTGTACAATATGAACTCGGTAACATCTATTTAACCGGTTTGAGATGCACATCAGAGATGCCGTAAGGATTGCCTGTTATGTGTAATGTACAGGACCGTGTTGTTGTACCGCATCTGCCTTTTGTGCCAAATAAGTTAAGTTGAATGAGGATTATTCACGTAGCAGCACCGCCTTCCCCCACCCCCTCACACCCCCACAAAAAGAGAGTAGAGAATGCTGATTTCATTTTGATATATTTTTATTTGTGTATGCATGAGTGGTGCAGCTGAAGGAATCATGCAATTTGACTTTGTTAATCCCCACTTCATGTTTTCCTTCTTGCATTAAAGTTTTGTGCAGACCGAAAGAAGCCAAAGCTGAAGGTTGGCACACATCCTATCTGGGAGTCATTTTTTGAAGCTAACTTACCTGACAAAGATACAAACTCTGGTAGTACCCGATATCAATAGCTCAAGTATCCTTTCAATAGTAGATCCAGGAACACTGCGATTTTATTTATGGCTTTACGCTTTTATGGCTTTACGTTCACACATGGGCTTGTATGAACACAACTATTTTTAACCTGCATTGCTGTTTTTAAATTCCATCGGTTCTGGTCTTGCCTCTTGGTGGTGAGCATTAACTAAGAAATGCTAGTTTCTGTTTGAGCTATTTATTTTAAATCTATAGCTTGGCAGTCTTGAATGAGCCAGATTAGGGAATGCCATATGCTAGATTATTTCCTACGGTGGCAAATGGTTGTTAAAATCATGCCTTCTGTGATTTGATTTAGCTTTTTACTCTCTATTCGATTTGAAGAAAGGATAGAACGAATTTAGTACTCCCTCTGTACACTAATATAAGAGCGTTTAGATCACTACTTTAGTTTACCTGATATTAGTTTACGGAGGGAGTACCTCATTAGGTTAAATGTATATGAATATTTTGCGGAATCAGTACCAGCACAATGCCTCCCAAGATACCAGGTAGGCAAGTAACCAACTTGCTGAAGTACCAATGTACCATGACAATTTATCACTGAAGTTACATGGTTTCAGTTTCATTGATATAATATCACTAGAGGGGGAAAAGACCATCCTCGCAAGCAGTTGTGAATTATTTCCAACGAATATAACATTGAGTTCCCTTTTTTCAGTGACATCATCAATAAATGGTATTTTGGAGAAACTAGGACAAAAGGAAGGAGGTGCGGCAATGTCAATTGGTGACATAAAACCAGTCCTGCTGGATTTACAGTGTACTACTTCCGATGGGGAAGAATTTACTTTTGGTAAGTTACTGTTGATATTTTTAGTCTGTATAAGTTGAATACATCGAAGTTCTGTTAGTTAAGTGCCCGACATGAAGCCCAGTTCAAGCTTGCTAGAAATGAACTTCTACGGTTCGGAAATCAAAACTTGCCACTAGGCAATGGATGCCATAAGGAAACTGATTTCAGTCCAGTCCAATTCCTGGATTGAATTGTGGTAGCTTATTGTCTTAATTATATTTGAACTTTGGATATGATCATGTGAACCAGTCCACACTCCACACTTCCAGATAAGGAGACATGTTGGTTGGTCTATACAAGGAAAAAGTACTATAGCTATGACATCTTCCATTGTTTTCATAATTAGTTCAAGCCTAGTTACCATTAGGTTGCTGATACTGACGGCCTGCTATTCCATGAAATTGTGATGTATGCAGTGATAACAAAATATTCAGCCGAAGCGTGAAAAAGCCTCTAAACAGCTGGAAATTATGTTGTAGAAACTTACTTTCCTTGTTACTTGTCTTCCATTCTAAACTCTGGATGCTCAAATTTAGTATGCCAACCTTGAGTTAACATCATAAGTTCTTTTATGTAAGATTAAAAACACTTGATGTTTAAATTTAGTTTGCCAGCCTTTGAGTGAACATCATAAGTTCTTTTTGTAAGATTCTCATGACAGTGGTACTGTTTTTCCTGTAGATTTACGCAAAATGGTTGAAGCATGTAGAAATGAGGAGGTACCAGATTGTGCTACTGTTTCATGGTTTATTTGAGTTAAAAGACACTCCCCTGTCCTTTCCGTACTAACAGTTGACATGCACATGTCTTTTATGTGTGCATTATAGATAGAGTCGCTTGTGAAAAAGAAATACGGGCAAGAAGCTTTTACAATCTTTAGGCTATTGGTCACACAAGGTTGTGCAGTTGAGACAGATCAAGTAAGTACTCTTACACATTGAGGAAATTGTAGAACTATGCTTTGCTATTGTTGTCAATCTCGTTTGGTTAAGAAAGCTTCTGTTATGCATTAATTTTATTTGTGTGATCCTGTTTTATGATTGTTTATTTGATGGCATGGCTTCCTGTTGCAAACCGAAGTACACAAATCTAAACTTTGATTGCAAATGTGCAGATTATTGACACAACAATTCTGGACAAGCAGATTGTTCATTCAACTTTGTACAAACTATGGAACGACGGCTACATAGATACAGAGGTCTGTTTCCTAGTGTCATCAGAAAAAGTAGTATTTCTTGCTTGGAGGGCAGAGAGAATGACAATGATAACCCTCCTTGCTTTAAATGCTAGTTGTGCGATAACTTCACTGCTTTGATGGTCTACTACTTTACTATACAAGGCAGGTGGTCCATATTAGCCTTACGAATGCATCATGAATTCATGATATATTGCGTTACTTTCATCATAAATCTGCATCATTTATAAGCATCAATGCAGTTTTAAAAGGCTATTTAGCATTTGGGACAAAGCTTGTAAACAAACTTGATAAGTTAGTTAATACAAGAGTAAATGTCTAAAGTTTTCTTGACACATTAAGTACTTGAACACAAATAATATCCAGTTATATGTTCTAGTTATGTGAATGGTGCTCGAACACCTTAACCCACACTTTCTGAGTTTTGTAGTGTGGTAATTGGTAATACCGCAAAAGTTTAGAACTTCTTGCACCCATAAGTTTCACCAGCTCAAGAGCATATCTAGGTGCTTTATTAAACACTCATTCCTTAAAATGATTGTAAGTAACTAATGTAAATTTACTGAACAAATACCAGTTTTAGGGAAGATCCTTCAAAACAAATTAAGGATAAGGAATGGGAAAAGTTTAGAACTTCTTGCACCCATAAGTTTCACCAGCTCAAGAGCATATTTAGGTGCTTTATTTAGTTGCAAATTTGAAGGAATGAGTGGGTTATAAGGAATCTGCTAGAGGCTCTAATGCTGCATTAGCATAGTTGGAACTATCCATAAATAATACCCGTGGAAGTGATTCTATTGGACTGATACAGTAGAAAATTAGCTGGAACTAGGAAAGTGGATGCATCTGCTATTGCTGTTTTTGGCTTCTGTTGTACCCCAAATAAATGTTTGCACTAGGTGTTTGACAAAATGATATGTTCTTAAGTCACATAGAATGGTATTTTTGCTCCACACGTCACCCATGGCAGAGTTATCGTCTAGCAATTCTTCTGTAGCAACTTTCAAGTTTCAGTTACTTTCCTGGAGCAATAGTTCAGAGCTTCCACACTACTGCAGTTCTGCTACCTCAGTTTCAAGCTAACCTAAAGAACTCGCTATGGCTTAAAGCTAGGAGAACTTGTGTAGTAAATTACAGGATATAGATATCCTGTAAGTTTATAAGTAACAAAAAATATGTCTCATTTTGTGCTTCTGTTCACAATAATTCTATTATGTTTACAGAAAATCGCTTCCGCAGCAGGAACAGGGTACGCACAGTTTTTTGTATGGAGAGCCAAAAATACATTTCGTGAGCAGTTCATCGATAATCTCTACCATGCTGCTTTGAACTTGCGCCAGATGGTGAATTACATTGCTGAACTTCTACTCGAGGTTATCATCTAATGATCACCATTACAGTTTTCTAGCTGTAAGCTGAGCTTTCCTATGCAAAAAATTGTTTATTACTTTTACGTTTCATTAATTCAGGATGCACGTCAGGATTGGTTGCTCTATTGCCCATATGTTTATCATCACAGTACATACATGACTATATAATGTGTTTATGCCATATCATAGTTGCAATTCAGTTTGTTTGTTTCTTTACTGAGTCGTACTTTCATAGCGTTATTTGGTTGGGATCAGGCTTACATTATTAGTTCATCCCAAATGCAGAGCAGGAAGATACGCAACCATATATCGAGGCCAATAATTTCCTCTGCTCCCATATAGAAAACCTTCGTTAGAAACAACTCTCAAGTTACTAGATTGAAGAATCAATTAGGCTGAGATCAGTTTACATTAGCACCATCGCTGGGGTTTGGAAGTTGTAGGACACCTGATGTGCAATGCATGTTCGTCACAATAACAAGAATAATGTCTGTCAGCAATATGGGATTAGTTGCCACCATGCCATCTTACTAAATGAACCCTTGTTGAAACTAACTTTGTTGGCTTGAAGCAGATTTTACTTGCAGAGATGTGTGCAACCCGACCTCAACTCACGAATTGTTTAAATATATTGTGTATTGCAGGGTTCGAAGGACGAAACAAAGCTGCGGAACAGAAAGAACATTTTGATCCTGGCCCTCACTAGACATGATGACTCTCTCATGCTGTTCCATGATTTTTGAGAACACAGGTGAGTCTACCGTGAATGTAGAACGGAATCCAGGCTGTGAAGTTGGACAACTGAATTAATATATCTTAGGCTCGTAGCTGATTTCACCTATGGGAAATTCATTTACGCTGCATGTTTTGAGATCTTTGCTATCGCATTTTGCCATTGTTGTGTTTGGAAATTCCACAGTTTGGTAATATCCACCATGCAATTGGTACGGTAGGAGGAATACTATTCCCACCGACCTGCTGATTTTCCACTCGTCATCCGGAATGTCAGGCTATCCATTCGGTTCGTCTGGCCAAATGCCACTCGTACCGGCAGGCAGGCAGGCCACCGATGATTGGAAGCGGATAATCACAATAATTCGCAAGTTGCGGGGGCGCCGATGCTGCGCCACTTGGAGCGGCTACCATTATCTATCTATCAATCCGCGCGCGAGAGGTAGAGGTCGCAAGCGCGTCGTCATGCACGTATGACCATGGACTTTTGCGAGCCGTATCGCACCCATGTGCGCACACACATGCATGAAGCAACCCTACAGCTAATGCGCGCGCATACGGCCAGGTCAACTGCTGCAGTTAGCTGGAGACAAATAACGATTCTTTCTTTCCGCAAGGAAAAAGTCTAAAATAAACCTTGAAGTTGTAGATGAAAGCTAAATCAAACCCTGAACTTTGAATCCTGGAAATTGACACTCTGAACTTGTAATCCCGGTCTATTTTGGACCCTATACCTGTTTGGCACATCGGGAATACAACAATCCCGGTTGGGATTACCAGCTACTCTCACGGACAAGAATTTGGGCCGGCCCACTATAGCAAAACAAGAATTCGTGAGGTTTAAAAAATGTCTGCACATTTCTAAAATTGTTCAGAAGTTAAAACTGTTCCTGTTTTCTATTTTTCGAACAAATTCAATTCTTTTTGTGTTTTTTAAAACCTGTTTGGAATTTTTAAACTCTATTAGCATTTTAAAAAACTGTTTGTGATTTCAAAAAAATTACATTTGTCAAAAAATGTTCAGAATTCCAACAGTTTTTCACATGATTTGAAAAATGTTTCGTATTTTTAAAATTGTGTCACATTTTTTAATAATGTTTTTGGTATTTCGTAAACTATTTCATAAATAATGTATTTATAAAATGTTTCAGATTGTTGGCCAGCTCACCAGACATAAAGCAAGTTTTTTTCCCTTAACAATGGGACATAAAAATTCTTTCTTTCTTTTTCTTATCGGGTGACCTAATAATTTCAACACAAAAAAACATGCCCTGGAGTTGAACTTGGGACCTGGTAGCCACTACAGTAGATAACTATGGCTGACATAGTCAGAGGCCCGAAATATTTAATCAGAAACCAAATCATCGAACTTTGAAAATATGTTTTAGGGGCAAACAAGTATTGAAAACGTATTTATATATGAAATATTTGAACATTTATAAAGTGTGAGAACTTTTTGAAAATTCTGAGTACTTTTAAAAACTAACAACTTTGAAAAAGCGAACACCTTTATAACATTTTTTGCAACCTGAACAAAATTTTGAAGTGCTCACGAGTTTCAAAAAATGTGTTTGCGACATTTTCAAAAAAATGTGTGTGCAATGTAAAAATATGTTTGCGTGATGTAAAAATATGTGTCATAACCTTAACTGAATATATGTGGCATGTCCTTGAAAAAAGTGTATGCAGATTTAAAAATATTGAACCACGTAAAAGGGTGTTCATGTAGTTTTGTAAAATGTTTTTTGTCATTAATAAAATGTAAAACATGTATTTGAAAAAATATTACCATGTATTCAAAAAGTTTTTAAAACATTTAATTTAAAAATGTACATAATGTATTTGAAAATATCAAAAGTTTATCCAAAAATATTTAATGTGTGCGTAAAAAATGTACATTGGATATTGAGCAAATTTAGACATGTGTAAAAATGAAAAATGAAAAGAAAACGCAAAAAGAAAGAAACTAAGAAAACCAGATTAGTGCGCGTGCGCGAGTAAGTGCGCTACTGGGCCGGCCCAATTAGAAAATCCCGGCTACGTTCTGTCAAGGTTTAAAATAGACCGGGATTAGAGAGTTTGGTGTGCTCATTTCAGGGATTGAGAGTTCGAGGTTTGATTTAGCTTTCGCCTATAAATTGAAGGTTTGTTTTGGACTTTTTCCTTTCCGCAATGATAAGAGAGTCCCCCCACTGATTCGGCCTTGTTCCGCGGGGAATGTTCGACGGCGTACCAACCTCCATAAACAACGGTGTAATGAGAGCAAAAGTCTGTACGTACGTACACAATCGATCCGCCTGTACAGATGGATAGATATATTGTACGTGCTTGCGTATGATTGTGTCCACACATTGTACGTACGCAGTACGTTATCTACACCGAGCGGTGAGGCGCTGCTGGTAGCGATGGCGTGTTACCATGCACGCGCTTGCGATTTCTGGGATTTTGTGTAGTCCAGCTGGTGAGTGACAATCTCGCATCTTTGTTTCCTTGTGCCTTCTGAAAGCTCCAAGCCAATTGGTCGTGCCTTTTCTTGCTGCTACTGTCCGTGCGCTGTTACCGATCCCCATGTAGCACATTATATCGGCTACCATTTGAACTTTCTAGCTCCATATATATTTATATAGCTTTTGGAGCGTGAACTCAACTTCCCGATTTGGTATTGCGGAAACTTGTGGAGACAGATGCCACGCTTGCCAGTCGGCACTCAGGAAATGGCACGATGAGCAGCTCGGTGTACGTGTTCTGAACCTGAATTTCGCAGTGCGTAGCCGAGTTTTACGTCGCTTCAAGGAAGGGAAGGCTCCATTGCTGTGGGGCTGAGTGGTGGCGATCGACTCGACTCCTATGCCTGCTACAACAACCAACCCATTTAGTTAGATTCACGGCTTGCAATGCAAGCAATCCCTTCTGGCCCAGAATTGCCACACACACACACACAGACGCACGCACGCACACGCAAAATAGCACCGTGCTATTCTCCTCGTCACCTGGGCTGGGATAGAAGGATTGGTTTCTAGTGCTACTATTTTATTTACGTTTCGCTGTGCATGATAAGACCAGTGATCACCCACCCAGCGTGCAGTGAGATCCGGAATACGCGTGTGACATACGTACTGACCACCAACGCAGACATCCTCCAACCTACTCCTACAGATCGACTAGAAAAATTCGGGCCGCGGGAGGAATCCCCTGTGATTGACAATTGAACGTAAGCGCGGCCTTAGTCATCGTTGGAAAGGCCTTAACCCTAATGGATCAGCTCGCAGGCAGAGCTGTTTTTGCTCCCGCGCTGCTAATGGACTACGGGCTACGGCACACATGTGAGGGTGCTGCTGCCCTGCGGTAATGTGGTCAAATGGACGATGAGCTGGAGGCCAGGCACCAATGGAGTACCACCATGTGCCGTGACAGAATATGTTGCCGCCTGGGCATGTGGCCTTGCTTCCTTCCCCGCCCATCCTGCGGCATTCAGCAGTAGTCGCGGACAAATTTTGAATCCTGTGGCTTCGCTTTTGGGAACTTGTTGCCAATCAATACCGGGTCGTGTCTGATCGGGCACCAGGCCACCAGCTCTGCGCGCGCGGCGTCGCGTGGGAGTGGGATTCGGGGTGGACGCCCCTTCGCCCCGTCACGCATGATCGCCCCGGTTACACGGAGCACCAATCTTTTTTTCTCTCTATATACTAGGAATATCGCGCTTTATTGATCAAGGATAACAAGTGAAAGTGTCTCCCGGATACAATCCAGAGTTACATGAAAACTAGAGCCATCAAATGACTCAGAAGATCTAGTCAGAATATGTGCCGCGACATTTGAGAAACGATTTATCTTTATCTTTATCTAATAATAAAGTGAATTGGGTTTCTGTCGTCCGTCATTATAATTGCCCTCAGAGTTAGCACAAATTACCCACTCTGCCATCCGTAAGTAAAACGATTCGGGTTATTTCAAAATAGCCGCCGGGTTTGGTTCTTAAAGAATGATACGCTCATGAAACACAAAAATAGAGCTAGCCTGATGGCTAAGGCGTTGGTCTACCGCACAGGCAACCACGGTTCGATCCCTGCTTCCCCACCACTTTCCACCCCTTTTTTCTCAATACGAAGCGCCCCTCCTCCTCTCATTCGCCCTAATGGGTCGGCCCATGTGCGGATGGTGGCGCCGCCTGTTTTCTATTTTGCTTTTTACCTTTTCATTTTTATTTTTCATTTTCCTTCTTTCAATTAATTCGAGATTTTCAAATGAACCAAATTTAAAAATGGTGTGAGCTTTAAAAATATATTGAGAAATCATAAACTCTTTATGAATTCAAAAAATATTTGAAAATCATAGAATCTTTATGATTTTTTTTAAAAATGCATATGTTATAAAAATATTCACAAATCACAATAAATGTTCATGAAATAAAAAAATGGTCAAAAAATTTAAAAAATAATACAGTATTAAAAACATGTTCTGGAAATAGAAAAAAAGGTACATGAATTATAGAAAATGTTCCAAAATTAAAACATATCTGTAAATAATGAACAAAATGAATCATCGCTTGCGTAGAAGTTTTATTAGGGGATCCGTGGAGGTCGTTTTATGATTTTATTTAGTGCCTTGCATCGGGTTAAAAAATGGTCTTCATGGTTCATACAACGCTGAGCTCAAAACAATTGATGCATCTTCCTGTAGGTTAGTTTTTGTAAGCTATGCGAAAATGATAAATGTCTATTTTGCCTTCATACACATCTATATTTATTCTGGTACCACCGTACTGGTTATGATAAACACGGCTACGCTAGGTCAAGACGAGGCACATCATTCATTACTCTAGCTCAGGCAGGATCTATCAATGCAGTTTGCTCAGCCAATTTTTTTTCCGTTGTGACGCCTTAAGAAAACAAATCGTGATCAAATCATCACATGTTTAGTTTTTTAATTGACTTTATAGAATTCCCTTATTTCATCGTGACTTTTAAATAACTCTTATTTCATCATGACATCACTTAGACATAGTTTGTCAAATGATTAGTTTGTCAAATGATATTTTAAAAGTCCTTATCTCATCCTGGCATTTGATTCAAATTTTTTATATCTATCACACCTGCATAATCTCTCGTTGCAACGCACAGGCGTATTTGCTAGTAAGAATAAAGCGAACGGACAAGAAGAACGACGTCAACTCGTTGATATCAACAGTAATAAGCCCCACCGGCAAGCGATCAATTGTTGAAGCATTGATTCTCTGGATAACGGGCAAACAGTTTGACTAGAAAATGGTCCTTGGAAACTCTTCCTGACAGGTACTCCTCCCGTTCCTACTCCCTCCGTTCTGAATTACTTGTCTTAGATTTGTCTAGATACGGAGGTATCTAGCACTAAAATGAGTCTAGATACATCCGTATCTAGACAAATCCAAGACAACTAATTCGGAACGGAGGGAGTAGTATAAAGTTGGGTCATCTATTTTGAAACGGAGGGAGTAAGAGCCACCGCACGCAATAGCCCCAGTGTTTCAGCTAGTTCCAGAGAGGTAACCTCATCAATATGCTCGCGGCAAGCCAGCAAGCAATCACGGAGCACCAATCTTGGTGTTGTGTTTTGCGTCCTTCCCGATAGACTAGGAAAAAGAATAAAGAATCGTTGTGCGTTCGGCAAGACTGGCACGAGCGAAAGTGAGAATGTGCTCTTGCAGCGGCGAACAAAATAGTCTTATTAAATCTGGAACAAAATTTAGAGAAGACAAATAGTGAATTATTTCTTACTCTTATTTTTGCAGGATAGATATATCTTTTTTTAATTAGAGGTTAAAGATTTGCCTTATACATTAATTAAGGAGTTTAGAGTTTTCTTTACAAAAGCAAAAATAAGATTACATGGCCATTACTCTCCTGGCATGATATAGCCGTGTTTTGCGCCAGAGGTGACCCAAAGGTTGGCCTCGCATTGAATGTTTGATAGTAGGATGAGCGGGAGGGAAGACTTGTGGCGAAAGACTCTAGCATTTCTCTCGCACCAAATGGTCCAACAAGTTAGCATGGTAAGGGAGGCTAACGCTCCACCAATCCTTAATGGAGCGCTCATCAATCCATGATGAAGTGTCCATGTAGTCGAGGTTGAGCCATCCCTTGATCATGCCCAAAATCTGACGGTGTACCGGCACTTGAAGAAAATGTGGCCAACAGATTATGTAGCATGCTTGCAAAGCGGACAGAGGCCATCGTTTGCCATGTCCTTTCTTCCAATCTATCTGCCATCGAAATACGGTTTGGAATTGCCAGTCAAGCAAAGAATTTCTTCTTTGGAGGGCTCCAGGCCTTCCAAACCACGGAGCTCATGGGTGAGCGAGCTATCCCTAGAAGTTGGGCATTGTACATGGATGTGGCGGAGTAGTACCCGTTGGTCGTACGCTTCCAGTAGATGGTGTCCTTAGTGTCCGCTGCAATGGGAATGGTCCTCAAGCCATCCCAGAGAGTAATAATTTTCCTGGTGCGAGCCATCATGTAGAGGTTGGGAAGCTTAATCTTGGAGAGCCATGTGTCTCCACGCATGGCTTCCTTGACCTTCCAGTTTTTTTCTTGTGGAGGCCTTAAAGATGAGCGGAGTGTTGACGATCGGCTTCTCCCCGTTAACCCAAGGGGAGTCCCAAAAGGGCGCACATGCTCCGTTGCCAATGGTGACGTGCGAGGATGCATAGAATAGGTCATGGTCCAACTCATCACACGGGTTCCCAACCCAACCCACATCTTGGAAGGCTATTTCCATTCAAATCATAGCCATCTAAGTCGAAGAGCCCTCACAAATTTAGCGAGATCAAGGATTCCCAATCCCCCAAGATCAGTCGAGTGGTAGACGTGTTGGGGAACGCAGTAATTTCAAAAAAATTCCTACGATCACACAATATCTATCTCTAGGTGATGCATAGCAACAAGAGGGGAGAGTGTTTCTTACGTACCCTCGTAGACCGAAAGCGGAAGCGTTATGACAACGCGGTTGATGTAGTCATACGTCTTCACGATCCGACCGATCCTAGCACCGTAGGTACGACACCTCCGCGATCTGCACACGTTCAGCTCGATGACGTCCATCGAACTCTAGATCCAGTTGAGATCGAGGGAGAGTTTCGCCAGCACGACGGCGTGGTGACGGTGATGATGAAGTTACTGGCGCAGGGCTTCACCTAAGCACTACGACAATATGACCGAGGTGGAAATCTGTGGAGGGGGCACCGCACACGGCTAAACAATCAACTTGTGTGTCTA
This sequence comes from Triticum dicoccoides, assembly GCF_002162155.2. Classification (NCBI taxonomy): domain Eukaryota; kingdom Viridiplantae; phylum Streptophyta; class Magnoliopsida; order Poales; family Poaceae; genus Triticum; species Triticum dicoccoides. The sequence goes on along the minus strand of NC_041385.1, from coordinate 505,818,609 downwards.
TGGGATGCCCCCTTCCCCCGTATATAAAGGAGGGAGGGAGGAGGAGGTCGGCCAGGGGTGGAGGCGCGCCAAGGGGGGGCAATCCTACTCCAAGTAGGTTTCGCCCCCACCCCCTTTCCTATTCCAACAAGGAGAAGGGGGAAGGAGGAGGTGGAGAGAAGGAAGGAGAGGGGGGCTCCGCCCCCTCCCCTTGTCCAATTCGGACTAGGGCAAGGGGGGAGCCACCTCCTGGTTGGCCCTCTCTCTTCTCCACTAAGGCCCATGAGGCCCAATAGCTTCCCGGGGGTGGTTCCGGTAACCCCCGGTACTCCGGTTTTATCCGAAACTTATCCGGAACACTTCCAGTGTCCGAACAACATGGTCCAATATATCAATCTTTATGTCTCGACCATTTTTAGACTCATCGTCATGTCCGTGATCTCATCCGGGACTCTGAACAATCTTCGATACATCAAATCACATAAACTCATAATACCAATCGTCATCGAACGTTAAGCGTGCGGACCCTATGTGTTCGACAACTATGTAGACATGACCGAGACACGTCTCCGGTCAATAACCAATAGTGGAACCTGGATGCTCACATTGGTTCCTACATATTCTACAAAGATCTTTATCGGTCAAACCGCATAACAACATATGTTATTCCTTTTGTCATCGATATGTTACTTGCCCGAGATTCGATCGTCGGTATCTCAATACCTACTTCAATCTCGTTACCGACAAGTCTCTTTACTCGTTCCGTAATACTTCATCCCGTAACTAACTCATTAGTCACAATGCTTGCAAGGCTTATAGTGATGAGTATTACCGAGAGGGCCCAGAGATACCTCTCCAAAACACGGAGTGACAAATCCTAATCTTGATCTATGCCAACCCAACAAACACCTTCAGAGACACCTGTAGAGCACCTTTATAATCACCCATTTACATTGTGATGTTTGGTAGCACACAAAGTGTTCCTCTGGTATTCGAGAGTTGCATAATCTCATAGTCTGAGGAACTTTGTATAAGTCATGAAGAAAGCAGTAGCAATGAAACTGACACGATCATAATGCTAAGCTAACGAATGGGTCATGTCCATCACATAATTCTCCTAATCATGTAATCTCGTTCATCAAACGACAACACATGTCTATGGTTAGGAAACATAACCATCTTTGATTAACGAGCTAGTCAAGTAGAGGCATACTAGGAACTATATGTTTTGTCTATGTATTCACACATGTACTAAGTTTCCGGTTAATACAATTCTAGCATGAATAATAAACATTTATCATGAATTAAGGAAATAAATAATAACTGTATTATTGCCTCTAGGGCATATTTCCTTCAATCTCCCACTTGCACTAGAGTCAATAATCTAGATTACATAGTAATGATTCTAACACCCATAGAGCTTTGGTGTTGATCATGTTTTGCTCGTGGAAGAGGCTTAGTCAACGGGTCTGCAACATTCAGATCCGTGTGTATCTTGCAAATCTCTATGTCCCCCTCCGACACTTGATGACAGATGGAATTGAAGCGTCTCTTGATGTGCTTGGTTCTCTTGTGAAATCTGGATTCCTTTGCCAAGGCAATTGCACCAGTATTGTCACAAAAGATTTTCATTGGACCCGATGCACTAGGTATGACACCTAGATCGGATATGAACTCCTTCATCCAAACTCCTTCATTCGCTGCTTCCGAAGCAGCAATGTACTCCGCTTTACGCGTAGATTCCGCCACGACGCTTTGCTTGGAATTGCACCAACTGACAGCTCCTCCATTCAATAAAAATACGTATCTGGTTTGCGACTTAGAGTCATCCGGATCAGTCAAAGCTTGCATCGATGTAACCGTTTATGACAAGCTCTTTTTCACCTCCATAAACGAGAAACATATCCTTAGTCCTTTTCAGGTATTTCATGATGTTCTTGACCGATGTCTAGTGCTCCACTCCGGGATTACTTTGGTACCTCCATGCTATGCTTATAGCAAGGCACACATCAGGTCTGGTACGCAGCATTCCATACATGATAGAACCTATGGCTGAAGCATAGGGAATGACTTTCATTTTCTCTCTATCTTCTGCAGTGGTCGGGCATTGAGTCTGACTCAACTTTACACCTTGTAACACAGGCAAGAACCCTTTCTTTGACTGATCCATTTTGAACTTCTTCAAAACTTTATCAATGTATGTGCTTTGTGGAAGTCCAATTAAGCGTCTTGATCTATCTCTATAGATCTTGATGCCCAATATGAAAGCAGCTTCACCAAGGTCTTTCATGGAAAAACTCTTATTTAGGTATCCCATTATGCTATCCAGAAATTCTATATCATTTCCAATCAACAATATGTCATCCACATATAATATCAGAAATGCTATAGAGCTCCCACTCACTTTCTTGTAAATACAGGCTTCTCCAAAAGTCTATATAAAACCATATGCTTTGATCACACTATCAAAGCGTTTATTCCAACTCCGAGAGGCTTGCACCAGTCCATAAATGGATCGCTGGAGCTTGCACACATTGTTAGCACCCTTTGGATCGACAAAAACCTTCTGGTTGCATCATATACAACTCTTCTTCCAGAAATCCATTCAGGAATGCAATTTTGATATCCATTTGCCAAATTTCATAATCATAAAATGCAGCAATTGCTAACATGATTCAGACAGACTTAAGCATCGCTACAGGTGAGAAAATCTCATCGTAGTCAACTCCTTGAACTTGTTGAAAACCTTTCGCAACAAGTCGAGCTTTGTAAACAGTAACATTACCGTCTGTGTCAGTCTTCTTCTTAAAGATCCATTTATTTTCTATGGCTTGCTGATCATCGGGCAAGTCCACCAAAGTCCACACTTTGTTCTCATACATGGATCCCAACTCCGATTTCATGGCCTCAAGCCATTTCGCAGAATCTAGGCTCATCATCGCTTCCTCATAGTTCGTAGGTTCATCATGGTCTAGTAACATGACTTCCAGAACAGAATTACCGTACTACTCTGGTGCGGATCTTACTCTGGAAGACCTATGAAGTTCGGTACTAACTTGATCTGAAGCTTCATGATCATCATCATTAGCTTCCTCACTAATTGGTGTAGGAATCACGAGAACTGATTTCTGTGATGTACTACTTTCCAATAAGGGAGAAGGTACAACTACCTCATCAAGTTCTACTTTCCTCCCACTCACTTCTTTCAAGAGAAACTCCTTCTCTAGAAAGGATCCATTCTTAGCAACAAAGATTTTGCCTTCGAGTCTGTGATAGAAGGTGTATCCAACAGTTTCCTTTGGGTATCATATGAAGACACACTTCTCCGATTTGGGTTCGATCTAGCTTTTTCACATAAGCATCGCAGCCCCAAACTTTAAGAAATGACAACTTTGGTTTCTTGCCAAACCACAGTTCATAAGGCATCGTCTCAACGGATTTTGATGGTGCCCTATTTAAAGTGAATGCAGCCGTCTGTAAAGCATAACCCCAAAATGATAGCGGTAAATTGGTAAGAGACATCATAGATCGCACCATATCCAATAAAGTATGGCTACGACGTTCGGACACACCATTTCGCTGTGGTGTTCTAGGTGGCGTTAATTGTGAAACTATCCCATGTTGTTTCAAATGAAGACCAAACTCGTAACTCAAATATTCTCCTCCACAATCAGATTGTAGAAACTTTATTTTCTTGTTACGATGATTTTCCAGTTCACTCTGAAATTCTTTGAACTTTTCAAATGTTTCAGACTTATGTTTCGTTAAGTAGATATAACCATATCTGCTCAAATCATCTGTGAAGGTAAGAAAATAATGATACCCACCACGAGCCTCAACACTCATTGTACCGCATACATCAATATGTATTATTTCCAATAAGTCAGTAGCTCGTTCCATTGTTCCGGAGAACGAAGGTTTAGTCATCTTGCCCATAAGGCACGGTTTGCAAGCACCAAGTGATTCATAATCAAGTGATTCCAAAAGTCCATCAGTATGGAGTTTCTTCATGCACTTTACACCGATATGACCCAAACGGTAGTGCCACAAATAAGTTGCACTATCATTATTAAACTTATATCTTTTGGCTTCAATACTATGAATATGTGTATCACTACTATCGAGATTCAATAAAAATAGACCACTCATCAAGGGTGCATGACCATAAAAGATATTACTCATATAAAAAGAACAACCATTATTCTCTGATTTAAATGACTAACCGTCTCGCACCAAACAAGATCCAGATATAATGTTCATGCTCAACGCTGGCACCAAATAACAATTATTCAGGTCTAAAGCTAATCCTGAAGGTAGATGTAGAGGTAGCATGCCGATAGTGATCACATCAACTTTGGAACCATTTCTCACGCGCATCGTCACCTCATCCTTAGCCTATCTTCGCTTAATCCATAGCCCCTGTTTCGAGTTGCAAATATGAGCAACAGAACCAGTATCAAATACCCAGCCCCTACTGCGAGCATTAGTTGAGTACACATCAGTAACATGTATATCAAATATACCTTTCACTTTGCCATCCTACTTATCCGCCAAATACTTGGGGCAGTTCCGCTTCCAGTGACCAGTCCCTTTGCAGTAGAAGCACTCAGTTTCAGGCTTAGGTCCACACTTGGGTTTTTTCTCTTGAGAAGCAACCTTTTTGCCGTTCTTCTTGAAGTTTCCCTTCTTCTCTTTTCCCTTTTTCTTGAAACTAGTGGTCTTGTTGACCATCAACACTTGATGCTCCTTTTTAATTTCTACCTCCGCAGCCTTTTGCATTGCGAAGAGCTCGGGAATAGTCTTGTTCATCCCTTGCATATTATAGTTCATCATGTAGCTTTTGTAGCTTGGTGGCAGTGATTGAAGAACTCTGTCAATGACACTATCATCAGGAAGATTAACTCCCAGTTGAGTCAACTGGTTGTGGTACCCAGACATTCTGAGTATGTGTTCACTGACAGAACTATTCTCCTCCATTTTGCAGCTATAGAACTTGTTGGAAACTTCATATCTCTCAACTCGAGCATTTGCTTAAAATATTAACTTCAATTTTTTGAACATCTCATATGCTCCATGACGTTCAAAACGTCTTTGAAGTCCCGATTCTAAGCCGTAAAGCATGGCACACTGAACTATCGAGTAGTCATCAACATGTGTCTGCCAGGCATTCACAATGTCTGCAGTTGCAGGCGCGGGTGGTACACCTAACGGTGCTTCCAGGACGTAATTCTTTTGTGCAGCAATAAGGATAATCCTCAAGTTACGGACCCAGTCCGTGTAGTTGCTGCCATCATCTTTCAACTTAGCTTTCTCTAGGAACGCTTCAAAGGAACGGTAGCACGGGCCATTGATCTACAACAACATAGACATGCAAAAAACTATCAGGTACTAAGTTCATGATAAATTAAAGTTCAATTAATCATATTACTAAAGAACTCCCACTTAGATAGACATCCCTCTAATCATCTAAGTGATTATGTGATCCAAATCAACTAAACCATGTCCGATCATCACGTGATATGGAGTAGTTTTCAATGGTGAACATCACTATGTTGATCATATCTACTATATGATTCACACTCGACCTTTCGGTCTCAGTGTTCCGAGGCCATATCTACATATGCTAGGCTTGTCAAGTTTAACCCGAGTATTCTGCATGTGCAAAACTGGCTTGCACCCGTTGTATGTGAATGTAGAGCTTATCACACTCGATCATCACGTGGTGTCTCGGCACGACAAACTGTAGCAACGGTGCCTACTCAGGGAGAACAGTTGTTAGTCCTGGCCATCTCAGGCCCGACCATGTCGGTCCACCCAGGCCCGGCCCTAAAATCCAGGGCCTAGGCCGATGGGCTTGCCCGTGGGCTAGGCTTGGGCCTGAGTTTTGAGCCCACCAGCAGGGCCTGGATGGGCTTGGGCTTGGCATATTGGCATTTTAAGGAAGAGGCCCGGCCCATGGCCCTAAGCCCTAAGGGATTTTCAGGGCTTTTTACTAGATGGGCCGGGCTTGGGCTTAAAAAGGAGGCCCGATGGTAGGGCCTGGGAGGGCCTGGGCCTCAGTTTTTTGCCGTGGGCTTTTTCAGGACCGACCCAAGCCCGTCCCGGCCTGGCCCATGGCCAGATATAACACTTGTACCTTGAAATTTAGTAAGGGGTCATCTTATAATGCTACCGCCGTACTAAGCAAAATAAGATGCATAAAGGATAAACATCACATGCAATCAAAATATGTGACATGATATGGCCATCATCATCTTGTGCTCATGATCTCCATCACTGAAGCATCATCATGATCTCCATCGTCGCCGGCGCGACACCTTAGCATCGTTGTTGTCTCGCCAACTATTGTTACTATGACTATCGCTACCGCTTAGTGATAAAGTAAAATAATTACATGGCAATTGCATGTGGAGGTACAACCCTTTGCTGTGGTGATTAATTTTACTTCCAGACACAATAATGAACAGTGGACTCTTGTCACTGTTTATGGGCCTTGTCAAGGGGAGCCTATGTTGGGGAACGTAGTAATTTCAAAAAAAATCCTACGCACACGCAAGATCATGGTGATGCATAGCAACGAGAGGGGAGAGTGTTGTCCACGTACCCTCGTAGACCGAAAGCGGAAGCGTTATGACAACGCGGTTGATGTAGTCATACGTCTTCACGATCTGACCGATCCAAGTACCGAACGTACGGCACCTCCGAGTTCAGCACACGTTCAGCTCGATGACGATCCCCGGACTCCGATCCAGCAGGGTGTCGGGGATGAGTTCTGTCAGCACGATGGCGTGGTGACGGTGATGATGTTCTACTGACGCAGGGCTTCGCCTAAGCACCGCTACGATATGACCGATGTGGAATATGGTGGAGGGGGGCACCGCACACGGCTAAGGAACGATCACGAAGATCAACTTGTGTGTCTAGAGGTGCCCCCTGCCCCTGTATATAAAGGAGCCAAGGGGGAGGGGCGGCCGGCCAAGGAGGGCGCGCCAAGGGGGAGTCCTACTCCCACCGGGAGTAGGACTCCCTTCTTTCCTAGTTGGAGAAGGAGAAGGGGGAAGGAAAGAGAGGGAGAGGGAGAGGGAAAGAGGGGCCGCACCCCCCCTCCCCTAGTCCAATTCGGACTCCTCATGGGAGGGGGTGCGCCACCTCCTGGGCTGCTGCCCTCTCTCTCCCCTCAGGCCCACTAAAGCCCAATACTTCCCCGGGGGGTTCCGGTAACCCCTCCGGCACTCTGGTTTTCTCCGAAATCACCCGGAACACTTCCGGTGTCCGAATATAGTCGTCCAATATATCAATCTTTATGTCTCAACCATTTCGAGACTCCTCGTCATGTCCGTGATCACATCCGGGACTCCGAACAACCTTCGGTACATCAAAACTTATAAACTCATAATAAAACTGTCATCGTAACGTTAAGCGTGCGGACCCTACGGGTTTGAGAACTATGTAGACATGACCTAGAACTATTTCCGGTCAATAACCAATAGCGGAACCTGGATGCTCATATTGGCTCCTACATATTCTACGAAGATCTTTATCGGTCGCATAACAACATACATTGTTCCCTTTGTCATCGGTATGTTACTTGCCCGAGATTCGATCGTCGGTATCCAATACCTAGTTCAATCTCATTACCGGCAAGTCTCTTTACTCGTTACGTAATGCATCATTCCGTAACTAACTCATTAGCTACATTGCTTGCAAGGCTTATAGTGATGTGCATTACCGAGAGGGCCCAAAGATACCTCTCCGACAATCGGAGTGACAAATCCTAATCTCGAAATACGCCAACTCAACATGTACCTTCAGAGACACCTGTAGAGCTCCTTTATAATCACCCAGTTATGTTGTGACGTTTGGTAGCACACAAAGTGTTCCTCCGGTAAACGGGAGTTGCATAATCTCATAGTTGTAGGAACTTTGTATAAGTCATGAAGAAAGCAATAGCAACATACTAAACGATCAAGTGCTAGGTTAACGGAATGGGTCAAGTCAATCACATCATTCTCCTAATGATGTGATCTCGTTAATCAAATGACAACACATGTCTATGGTTAGGAAACATAACCATCTTTGATTAATGAGCTAGTCAAGAAGAGGCATACTAGTGACATTATGTTTGTCTATGTATTCACACATGTATCATGTTTCCGGTTAATACAATTATAGCATGAATAATAAACATTTATCATGATATGAGGAAATAAATAATAACTTTATTATTGCCTCTAGGGCATATTTCCTTCAGTCTCCCACTTGCACTAGAGTTAATAATCTAGATTACACTGTAATGATTCTAACACCCATGGAGTCTTGGTGTTGATCATGTTTTGCTCGTGGAAGAGGCTTAGTCAATGGGTCTGCAACATTCAAATCCGTATGTATCTTGCAAATCTCTATGTCTCCCACCTGGACTTGGTCCTGAATGGAATTGAAGCGTCTCTTGATGTGCTTGGTCCTCTTGTGAAATCTGGATTCCTTTGCCAAGGCAATTGCACCAGTATTGTCACAGAAGATCTTCATTGGTCCCGATGCACTAGGTATGACACCTAGATCGGAAATGAACTCCTTCATCCAGACTCCTTCATTTGCTGCTTCTGAAGCAGCTATGTACTCCGCTTCGCATGTAGATCCCGCCACGACGCTTTGTTTAGAACTGCACCAACTTACAGCTCCACCGTTTAATAAAAACACGTATCCGGTTTGCGATTTAGAATCGTCCGGGTCAGTGTCAAAGTTTGCATCGACGTAACCATTTACGACTAGCTCTTTGTCACCTACATAAACGAGAAACATATCCTTATTCCTTTTCAGGTATTTCAGGATGTTCTTGACCGCTGTCCAGTGATCCACTCCTGGATTACTTTGGTACCTACCTGCCAAGCTTATTGCTAAGCATACGTCTGGTCTGGTACACAACATTGCATACATGATAGAGCCTACGGCTGAAGCATAGGGAACATCTTTCATTTTCTCTCTATCTTCTGCTGTGGTCGGGCATTGAGTCTGACTCAACTTCACACCTTGTAATACAGGCAACAACCCTTTCTTTGCATGATAAGAGGATACAGAAGTGTGAGTTTAACGTAGGAGATTATGTGTTATTGTTCAACTCTCGTTTAAGATTTTTTGCAGGAAAACTTCTCTCAAAATGGGAAGGTCCCTACGTTATCGAGGATGTCTATCGTTCTGGTGCTATAAAAATCAACAACTTCGAAGGCACAAATCCGAGGGTGGTAAACGGTCAAAGAATTAAACATTATATTTCAGGTAATCCTATCAATGTTGAAACTAATATTATTGAAACCATAACCCCTGAGGAATACATAAGAGACACTTTCCAGAACGTTCCAGACTCCGAAAAGGCATAGGTACGTGGTACGGTAAGTAAATCGACTCCAAAACAACTCTAATGGCAATTTTTATCAGTTTTGGATTATTTAGAGATTTTAGGAAGAAAGAAGTAGTCCGAAAGGGGCACGAGGCTCCCACGAGAGAGGAGGGCGCGCCCCCCCTGTAGGGCACACCCCAGGTGCCTCCCGGATTCCGTTTTCTTGTATGTTACATATTTTGGTCGGTAAAAATTCATTATATATACTCCCGAAGGTTTTGACCACCGTATCACGCAAATATCCTCTGTTTTTGTTTTGAGCTGTTCCTGTTGCAGATTTGGAACAAGATGTCGTCCCAAGATTCGGAGGGAGAGAGCTACATGGCTGATTATATTGCAAACCCAAAAGTATGATCCGAAGAGTAAGGAGGAGACAAGCTCTGATGAAGAGGACGATCCACTGCCTCAACCTGGTGATATGCATGTGGAGTTCAAGAAGTCAAGCCTCCCTAAGGTCCAATCTATCCCACCACGTTTTTTGCAGGACAGCAAGGCAACACTATGCAAAAAGATAATGAAACTTGAGCTCGAGAATGAGGATCTGAGGGAGGAAAATTTTAGCCTCAGACTCAAGCTAGAGAAGAAAAGTGCAACAACTCCTACTTCACCACCTCCGAAGAAATAATCACATGGGTATGGGCACTCCCCTTGGAAGCTGCCAAGCTTGGGGGGAGGTGCCCCGGTATCGTATCACCATCACACTCCTATTTTTACCGCTTTATTTAGTTCGATCCTTTTAGTAGTATCTTGATCTATTAGTTCGAAGTTTTGATATCAAGTAGTTTTGAGTTTTTCATTGTGATCTCTTTATGTAATCGAGTCCATGTGCTATCTATAATAAAGATTAGTGTTGAGTCAAGGGCTTTGATATGTTGCTATGATCTTGAGAAAGTAGAAAGAACAAAAGAGTTCATTTGATCTTATGGATAGTGATAACTTCACACATAGAAAGTATGAGTTATAAAAATTGTTGAGAGTTGATGAACGTAGCCTTGGTCATTGTTGCAATTAATAGGAACTCATAAGGAAAGAGGGGTTCACATATAAATATATTATCTTGGACATCTTTTATGATTGTAAAGCACTCATTAAGTATGACATGCTAAAAGAGTTGATGTTGGACAAGGAAGACAACGTAATGGTTTATGTTTTCCGACATCTCAGTTAAAGTATATTGTCATTGACCTTCCAAACATGTTGAGTTTGACTTTCCCCCTCATGCTAGCCAAATTTCTTGCACTAAGTAGAGATACTACTTGTGCTTCCAAATATCCTTAAACCCAGTTTTTCCATGAGAGTCCACCATACCTACCTAAGGATTGAGTAAGATCCTTCCAGTAAGTTGCCATCGGTGCAAGCAATAAAAATTGCTCTCTAAATATGTATGACTTATTAGTGTAGAGAAAATAAGCTTTGTACGAACTTGTTGTGGAAGTAATAAAAGCGACAGATTGCATAATAAAGGTCCACATACATGGGGCAATATAAAGTGAAGTTATTTTGCATTAAGATTTCATGCATCAACCCTAAACGCGCATGACAACCTCTACTTCCCTCTGCGAAGGGCCTATCTTTTACTTTATGTTTTTACTTTATGCTTGAGTCAAGGTGATACTCACCTTTCCCTTTTTATTTTTATCCTTTGGCAAGCTCCTCGTGTTTGAAAGATCATGATACATATATCCAATTGGATGTAAGTTGGCATAGGCTATTATTGTTGACATCACCTAAAGGTGAATATGTTGGGAGGCAACACAATAAGCCCCTATCTTTCTCAGTGTCCGGCTGAAACTCTATAACCACAAGTATTGCGTGAGTGTTAACAATTATAGGGGACTACGAGATAGTTGAGTATGTGAGCTTGCTGAAAAGCTCTATTATTGACTCTTTCTGATGTTACGATAAATTGCAATTGCTTCAATGACTGAGATTATAGTTTGTTAGTTCCCAATGAAGTTTTTGAAGCATACTTGACATTATGAATTGCTTATTACTTGAACATAGGAAATCATATGACAAAATCCATATATGTTGCTGTTATTAGAATGATCATGATGCCCTCATGTCCGTATTTTATTTTTTATTGACACCTCTATCTCTAAACATGTGGACATATTTTTCGATTTCGGCTTCCGCTTGAGGACAAGCGAGGTCTAAGCTTGGGAGAGTTGATATGTCCATTTTGCATCATGCTTTTATATCAATATTTATTGCATTATGGGCTGTTTTTACACATTATATCTCAATACTTATGGCTATTCTCTCTTATTTTACAAGGTTTACCATGAAGAGGGGGGATGCCGGCAGCTAGAATTCTGGCTGGAAAAGGAGCAAACGCTGGAAACCTATTCTGCACAACTCCAAAAGACCTGAGACTCCACAAAACAACTTTTTGGATTTAATAAGAATTTATGGGCAAAAGAAATAGGCCAGGGGGCCCACACCCTGTCCAGGAGACAGGGAGCGCCCCCCCTAAGGCGCGGACCCCTATCTCCTGGGCCCCCTGGTGGGCCTCCGGCGTCCATCTTCTGCTATATCATCACTTTCCCTCTGGAAAAAATGGTGGGCACGCTTATGGGACGAAACTCCGCCGCCACGAGGCGGAACCTTGGCGGAATCAGTCTAGGGCTCTGGCGGAGCTGTTCTGCCGGGGACACTTCCCTCCGGGAGGGGGAAATCATCACCAACGTCATCACCAATGATCCTCTCATCGGGAGGGGGTCAATCTCCATCAACATCTTCACCAGCACCATATCCTCTCAAAACCCTAGTTCATCTCTTGTATCCAATCTTGTATCAAAACCACAAATTGGTACCTGTGGGTTGCTAGTAGTGTTGATTACTCCTTGTAGTTGATGCTATTTGGTTTACTTGGTGGAAGATCATATGTTCAGATCCTTTATGCATATTATTACCCCTCTGATTATGAACATGAATATGCTTTGTGAGTAGTTACGTGTGTTCCTGAGGACATGGGTGAAGTCTTGCTATTAGTAGTCATGTGAATTTGGTATTCGTCCGATATTTTGATGAGATGTATGTTGTCTTTCCTCTAGTGGTGTTATGTGAATGTCGACTACATGACACTTCACCATTATTTGGGCCTAGAGGAAGGCATAGGGAAGTAATAAGTAGATGATGGGTTGCTAGAGTGACAGAAGCTTAAACCCTAGTTTATGCGTTGCTTCGTTAAGGGTTGATATGGACCCATATGTTTAATGATGTGGTTAGGTTTACCTTAATACTCCTTTTTGTAGTTGTAGATGCTTGCAATAGGGGTTAATCATAAGTGGGATGCTTGTCCATGTTAGGGCAGTACCCAAGTGCCGGTCCACCCACATATCAAATTATCAAAGTACCGAACGTGAATCTTACGAACGTGATGAAAACTAGCTTGACGATAATTCCCAATGTGTCCTCGGGAGCTCCTTCTTCATTATAGAATTATTCCAGGCTTATCCTTTGCTACATAAAGGATTGGGCCACCTTGCTGCACTTTATTTACTTTATTTACTTTTGCTCGTTACTATTTATCTTATCACAAAACTATCTATCACCTACTATTTCAGTGCTTGCAGAGAAAACCTTACTGAAAACTGCTTATCATTTCCTTCTGCTCCTCGTTGGGTTCGACACTCTTACTTATCGAAAGGACTACGATAGATCCCCTATACTTGTGGGTCATCAGTCAGATGCCGAAAACAAGGGGAAGGGGTCTCAAAGTGACGATGACGACAAGGATCCCGGACCATGGAATATAGGAGGACAGAAGAAATTCCCTCCCCAGGTGAAAACGGTGAATATGATATACGCAAGCCACATTCCCAAGTGGAAACATGCACTAAGGGAAGCCTATACAATGGAGCCAGTCGACCCAGAGTTTAACCTATGGCCCTCTTGCCCGATCACTTTCGATCGCAGGGACCATCCTACCAGTATCCGTCATGGCGGTTCGGCCGCACTGGTCCTCGACCCCATCATTGACGGATTCCACCTCACACGAGTCCTTATGGATGGACGCAGCAGCCTGAACCTGCTATAGCAGGATACAGTGCGCAAAATGGGCATCGACCCCTCAAGGATCAAGCCCACAAAAACCACCTTCAAAGGTGTCATACCAGGGGTAGAGGCCTGTTGCACAGGCTCAATCACACTGGAAGTGGTCTTCGGATCTCCAGACAATCACCGTACCGAAGATTTAATCTTCGACATCGTCCCCTTCCACAGTGACCATCAAGCACTGCTCAGACGAACCGCGTTTGCCCGGTTCAACGCGGTGCCACATTATGCCTACCGTAAATTCAAGATGCCCGGTCCGCACGGCGTCATCATGGTTAATGACAGGTCCGAACTCCCCCTCACCGCCGAAGAGTCTACAACCGCTTTAATAGCAAGAGCAACAGATGGCACCTTCCAGTCGAACCTCGAGTCGATGGCCAAGCTCCCGGACACCGCCAAAGGAGTCCAAACTACTGCGCGGCAGGACAGCCCAGCTCGCCCAGAGCTTAATTAAAAACACTCAGGAAAAAGATAATACAAGCCACATACCGCGGCTCAACCGCTCTGTGGCGCAAAACCATTTCTTGCATTTTCTTTGCAGGTTCACCTTTACGTAGGCCAGGATGGATGGCGTGGAAATAGTTCGAGCGCGTAAGGGAATCTCTAGATATTCCCCTCTATGATCATCCGACTACACCCCGGATCCGAACACAACTTCCTCATGCCGGGTATCAGCAGGTTCCACAATCATATTTCTTTTTCTCGCATCATCTGTACTCATACGCATTGACGTATCATTCAAATACAACATGTGAATTTATGCGATGCTCATCTGCTGCTATTTCTTATTTAAAACTCTTTTGTTAAAAGGCAGCTGCTTATCGCGATATGCCTTAATATGCCAGGGGCTTCATCATACCCATACTACAGCAAAAAAGTCCGAACACCTTCATGGCAGTTCGGCACCCCGAACTTATAGCATTATATGCATCAGCTCCAAATCATGTCTTGGGTCAATAGTTGGGTTTGCCCGGCTCCTATGTTTTGGTACCTTACGTTCCGCTATATCGGCTAAGGTAGCACTAGGAGGACTACTGCGATTGTGTCCCGGTTCTTCCGGACGAGCACCTCAGTAGAGAAAGCTGAAAACTGACTGTCATGATGTAGCGAGAGCTAGTCAGCTGTTTGAGAGGTTCTAAAATCTTTAAGAATTTCTTCCGCATAATGCCATAACCAATGCAGCGTGTGATGGATCGGCCGTTTCCGATCAGGCGCTTATAGAGCCCCTCGTGCGGTCTTCCGAACACCAGGGGCTGCGCCTACCTTCCTTGTAAAAACTCCTATGGCTAAGTGAGAGCGATAAAGCCCTATAGTCCGATTGCCTGGCTCGTTGTGCTGAACACCTCCTTTAGGGACCCAAAACTGGGATAAAGAGTGCTCAGGTTTATCCCAAACACCCCCGTACTTACTACGTGTGGGCGGAAGCTGACGACTGGACGACTCTCAGGATTAGTATATAAAACGGCCGCACAGGAGGAAAAACTTTCAAACGACAAGCAATAAATAATAGAAAATGACCTTGTCTAAATATTACAAAGGACAAACATGACCGTATTCATGGAAATATAATGTCCTTGGTGCATTGCTCCATCGCAAGGCGGGCTCCTTTCAAGGCACCTTCATAATACAGTTCGGGCTTGCGGTGCTCCTTCGCCTCTGGCGGTCCCTTGGTCATCAGCTTTTCTGCATCCATCTTCTCCCAATGCACCTTTGCACGGGCGAAGGCCATTCGCGCACCCTCTATGCAGACCGACCACTTGATGACTTCGAGTCGAGGGCAGGCACTCACAAGCCGCTTCACGAGCCCGAAGTAACTGCTCGGAATCGGCTCAGCGGGCCACAGCCGGATAATTAAATCCTTCATGGCTAGCTCGGCCGCCTTATGCAGTTCGACCAGCTGCTTCAGTTGATCGAAGAAAGGCACCGGATAATTCGGCGCCAGATACTGCATCCAGAAGAGCTTATCCGCAGTATTCCTCTCTTTGGCTCGGTAGAATTGGGCGACATCAGATATGCTGCGCGGCAGCTCCGCGAATACCCCTGTAGAAATCAAAATTCAAGCTATCAAACTTGATTTTATCCTCTCCAATACCCGCTTTGTACAAAAAGCCTTACCAGCCGCAATCTTCCTCGCCTCTTGGATTTCCTTCATGGCACCTTGGGCTTCCCCTAGGCATCACTGGCGGCTTGGCGAGCCTGGGAGAGTTCAGATTCTTTCCCTGATAAGCTCTGCTCCAAGGACTCGTATTTCTTCACAGCCTCCTGAAGCTCCTGCTCAGCTTCAATAACTCTAGCCTCATGCTTCTCATGGAGGGCCTGCTCTGGGGCTACCTTCTTGTCGGCTTCGGCCACAGCCTTCTTAAGAGCCTCAATTTCGGCCGTCGCCCCTAGACCACATTATAAAAATATTTTCATCATGCACACTTATTCATTTGTGCTAAATAAGCAAGGTTTCTGCATACCTTGGTTACCCTCCAGCTGTTTCTTCACTTGGCCAAGTTCTCCTTCGGCCCGCTCCATACTATGCCTCAGTCCGGATACTTCCGCAGCATGAGAGGCGGCAGTCGCTACAGACGCCTGCTTATTAAAAAGAGTGATAGATGTCATCAAGTGAGTCTCCTGCAAACATAAATTTGATCCTCTGTCCGGTTCTTTCTTTCACCGAACAGTGTATCAGGGGCTGCTATCTATACCATGACACTCTCCCAAACTTCATAAAACATACCTCAAAGCCTCTTATGAGGCTAATACAGGATTCATTCAGTCCACTCTCAGCAGACTGAATCTTCTCAATCACCGCACCCATAAGGGTACGGTGTTCATCAACGATGGAGGCATCCTTCAGCGTCGCCAATAAAGCATCCAACACCTCTGGTTGGACAGAGGTTACCGGTGGAATAGACACACCTCCTCCAGCTGACGGAGGTCGCCCGCCTGACCCTACGGCCTTATGGGTCTCCATGATCGTGTCCAGCTGGGGGATGGATTCAAGATAACCCCCGTCATCGATGTTCACGGGAGCCTTCTCTCCCGTATCTCCGGACCCTGAAGTTTGGCCTCCTAGCGCCGCCTTTGCGATCTTCCCCCCCCCCCTCCGTGGCCTGGGTCCTTCTGGGACGAAACCTCAGTTTCAGTCATATGTTTGGGGGAGGGGGCCTTCGGGGGTGTCCCACTCTCCATTGCATCCGAACCCAGTAAATCCTCTGACAAGGATTGTTCGGTGCGGGACCTCGCCGGACTGAAAAAGTACGGCTTAGATTAAAATATCACGCCGTGACAAGTCTGGACACATGAGCGTGTTCGGATTTTATACTCATGAGTTCACCAGGGGCTCGGCCCTGGGATCCCACTCCGGGCTGCTATCGGCGGCGGCGGTGGACTCCTCTCGAAGAGGAGTCTTTCCCCTCTTAGGCAAATCGGCCTCCAAGGATGTGGAGGCCGTCCTTTTCTTTTTTTTCCTGCAGGGGATTCGTCTTCCTCCTCCTCCCCGTCCTATTC
The DNA here is from genome assembly GCF_002162155.2 of Triticum dicoccoides. NCBI lineage: Eukaryota > Viridiplantae > Streptophyta > Magnoliopsida > Poales > Poaceae > Triticum > Triticum dicoccoides. The sequence goes on along the minus strand of NC_041385.1, from coordinate 505,801,679 downwards.
GAAGGAAGAATGGGCATTGGAGTCTTCGGATTTTATGTCTGAGGCTCCACGGCGACGGAGGCCACCCCTGGTCTTCTTGGCCTCCTTTTCGGCCTTCTTCTTCGCTGCCTTATAAGGCGCCGGTGTTGGGATCTACGGTAGGGTGCGTCGACTGCAAATTCAAATTTTCCTACGCGCAGAACAACAGGAACATGCTACGGGAGATGGATCACAGTTTGTTACCACTAGAAGCGAAGTGTCGTGCAGCGGAAGAAGAGTTGGGGCAGCGCGTCCGCGTGGATCGTCTCCTCCTCGTCCGATCTCCCTCGAACAGCCGGTCGTCCGATCCCATGTACAAGTTCGCCGGAGCGGCACAAGTGCACCGCCTCTAACGGTATCCGCGCGTGCAGGAGGAACACCATGCTGCGGACTGCTAGGTCCGATCACACAGTCGGCAGCGAGTGGAGGTGGCTATTTGCAACACATGCAAACCCTAGTCGCAGCGCCGAAGCGATCAACCGCATGAGTGTGCCGCACCTCCACTTTATATAGGCGTCCATCACAGGCTCAACACTTGGGCCTCGTACGGACCCTAAAGCCCAAAGTCTACTCGGTCACGTTCCTAGTCCAGTTCGGATCACATCCGACCAGTGTCCTATGAACCGACCTCATAGGTTCCTTCCTTTAAGCGCGCGACCCCTTAGGTTCAAGTCGGCTTGGTCGCAGTTCGGATCACCTCCGTCCTGCACGGTTGGTAGCGGCCTCTAGCAAGGCATGCCGACCACCAAGAAGACTATGAAGCTGGTTAGGCGAACCTATACAACGTGTCACAGTTCTGTTCCCTTTGCCTCACGATATATGTTGTCGGGCTCAAGGCGAGAGTGTCATCCTTGTGCTAGCCCGACATCTTTCTCGTTCCAGTGATACCGACCACAAACCGGATTATCTCATAATCCCTGTCGCATGGCCATGCTTATCCTGGTCGGATCACACGAGGGGCCCAGAGCATATCTCTCCTGATCGGAGGGGCAAATCCCATCTTGCTCGACCATGTCTCGCAGCATGGGACTGGACAAACCCTGAAACCTACCTTTGTAACTACCCAGTCACGGAGTAGCGTTTGGTCGGCCCAAAGAAAGTATGTCACCATCCCGAGTACATGCGTCAGCTCAGGTCTTAGGAAATAGAACGTATGTTGTACTAGAGACTCACAGTTGACATATCGCTGCTTCTCATAGTTGGGTCTGTCCAACTCGGACCTTATCTCGACTCGGATCCGACTACGTCGAATCCGACCAGACCTTTCCAAGTCCAGATTATCCGGTTAGCATCCAATGCTCCATGGCTAGTGAGACCAAGCCATCGACCGTGTCATATGCTAGTCTAGTCGGCTGCGCATCCACACAACCCTTTCGACTAGGGACCTTTTAGGACACTCACCATACAATGCATAGTCCCACAAACAAGTCACATACTTGCCGATACACATCATTGATAATGTCCAAGGACTATCTTTATTCATAAACACATAGGAAATATCATCATACATGATTGCCTCTAGGGCATATCTCCAACAGTCTCCCACTTGCACTAGAGTCAATCAAATAGACATCGAATGCCCATAGCTCTAACGTGGCCCTCATGCTTGGGTTGTGGAAGCGACTTAGTCAATGGATCTGCAACATTTGCATCCGTGTGAATCTTGCATAACTCTACATCACCATTCTTTACGATCTTTTGTATCAGGTGATATTTCCGGTCTATGTGCCTGACCTTGTGGTGATTCCTCGGCTCCTTGGCTTGTGCAATGGCACCAGAATTATCACAATAAAGGTCCAACGGTTTCACCGAGGCTGGGAAAATACAAAGATCATCCAGAAAATGCCGGATCCAAACATCTTCCTTTGCAGCTTCACAAGCCGCAATGTATTCGGCTTCTGTGGTAGAATCGGCCACCGTATCCTGCTTGGAACTCATCCAGTGCACTGCTCCTCCGTTCAGGACGTACATCCGGACTGTGATCGACAATCATCTCTGTCGGTTTGGAAACTAGCATCGGCGTAACCCTTTACGATGAGCTCTTCCTCACCTCCATAAACTAGGAACATCTCTTTAATCCTTTTCAGGTACTTCAAAATAGTCTTTACCGCTACCTTGTGACTCTCACCTGGGTTGGCTTGGTATCTACTTGTTAGGCTTATTGCAAAAGCAACATCAGACCTTGTACATATCATGGCATACATGATGGATCTGATTGCTGAGGCATGCAGAATCCTACTCATCCTGCTTTGCTCATCAGATGTCGAAGGACTCTGAGTCTCGCTTAGCCTTATACCATGTGAGAGCGGTAAGAACCCTTTCTTCGCCTCACTCATGTTGAACTGCTTCAACACTTTATCTATGTATGTGCTCTGGCTTAAGCCAAGCAGCCTCCTTGATCTATCACTATAGATCTTAATGCCTAAAATATACACTGCCTCACCAAGGTCTTTCATCAAAAACTTGATATTCAATGATTCCTTGACCGTGTTTAGCATCGAAACATTGTTCCCGATCAACAATATGTCATCCAATACAAGATCAAAAACACTATCGAGCTCCCACTTAACTTCTTGTATAAACAAGAGTCTTCTTTGCTTTTGATGAAACCGAGATCAGTGACGACCTCATCAAAACGAATGTTCCAACTCTGAGATGCTTGCTTCAACCCATAAATGGATCTCTTGAGCTTGCATACCTTACTAGTGGTAGTCGAATCGACAAAACCCTCGGGTTGTATCATATACACGTCCTCAGTTAAATTTCCGTGAAGGAAAGCCGTTTTGACATCCATCTGCCATATCTCGTAATCGAAATATGCAGCTATAGCTAGTACGATCCTCACCGATTTCAGCATCGCTACCGGCGAGTAAGTCTCGTCGTAGTCAATTCCTTGAACTTGTCCATAACCTTTAGCGACAAGCCGAGCTTTGTGGATATGAACATTTCCATCCACATCGGTTTTCTTCTTAAAGACCCATTTGCAACCAATGGCCGTTACGCCAGGCGGCGGATCAACCAAGTCCCAGACTTGATTCTCATCCATGGAATTTAACTCGGATCTCATGGCCTCCAGCCATGCCTCTGAATCTGGGCTCACCATCACTTCTGCATACATGGCCGGCTCGTCGCTTTCTAGCAACAATACATCACGCACTCTGTGCAATCTTTCCGACCTCCGTAGTTCCGGTGCCGCTTCCACTACAGGTTCCCTGACTGACTCCGATATGACCTCATCACCAGCCGAGCCGTCCCCAAGTGGTCCTCGAATTTCTTCGAGTCGAACCGTCCTCCCACTGGCCTCCCGACTGAGAAACTCTTTCTCAAGGAAAACCCCGTTTCGAGCAACAAAAAATTTGTTCTCTTCCCGGTTGTAGAAGCTATATCCCAAGGTTTCCCTCGGATATCTCACGAATATGCATTTATCCGATTTAGGTGTAAGCTTGTCTGACATAAGTCGCTTGAAAAATGCTTCACAACCCCAAATCTTTAGAAAAGACAAACTGGGACTCTTCCCGGTCCACATCTCATGTGGTGTCTTGTCTACGGATTTTGATGGTACCCTGTTAAGTGTGAAAGCTGCTGTTTCTAGAGCGTATCCCCAGAATGACAAGGGTAAATCCGATTTGCTCATCATAGATCGGACCATGTCCAACAAGGTCTTATTCCTCCGTTCCGACACGCTGTTTCTCTGTGGCGTACCCGGAGGTGTGAGTTGAGGTACTATACCTCGACTTTTCAGATGATCGTCAAACTCCTGGCTCAGGTACTCACCTCCACGATCAGATCACAGAAGCTTTATAGTCTTGCCGAACTGATTCTCAACCTCATTCTGAAACTCTTTGAACTTTTCAAAAGTCTCCGACTTGTGCCTCATTAAATAGATATATCCATATCTACTCAAGTTGTCGGTAAAAGTCACGAAGTACTGATAGCCACCTCTGGCAGTTGTGCTCATTGGACCACACACATCACTATGTATGAGTTCCAATAGCTCAGACGCCCTCTTGCAACTCTTTGGGAAAGGAGACTTTGTCATCTTGCTGAGCAAGCATGCTTCACATGTCTTGAACGACCCGAAGTCAGACGAAGTTAGGAGCCCATCATCATGGAGCTTCTTCATGCGTTGCAGACTAATGTGTCCAAGCCGGCAATGCCAGAAGTATGTCAGATTTATCTCATTAGGCTTATGCCTCTTAACATTCACGTTATAGACCGATTCCTGTTCTAGATAGCCCATCAACAATGGGTGCATAGTCGTGGAACATACCATTCAAAAATATCAAACAACCATTGTCCTTTAAATTGAATTCATAACCTTGACTCATCAAACATGAGGCAGAAATAATGTTCCGACTAAGTGCAGGAATGTAATAACAATTATTCAATTCCATTATGAATCCGGAAGGAAGCTGGAGCTGCATCGTGCCGACCTCCAACGCAGCAACTCTTGCTTTGTTGCCGACCCTGATGTCAATCTCCCCTTGTTCCACACGCCTAGTTCTTACCAGGCCCTGCATCGAGTTGCAAATATGAACAACCGATCCTGTATCAAATACCCAAGAGCTACTAGGTATGTCAGCAAGGTAAATGTCCATAACATATGCAACAAGTGTACCTTTGCCTGAAGAAGCATTTCCGGCCTTCTTGCCATGCTCTGCAAGCCACTTGCTACAGTTCCTCTTCCAGTGACCGGCCTCCTTGCAGTGAAAGCAAACGGTCTTCGAGTCCGGTCCAGACTTCGGCGCAGCGGCAGAGGTTACCGTCTCCGTGCCCTTTGCCTTAGCCTTTTTCTTGGACCAACTCTTCTTGAACTTAGCCGATTTCTGCACCATCAGCACTTGATGCATGCCTTTCTTAATATCCTGCTCTGCCACTTTAAGCATCCCATGCAATTCAGTGAGCTTCTTATCCATGCCATGCATATGATAGTTCAAGATGAATGTCCCATAGCTGGGCGGAAGAGAACCCAAAACAGCATCAGTAGCCAGCTCATCCAAGAGCGGGAAGCCCAAACGATCCAAAGCTTGCACATATCCAATCATCTTGATCACATTTGGGCTTAGTGGATCACCTTCCTTCAGCTTGCAATCCATCAAGGATCGCTAGACGTTGAACCTTTCGGTTCTAGCCTGTGTCTGAAACATGCTCTTGAGACTCTCGATCATATCGTAAGCCTCAACATTTTCGAAATGCTACTGCAAATCGGGCTCCATACAAGCTAGCATCAGACAGTTCATATCCGTTGATTCATCAACGAGTTTCTGGTAGGCATTCTTGGTTGTGGCATTAGCATTATCGACAGGTTCCTCTGGAAGTGGATCCTCTAGAACATGTTCCTTTTTATCATGCTTGAGAACAATTCTCAGATTTCTGTACCAGGTGGTAAAGTTTGTTCCATTCAGATTATCCTTTTCCTGAATTGATTTCAATGCAAAGTTGGGTTGAGCAGGTGGTGCCATTGATCTACAACAGAAAATATGCAATCACTAAGCAATGTGTTTATGTAGAGTAGTTCTAGCCTAAACAGAAATACTCCCACTGAAGTTGGCATCCCTCCGCAAACTCTCAGTGATTCAGGATCTGACTAGTGCATGCGACTAGTGAGATTTAGCATCACTGCTAGCCAGCATACCTATCCGGTAAGCAAATCCTTGCTAATCGTATCTCTATACGACTCCTGTCGGTCGGGAAGGTATCTCATACCCCGGCTCCCAACCTTCTTTGCCACAAGACCCAAAACCGTTTTGATAGCCTTGTCAAGTTAACCTGATACAGTGCATGTCCGTGTCCGACACAAACCCTTCAGTTCAAGGACATCCAACAACACCCCAATTTTATGAGCCCACTACTAGACGTACTTGACGTGCGAAGGTGCAACATCGGGGATGGCAATTAGCTTGATATTCATGAGGGATCTTTCTACCATTCTAACATGCATAGAAACAAAGAAGCATAACAATCACAAATATAACACATATTGTGAAATAGTATGGCTCCTTCATGGACGTTCTTCCAGGTCGGCTCCGACTCCGATGACCATCTGCGAACTCCATCTTGTTTGTCACGCCGGGACGCCAAGCCACCAACCTGATCTCTATTATCCAACTACTACAACTAGTAATGAATTTTACATAGAGTCACAAGCCGACACGTAGGTCGTTATACAATATAATGACAGCACTTTGGCTCTTGCCGGCTGACAAACATGACACACAGATCACGTATAAATTACACACATGCATCACATACACATGAGCCGTACTATTCACATCAAACCTGCAAAACAAAGTTATGCATAGAATCGCATTCTACCGGTTTGTGTGTCGGGTACGAAATACACGGCGCTACGCACACGGTGTTACGCATTCGGAAATCACAGATCGCGTCTGAACTCCGTTCATGCTGAATTTTCTGATCTGACCGATCATATCGATCATCGCGAATCTGATTCGGATTTACGTTTCACTGTTAAACCCGATGGCGGATGACCGACCAGTAGGGGTAGATTGTGTCACGACCTCATCGATCCCGATTGACAGAAAACATAGCCTCAACGATCCCCATGTGCAGTTGATCACATTAACCGTGCACATAGCCGATCTTATCAACGACAACAGATCTCATCTGCCGCCTCCACATATCTAATATGCATACAATCTGAATCCAAATCCTATAGCAGAGGCTCTGATACCACTTTTGGGATCTACGGTAGGGTGCGTCGACTGCAAATTAGAATTTTCCTACGCATAGAACAACAGGAACATGCTACGGGAGATGGATCACAGTTTGTTACCACTAGACGCGCAGTTCCGTGCAGCGGAAGAAGAGTTGGGGTAGCGCGTCCGCGTGGATCGTCTCCTCCTCGTCCGATCTCCCTCGAACAACCGGTCGTCCGATCCCATGTACAAGTTCGCCGGAGCGGCGCAAGTGCACCGCCTCTAACGGTATTCGCGCGTGCAGGAGGAACACCGTGCGGCGGTCTGCTAGGTCTGATAACACAGTCGGCAGCGAGTGGAGGTGGCTATTCGCAACACATGCAAACCCTAGTCGCAGCGTCGAAGCGATCAACCGCATGAGTGTGCCGCACCTCCACTTTATATAGGCATCCATCGCAGGCTCAACACTTGGGCCTCGTACGGACCCTAAAGCCCAAAGTCTACTCGGTCACGTTCCTAGTCCAGCTCGGATCACATCCGACCAGTGTCCTATGAACCAACCTCGTAGGTTCCTTCCTTTAAGCGCGCGACCCCTTAGGTTCAAGTCGGCTTGGTCGCAGTTCGGATCACCTCCGTCCTGCACGGTTGGTAGCGGCCTTTAGCAAGGCATGCCGACCACCAAGCAGACTATGAAGCTGGTTAGGCGAACCTATACAACGTGTAACACTTCTGTTCCCTTTGCCTCATGATATATGTTGTCGGGCTCAAGGCGAGACTGTCATCCTTGTGCTAGCCCGACCTCTTTCTCGTTCCAGTGATACCGACCACAAACCGCATTATCTCATAATCCCTGTCGCATGGCCATGCTTATCCTGGTCGGATCACACGAGGGGCCCAGAGTATATCTCTCCTGATCGGAGGGGCAAATCCAATCTTGCTCGACCATGTCTCGCAACATGGGACTGGACAAACCCGAAACCTACCTTTGTAACTACTCAGTCACGGAGTAGCGTTTGGTCGGCCCAAAGCAAGTCTGTCACCATCCCGATTACATGCGTCAGCTCAGGTCTTAGGACATAGAACGTATGTTGTACAAGAGACTCACAGATGACATATCGTTGTGTCTCATAGTTGGGTCTGTCCGACTCGGACCTTATCTCAACTCGGATCCGACTACGTTGACTCCGACCATACCTTTCCAAGTCCATATTATCCGGTCAGCATCCAATGCTCCACGGCTAGTGAGACCAAGCCATCGACCGTGTCATATGCTAGTCTAGTCGGCTGCGCGTCCACACAGCCCTTTCGACTAGGGACCTTTTAGGACAGTCACCATACAATGCATAGTCCCACAAACAACTCACGTACTTGCCGATACACATCATTGATAATGTCCAAGGACTATCTTTATTCATAAACACATAGGAAATATCATCATACATGATTGCCTCTAGGGCATATCTCCAATAGCTGGGACCAGCATCTTCATCAGAAGTGGGCCGGCCGGTTCTTCTGGCAGCGGGGCCGGACAGTAGATCCGCCCTGCCTTCTTCGCCCAGCCCTAGGAAATTGATGGGAAAAACGTTAAGTATTTTCCTGAGGATGTGCAGATAAAACACATGAATTGTCAACGTACAACTACTTACTGAACTTGCGGGGCGGGACAGTTGGTACCCGCGGTCCTCGGCGGAGTCTGACCACGGTTTACCGGACTTAAAAAGCACCTTCCAGATGTCCTTATGCATAGAGCCAAAGAGCTCTAGCAGGGTCTGGTGCTTGGCCGGGTTGAACTCCCATAGATTGCAAGCCCGGTGTTGACATGGTAGAATCCGGCGAACCAACATCACCTGGACTACATTGACGAGTTTGATGTTCTTGTCTTCCATGTCTTGGACGCGCGTCTGGAGCTCTGATAGCTCATAAGACGAAGCCCAGTTCAGGCCCTTCTTGTGCCAGGACGTAAGTCGCAGGGGGCACAGGATCTAAACTCAAGAGCGGAGGCCCATTCCTTGCCACGCGGCTCGGTGATGTAAAACCACTGCTGCTGCCACTCCTTGACGGAATCATTAAAAGTACCTGTTGGCCATGTAACATCGGGCATCTTGCTCACCATGGCGCCTCCGCATTCGGCATGCTCGCCGCTCACTACCTTGGGCTTCACATAAAAAACCTTCAGCCATAAGCCGAAGTGCGGCGGGACGCAGAGAAAGGCCTCGCACACGATGATGAATGTCGAGATGTTGAGGAAGGAATTTGGGGATAGATCATGAAAATCAATCCCGTAATAATACATGATGCCACGAACGAACGGATGAAGGGGAACCCCTAGCCCAGGATAAAATGAGGGAGGAATACCACCCTCTCGTGGGGTTCCGGAGTGGGGATGATCTGTCCCGCCGTTGGAAGATGGTGGCCAATTCTATTGGCCAGATACCCGGCCCCCCGAAGCTTTTTGACATCCTTCTCCTGGACGGTAGAGGCCATCCACTTGCCTCCTGCTCCGGATCCGGACTTCGGGAAGCCTTTTTGGGCAGAGAAGAGGAGCGCTTGGGAACTAGGGCTCGGGCGAAAAGGAATGAATGAGTAGAGGAGGGCGTGGGTGAAAAAGGGAGTTCTTATCCCCTTATAAAGGCAACAAAGATCCTGCGCCTCCCCACTTGCTGGCTAAAATCGCTTATTCCCTAAGCGCCACGATTGATGGCACGGTCGGGTTACCCACACCCGTATTGATGAGAATCCCGTGATAAGGGGACACGATCTCTGCTTCGACGAGACGTGCCGATAAAGCTGCCTCGCGATATGTGCGGTGGCAGGTTGTGAAAAACGGTTTGAATAATGACCGGGCCGTGGCGTGATGTCACGCTATGAAAAAGTTGTCGGCAGATTAGATTTGTGGAATGTTGTACTCTCTATGGTGGTATGTGGAATTTGTTTTGCAGAGCCGGACACAATCCTTGTGTTCAAAATCTTCTATGGTGTATTCGGAGAAGGAACCCGCCTTGCAATGCCGAAGACAATCTGCGCGCCGGACTCATCGTCATTGAAGCCTGGTTCAGGGGCTACTGAGGGAGTCCTGGATTAAGGGGTCCTCGGATAGCCGGACTATATACTTTGGCCGGACTATTGGACTATGAAGACACAAGATTGAAGACTTCGTCCCGTGTCCGAATGGGACTCTCCTTTGCGTGGAAGGCAAGCTTGGCAATTAGGATATGTAGATCTCCTTCTCTATAACTGACTCTGTGTAACCCTAGCCCCCTCTGGTGTCTATATAAACCGGAGGGTTTAGTCCGTAGGACAACAACAATCATAATCATAGGCTAGCTTCTAGGGTTTAGCCTCTACGATCTCGTGGTAGATCAACTCTTGTAATACTCATATCATCAAGATCAATCAAGCAGGAAGTAGGGTATTACCTCGATCGAGAGGGCCCGAACCTGGGTAAAACATCGTGTCCCCTGCCTCCTGTTACCATTAGCCTTAGACGCACAGTTCAGGACCCCCTACCCGAGATCCGCCGGTTTTGACACCAACACTCGTCTCCGGCGATGAGTTCTAGACCGCGTGCACCCGCGCCCATCGAACCTGATTGGGCGCCGGTCTTGGAGTTTAGCTCCGCGGACATCTTCCAGCACTCGCCTTTTGGCGACGTATTAAACTTATTGAAGTCCCTCTCCTTGTCGGGGGACTCCCGGCCAAACTATGTCCAGCTCGAGTGGGAAGTGTACGACAAAGAACTTCGTTCCCCACCCACCACCCACTTCATTGCCACTGTCGAAGACTTAACCGATGCACTCGATTACGGCTCCAAAGACATCGACGGTATGGATGACGATGCCGGAGAGGAGCAAGCACAAAAACCACCACCTTTAGGGCAGTGTACAGTTACATCGTCATACGATATATACATGGTGGACACACCAAAGGAGAATGAGGCCGACGGCGATAACAACATGCCTGTCGATGAACCTCCTAAACGCCGGTGTCCCAAGCGCCGACCTCGATCCGGCAAAAGGAAAAACAGCAACATCGCCACAGACAATGATGGTAATCTGAACCAAGATGAGGACCCCGCAGACCCAGTGTTGGATCAGGGCGTGCGAGAGGACAGCGAACACAGTCCGGAGATGTTATCCGACCACAGCGACGCCGAAGATAGCAATTACCAACCTGTCTCTGAAGAGGAGATCAGCCTAGGCGACGACGAGTTCGTCATCCCAGAAGAACCATTAGAAAAAGAACGCCTCCACCAAAGGCTTATCGCCACTGCAAGGAGCCTGAAGAAGCAGAAACAACGGCTTAAAGCCGCACATGATACGCTCAACGACAGATGGAACAAAGTGCTAGACACTGAGGAAAAATACGGCGGTAACCGCCAAACAAAGAGCTATCCTAAATGTAAGCTGCTGCCCAAATTCGACGATGAGGCTATTGCACCTATTCCGCCAAAAAACAATACGGCCGCCAAGCCGGACCGACCATCTCGTGGTCGCGACAGAGCGGCTAGCAATGCCGTACACAAGCCCGCACCCCTCCCCGCAAAGGAAGGAAGGCTGCGGCCCAGGACCAGAAACACGATCTACGTGAGGACCTGGACAAAAAATAGCAAAACCAGGTCCATCTATGGATCCAGGGAACGTGCTCCTACACAGGATCATGATTATCAAACAAAATACGCCAGCCATTTACCATCTTGGGAACCAATACCGAACATTACAACCGTCGGACCCAATCCAGGACACAGCCAGATACAGGGGTGCCGCACACCCCCTATGCTTCACCGATGAGGTGCTGGAACACGATTTTCCAGAAGAGTTCAAACCCGTAAACATTGAGGCATATGATGGAACGACGGACCCCGCGGTTTGGATAGAAGACTTTATTCTTCACATCCACATGGCTCGCGGAGATGATCTCCACGCCATCAAATATTTACCCCTCAAGCTAAAAGGACCAGCTTGGCACTGGCTAAAAGCCTCCCTGAAGATTCCATCAGAAGCTGGGAGGAACTTGAGGACGCTTTTTGGGCTAATTTCCAATGGACCTATGTCCGCCCCCGGACGCAGACGATCTAAGTCACATAATCCAACAACCCGGAGAATCAGCCCGTAAGCTTTGGAACCGGTTTCTCACTAAGAAGAACCAAATTGTCGACTGTCAGGACGCCGAAGCCTTAGCGGCCTTCAAACACTGTGTCCGAGACGAATGGCTAGCCAGACACCTCGGCCAGGAAAAGCCAAGGACAATGGCCGCCTTAACTACACTCATGACTCGCTTTTGCGTGGGCGAAGACAGCTGGTTAGCCCGTAGTAGCACCAGTGATCCCGACACCTTGAGGCCCAGGATGGAAATGGAAAACCACGACGCAAAAAAAACAAACGTCGGAACAATGAAGAAAGCCCAGACAATACAATGGTAAACGCCGGATTAAGGGGCTCAAGACCCGGTTAACGGAAGAAGCCATTTAAAGGCAACAAAGACAGTCCATCCAACCTAGATAAAATCCTAGACAGGCCCTGCCAGATCCACGGCACTCCCGATAAACCAGCCAATCATACCAACAGAGAATGTTGGGTCTTCAAGTAGGCCGGCAAACTGAATGCCGAACAGAAAGGGAAGGGACCTCAGAGCAAAGACAAGGACGAATCTCGCCAGCCGAACACAGGGGGACAGAAGAAATTTCCACTGGAGATAAAAACAGTGAACATGATCTATGCCACTCATATCCCAAAGTGGGAGTGCAAACGTGCACTCCGAGATGTCTATGCCTTTGAGCCCGTTGTCCCCAAATTCAATCCATGGTCGGCCTGTCCGATCACTTTTGATCACAGGGATCATTCGACTAGTATCCATCACGAGGGTTTGGCTGCCCTAGTGCTCAACCCCATAATCGACGGATACCACCTCACTCAAGTCCTCATGGACGGCGGCAGCAGTCTCAACCTGATATATCAGGACACTGTCTGCAAGATGGGGATAGACCCGTCAAGAATCAAGCGAAGCAGCACTACCTTTAAAGGAGTTATACCGGGCGTGGAAGCCCGCTGCACAGGCTCTCTAACATTGGACGTTGTATTCGGCTCTCCCGACAACTTTTAAAGGGAAGAACTAATCTTCGACATAGCTCCATTCTGAAGTGGCTATCACGCACTAGTCGGAAAAATGGCCTTCGCCCAATTTAACATAGTCCCGCATCATGCTTATCTAAAACTCAAAATGCCTGGACCACGGGCGTAATTACGGTCAGTAGAAATACGGAGCGCTCTCTTTGTACAGAAGAATACACGGCGGCTCCAGCAGTCGAAGCACAAAACAGCCTATTCAAGCCGAGCAGCTCATCGGTCGTTAAGACCGCTGACACAGCTAAACGTGTCCGGCCCACACCTCAATGTGGAAGCTCAGGTAAACCTGAGCTCGATTAGCAGCTACGCCCCCATCGACCGCCCCATAAGGAGATACACTCAAAATCCCTTCGGCGGCTTCAGGGGCACTCTGCACGCAAAAGGTCCATAGTTGGGCTTAACCCTATTCGGACCCTAGAAGTTATCCTTCACGGTTCATTAAAACGAACCAGCTTTGCTCACGGCCACACCAAATTCTTTTACCTGTTTTTTTCCTTTTTCTTTATAGATGGCCATCATACTATACCCTTCAAGGACACTTCACAACGGAGACAAAGGCGCAGACGTGCAGCAGGGCCCCGCATTAAGGTTTCTTTTTTAGATTAAGACCCTGTGTAAACCTTTTTTATCTCTTGTTGTTTTGTAGTTTCCTGGCATGTAAAATGTCCAAGAAAGATACCGGCATTATCTGTAAACATACGACTCGCCGTACTAAAGTGGATTTTATAGAAGCAGCCCGGTTCATATCATGTTTTGAGATTTATGCTCTCACCACCTGTGCTCTTTCCCCACGTCGGATTGCCACACATGCTTTGATACCATGGGTCTATCACCAGGGACTGTATTCAGCCCAGTGTATATTGTAAAGTCCGAACACCTATAAGGAGTGTTCGGTGTCGCGAGTTTGGCCTTATATGCATCAGCTCCGAATCATGTCTTTGGTCAATAGTTGGGTTGCCCGGCTCCTGTGCTTACTACCTTACGTTCCGCTATATCGGCTAGGGTAGTAAAGGGAGAACTACTGCGATTGTGTCCCGGCTAGCCCGGATGATGAGCACCTCAGTAGAGAAAGCCGAAAACTGACTGTCATGATGCGGCGAGAGCTGGTCAACCACTCGATGACTCATCAGAATCTTTGTGATTCCCTCCGTATTAAACGAAGGACCATTACTCTGGTCTCGTATGTAAATGCCCGTATTCGGATAACCACGGACATACCAGGGGCTATATAGTAGCCCCACCGGCAAACTCCTCTGGCTAAGTGAAAGTGTTAAAGCTCTATAGTCCGATTGCCTAGTTCGCATCACTAACACCTCTTTAACGGACCAAGACGTTGGGTCATGTGTGATCAAGTGCTTTTCCGAACGCCCCTGCATTATATGCGAGGGGGCTGAAGCCGACGACTGCAAACTTTCAGATTGTATATATATTAAAAAAGACGGCCGCATAGGAGGCATTAAAACTTTTCGGGCAAAAAGTATAAAAACATAGCCTTAGATATATCATAATATTGTTATTACAATTTTGATACACCTCACTCAAACATTATATTCTTCGAGCACTGGCCCTCTATCAAGCAGGCACCCTCTAGGACATCTTCAAAGTAATGTTCTGGCATGTTAAGGTCCTTGCCCTCGGGTGGACTCTTCGCTACAATATCGCTGTCCTTCATCTTCGCCCAGTACATCTTGACACGGGCAAGGGCCATCCGTGCACCTTCAATGCATGTTGAGCACTTCACAGTGTCGATACGCGGCATGACATTAACAAGTTCCTGCAGCAAACCAAAATAACTATTCGAAATTGGCTCATTTGGCCACAGCCGGGCTATGACATCCTTCATGGCAGTACCGGACATCTTCTGGAGCTCGGCCCACTGGTCCATCTATTCATTCAACAGTGGACGCTTCGGCATGTCAAATTGCGATCAAAACAGTTTTTCCGTTGCATGTCCCTCTTGCGCGTGGAAAAACTGATTCGCATCGGCAGCACTCTTCGGCAGGTCCATAAAGGGGTCCGAAGAACTCCACCGTTGATTAAGCGGCGCATACTTCAGATCGCCAAACTTAGTTTGCAATAAAAAGGGCTTACTAGCCACGATCTCCCCAGCTTGTTGGATCTCCTCCCGAGCCGCTCTAGACTCAGACTGAGCTTCCTTCGCCTCTTGTAAGGCCTTGTCAAGATCGGCCGCTTTGGCTTAGTTCTCTTTCTCAATAACTTGGCATCGGCTAGTGGCATTCTTCAGCTCGAGTGCCATGGTAGATATCCTCTCCTCGCACTGATGCCGAGCAGTCTGCTCGACTTTCAATTCGGCGGCTACCTTTTTGGCAGTGCATTACTCATCCTGGCTTGCTCCTTGGCCCGGGAAAGTTCGGTCCGAAGGGTTTCAACTGCGGTGACACTATCTGCAATTATGCATATACAAAATGATCAGTATCATGCTCATGTTATAATACTAGCATGTACTGAATACCCCAAAGACATACCCTGTGCCTCGTCAAGCCGCCTGTTAATAAGCATGATGTCATCATCCACCACATCAACTTTCTGCTTCAAATGTGCTACCTCGGTAGCTTGGGCAGTCCCCACGGATGTAACAACCTGTGTTTCAATTAGTCAGATCATCTCCCTGGGGATATTTGATCCTCTAATCGCATTCCTTTGGATGTCAACCAGAGTCTCAGGGGCTACTATCTATACACAGGTGCAATTTGCACTTACAATAGAATTGAAATTACACTACGTACCTCAAAGACTCTTAGTAGGCTAGAAAAGGCTTCATTCAATCCACTTTTCGCTGACCGAACTCTTTCAAACACTGTATCCATCAAGGTATGATGTTCCTCTGAGACAGAGGCATGCTGCAATATGTCCATCATAGTATCCGATGCCTTCGGATCCGGAACAGGTGGCGTCGGCCCTCCGACATTGGATAGTCCAGGACTTTTATTGTTCCCTGTGGGGTCCGCATACCCCGGACCCTGGGTGGCCGAAGTATTACCTTCGGCCCCAGTCTTTACTTCCCCTTGCACCATTTGTTGATCGGGAAAGATCCTCCGGGATGACACTTCGGCGTCACCTGCCTTATCAGGCAGGGAGATCTGTTGAGGCATCTCGCTCTCCATCATCTCCGGAAGAAGATCCCCCGAAGAGGAGGACTGTTGAGGAGGGCTGCGTGCCAGACTGCAAACATGTGTTTAGAATGTTACCCCTACGGCCAGGAAAGAATGGGATATGTTTAAAACACCCGGGTTCACTTACTATCCGGCTAGGGGCTTATCTTTACGAGGTGACTGCGTATCAGCGTCATCCCCTGACAGGGATATCTTCCCTCGCTTAGAAGCTTATCTCTTCAAGTCTTCGGAAGAGGTCCGCTTCTTCCCATAAGGAGAAGGGATGTTAGCTTGCCCTTCCCTTCCGCCTTTAGAAGTGGAAGTCCCGGTCTTCCCGGACAAATTCCCTGGTGTGCCTCCAGAATGAAGGTCGCCTTGAGCTTCTTCGCTCTCCTCCTTATCTTCCCCCATCGGCACTTGATATGGTGCCGGAGCCAGCATCCTTGTTAACAATGGATCGGCAAAGTCTTCAGGAAGTGGAGCCGAACACCTGATTCTCTCTGCCTTCTTTAGCCAACCCTGGCCGAGTGGAGTTTTATCAATACATTGTTATGAGTAATCTAACTAAACTGTGTTCGGGAGTCAAGTACTTACCGAAGTGTCCTGATGATTGCAGTCAAGACCAAGGTCTTCTGTTGTATCTGGCCGCTATTTTCGTGCGCCGAAGAACAATTTCCACATCTCTCTGAGCATTATGCCGGAGAAGTGCTCAAGGGTCCGTGGACCTTCCGGATTGAACTCCCACATGCGGAGAGGACGCCTCTGGCACGGAAGAATCCGGCGGACTAGCATTACTTGGACGATATTGGTGAGGTCGGTGCCCTTCTTAATGAGGCTCTGAATACGACTTTGCAATGTATGCACTTCATCAACGGAACCCCAATCCAACCCCTTGTTGACCCATGATGCCAGCTGAAGCATAGGGCCAGATCGAAACGCGAGTGCAGCTACCCGCTTTGTACCACGGGGTTCGGTAATGTAAAACCACTCCCGTTGCCAAAGATCAGAAGATTCTGTGAAGGAGCCCTTCGGCCAGGGGGAAGTGGTGAGTTTGCTTACTGAAGCACCTCCGCACTCTGCTTGTTTCCCGCTGATTACCTTCGGTTTCACGCTAAAGGTCTTGAGACATAAGCCGAAGTGTGGGGAGATACGGAGGAAGTCCTCGCGCGCGGTGATAAACGCCGAGATGTGGAGGAAGGAGTCTGGAGCTAGATCATGGAAATATATCCCGTAATAAAACATAAGCCCTCGAACAAAGGGATGGAGATCAAACCCAAGCCCTCGGAGGAAGTGAGATATGAACACGACCCTCTCATAGGATCTGGGAGTAGGAATAACCTGCCCTTGAGTAGGAAGCCTGTGGTAAATTTCCACAGTCAAGTATCTTGCCTCCCCGAGCTTCGAGATATCTTCCTCTGTGACAGAAGAGGCCATCCATCGGCCTTGAAGGCTGGGTCCGGACATGGCTGGAGGCCCGAAGCGGCTGGATTGACCCTTGAGTGTTGGAACTTGAGGTGGGAGGTAGAAGGAAGAACTAGCATGGAAGAAAGAGGACATGCCTTAACCCGTTTATAAAGGTGACGAATATCAAACGTCCCCTCCGCGGCCTTAAAACATGCCTATTCCCAAGGAAACATGCCAACAGAACGGTTGGGTTACCCACGCCTGTGTTGATGAAAATCCCGCAATAAGGGGACACAATCTCTGATTTGATAAGACATGCCAATAAAAAACGCCTCTCGGAACATGGAGTGGCAGGCTGGAAAACGATTCAAAATAATGCCCGGGTGATGACGTAATGTCATGCCACCGAAATTGTCGACGGATTGGACTCGTGAAATATTATATTCTCTATGGGTGCGTGTGGAATTTTTTTTGCAGAGCCGGACACGATTCTTGTGTTCGGAATTTACTTTGAAGTATTTGGAGAAGGAACCCGCCTTGCAATGCCGAAGACAATCTGCGCGCCGGACTCATCGTCATTGAAGCCTAGTTCAGGGGCTACTGAGGGAGTCCTGGACTAAGGGGTCCTCGAACAGCCGGACTATATACTTTGGCCGGACTATTGGACTATGAAGATATAAGATAGAAGACTTTGTTCCGTGTCCGGATAGGACTCTCCTTGGCATGGAAGGCAAGCTTGGCGATTCGAATATGTAGATTCCTTTCTCTGTAACCGACTTCATACAACCCTAGCCCCCCCGATGTCTATATAAACCGGAGGGTTTAGACTCTAGGGTTTAGCTACAACAATCATAACCTCATAGGCTAGACTTCTAGGGTTTAGCCATTATGATCTTGTAGTAGATCAACTCTTGTAATACTCATATTCATCAAGATCAATCAAGCAGGAAGTAGGGTATTACCTCCATAGAGAGGGCCCGAACCTGGGTAAACATTGTGTCCCCCGCCTCATGTTACCATTAGCCTTAGACGCAAAGTTTGGGACCCCCTACCCGAGATCCGCCCGGTTTTGACACCGACACCTGGCCCTGATAGCTTTGATGGTCTTTTCTTCAAGAGATGCCGGCCTATTATTGGCAAGGATTTTCATGCCCTTGCTCAGGCTAATCTGAACTCCTCCTATATTACCCTCATCCCTAAAAAGTTGGCTCCTGAGGGAGTGGGGGATTATAGACCTTTATCTCTTACTGGATAGGGAGTTAAATTTCTATCTAAGATTGTGGCTAATAGATTTCAAGAAGTCATCATGGAATGTATTCCAAGAACCAAGTTGGTTTCATTAAATCCAGGACAATCTTGGATTGTGTCAGATGGACTTTGGAGTATCTTCATCAGTGCCATCAATCAAAAAGGCCTATTCTCATTCTCAAATTGGACTTTGAGAAAGCCTTTGACTGCATTGTGCACTCTGTGATTTCTTTGATCATGAAATTTAGAGGGTTTAATCAAAAATGGATTGGTTGGATTAGAGAACTCTTGACTACTGGAACGTCCTCTATTCTACTTAGTGGTGTTCCTGGCAAACAGTTCTTGTGTAAGAAGGGAGTCAGACAAGGGGACCCTGTCTCACCCTTGCTCTTTATTCTGGCTGCTGATCTGTTACAGTCAGTGGTTAACGGAATGCTAGCCCAGGGAGATTTGCAGTTGCCCATTCCCAATCATGATAAGGATTATCCAATCATTCAATATGCTGATGACACTTTGATTATTGTGTCAGCTATGGACAGTCAGTTATTGGCCCTCAAGAAAATGCTTCTTGTTTTCTCTCAATCCATTGGCCTTGAGGTTAACTATCATAAATCTTGCACGATTCCTATCAATGTCTCACAAGAGGAGACCAAGAGATTGGCTGATGTTTTTGGTTGCAAGGTTGGGTCTATGCCTTTTACCTATCTGGGGCTTCCAGTACGTACTACAAAACCAAGAATTGTTGATCTTATGCCTCTGGTGGATTGCATGGAAAGGAGAATGTCTGCAAGCTCCTCTTTTCTGGCTCAAGGGGGAGGCTACAATATTTGAGCTTTTCATTATTACTCTCTGCCCATTTTCTTTCTCTGCAGTCTGCTTATTAACCTAGGTATTTTGAAACAGTTGCAAAGAATCCAACGGCAATGTTTATGGAGAAAGAACATGAAAGAGACCGCCCCCTCTTTGGCTGCTTGGGACCTCATTTGCAGGCCAAAAAATAAAGGTGGGTTAGGGATTTTGAACCTTGGCATTCAGAATATGGCTCTTTTGCTTAAGCATGTCAACAAGTTCCTTAATAAGGCTGATGTTCCTTGGGTTAATCTAATATGGAATTCTTATTACCATGGGGTTGTCCCACAAGGTACATCTTCATGTGGCTCCTTTTGGTGGAGGGACGTTCTTAAACTGATTGATCATTTCAGAGAGGTGACTTGGATTAAGGTCAATCAGGGGGACAATGTTTTGTTTTGGTCTGATAAGTGGAAATTAGGAAACTCTGTTCTCCCTTTGCAACAGAGATTTCCTAGATTGTTTTCTTATTGCAAGGATTCTTTGGCCACTGTCAAGGAGGGTCTGGCTTGCCCAGATTTAACTACCTAGTTCAGTTTACCATTGTCTGAGCAAGCATATGAGGAACTACTCAATCTTAAAAGTTTGCTGCAACTTCTTGAAGTGCAGCCTAATTCCAATTATGTTTGGTCTTGGCATGGTTCAAACAAGCCCTATACCCTGAAGAGATTTTATATCCAAATGCATATGAAACTGTCTTTCAACCCTCTTTCGAATTGGGTTTGGGCCAGCTCCTGTAATATGAAAATCAAAGTTTTAGCATAGATGATGCTCATGGACAGGCTGAATACTAAGGACATGATAGAGAGGAGGCACTGACATATTGATGATGGTAACACCTGTGTGCTCTGTCACTTACAGGTTAAGGAGGACAGGGATCATCTCTTTTTCAAGTGTCTCTTCAGTCAGAGAGTGTGGACTTATCTTCAGATTGATTGGTCTCAAGGAAGCAACATGTCTGATATTGTTGTCAATGCTAGGAGAGATTTTAACAAGCCCTTTTTTGCTGAAGTGGTATTCACTGCTTGCTGGAATATTTGGTTGATCAGAAATGATAAAGTTTTTAGGCATGTTAGGCCTAGCTTTAATCATTTGTGGAGATCTTTTATCCATGATATCTCTCTTCTCTCCTTTAGGATTAAGCCTAGGTTCAAGGATAGTCTTGTGCGCTGGGTAACTTTTCTTCCACCTTGATGTTCTTTTTTTGTTACCTAGGTTAGTTTTTCTTTGCGGTTATCCTTCATAACCTTGTACATATTGTAATTGTTTAAGTGGAATAAAAAGTTCAAGCTGTGGGGGTGTTTTCCCTACAATGCACAGTCAAAAAAAAAACTATGGCCCCGGGTCTCTTTTCCATATTATTGAATCCCATTTACATCTTGCTGGTTTCCAATCTATTATTTTGCAATCTTTACTTTCCAATCTATACACCCCAAAATACCAAAACTATTTACTTTACCGTTTATCTATCTCTACCAGATCTCACTTTGCGAGTGACCGTGATTGACAACCCCTTTATCACGTTGGTTGCAAGTTCTTGATTGTTTGTGCAGGTATTCGGTGATTTGTGCGTCGTCTCCTACTGGATTGATACCTTGGTTCTCAAAACTGAGGGAAATACTTATGCTACTTTGCCGCGTCACCCTTTCCTCTTCAAGGGAAAACCAACGCAAGCTCAAGAGGTAGCAAGAAGGACTTCTGGCGCTGTTGCCAGGGAGATCTACGCCAAGTCAAGCCATACCAAGTACCCATCCTAAACACTTCTCCCTTGGATTACATTATTCGACATTCGCTTCACGTTTTCCTCTCCCACGCTTCTAAAACGATTGTCAAAAACCTTTGCCTTTTCTTTGCCTTCTTCCCGTATGTCTTTTTGTTTGTGTTTCCATGTGCCTTCTATTTGCTTGCATCTTTGCTAGCTAAAAATCTATTGATATGGATCCACTTAAAGTGTTCTACTTGGATCATCTTTGATCTATTTGTGCTCGTGCTGAAACCCCAACTAGTTTAGTTGAGGGAAAATCATTAGATGAGCATCCTCATTTTGTGCGTCACCGTTTGTCTGAAAAAGGGAGACTCTTATGGGATCAAATAAACATATTGATGTGTTATGCTTGGAATCTTTGTGAAATCTATGATTTTACTTGTTGCTCTAAGAACCCTAAAAAACACCTCCCCTACCTATGTGAGTTTAATAATAATGAAATCTTATCTTCTTATGCAAAGGGTGTTTATAGTTACTATGATATTTAAAAAATTGAAGAATTTGTTGCTTTTAAGGGTGCTTATGAAGTTGCTTCTTTGATTGAAAAGTATGATATTACTCTCTACGAATCTGAAAATTTTGATACTTAAATATTGCTATGAAAACTATTCTCATAATGTCTATGTCAAAGAATTTATTGAGAGAATGACTGTTTCTTTGGAAGAAAATGATATGCATGAATCAATAGATAATTATGATTACGATGATTTGATTGAAATATCCCTTGATGAAACATGACGCTTGCTATTCTTGTGGCCATGATGCCCATATTTATGGAGATGAATTTTCTATAGTCCCTTATGTTAAACATGAGATCGTTGCTATTGCACCCATACTTGATAACGCCTTGAATAAAAAGCATGCTTGCAATGATTTTACTATAAATTCCATTGATGTCAGTTGTGCTAAAAATATGCAAAACCCTAAGCTTGGGGATGCTAGTTTTGCTATGTCCGCTACTTGTTGCAATGATCATGATTGGGGTGATTTTTCTTATGATCTTGAAAATTTATTTAAGCCCCATGATGAATATGAGATTGATAATAGTGTTTGCGATATTATTGAAAATGGATTTGGAAGACTGTTAACTTTAGAACCCACATATTTGGAGAATGTTCAATCTTATGAAATTTTTGATGAAAGTGGGTTTGGAGAGGTCATGACTTTAGTTAATGTTAATTCCACTATTTTGGAAGAGTGTCAACTTTGCATGCATATGGATCGTGTTGAGAATATGTTATGTGATAGCTATTTTGTTGAATTTTCCTATGATCCCACATGTAATTATTATGAGAGACTAAAATATGGTTGTCGAAATTTTCAAGTTGCTAAATTACCTCTCGTTATGTTGAGATTGCTATTGTTTCTTTCCACTTCCTTGCATATGCTAGTTTTTGCTTGCTATGATAATTTGTTTGCCTGCAAGATGCTTATGCATAGGAAGTATGTTATACTTAGATGTGTCTGTCACGTGTTTCATGATGCTCTCTTTGCGCTTCATTCTTGTCTTTCATGTGAGCATCATCGAAATCTCAATGCCTAGTTAGGGGCGTTAAACGATAGCGCTTGTTGGGAGGCAACCCAATTTTATTTTTGTTATTTACCTTTTGCTCCTGTTTAGTAATAAATAGTTCATCTAGCCTCTGGTTAGATGTGGTTTTATGTTTTAATTAGTGTTTGTGCCAAGTAGAACCTTTGGGAAGACTTGGGTGAAGTCAATGCGATCTTGCTGTAAAAAACAGAAACTTTTACGCTCACGACAATAACTGTCATTTTTTACAGAAGAGTGATTTTAGGTTCATTCTTTTTGCAGAATATTAATAGAAAAATTCCTCATGACCACCAATTTATTTCAGAATTTTTGGAGTTACATAAGTATTCTAAAGTTACAGATTACTATAGACTGTTCTATTTTTCGTGCGTTGTTTACTTATTTTGATGAATCTATGAGTAGTATCGGGGGGTATGAACCATAGAGAAGTTGGAATATAGTAGGTTTTACACCAATATAAATAAAGAATGAGTTCATAACATTACCTTGAAGTGGTGATTTATTTTCTTATACCAACGGAGCTCATGAGATTTTCTGTTGAAGTTTTGTGTTGTGACGTTTTCAAGTTTTGGGTAAGGATTTGATGGACTTTGGAATAAGGAGTGGCAGGAGCCTCACCTTGGGGATGACCAAGGAATCCCAAGGTAAAATTCAAGGACAACAAAAACCCTAAGCTTGGGGATGCCCCGGAAGGCATCCCCCTCTTTCGTCTTCGTCTATCAGTAACTTTACTTGAGGCTATATTTTTATTCACCACATGATATGTGTTTTGCTTGGAGCATCTTGTATGATTTGAGTCTTTGGTTTTTAGTTTACCACCATCATCCTTGCCGTACACACCTTTTGGGAGAGACACGCATGAATCGTGATTTGTTAGAACACTCTATGTGCTTCACTTATATCTTTTGAGCTAGACAATATTGCTCTAGTGCTTCACTTATATCTTTTTAGAGCACGGCGGTGGTTTTATTTTATAGAAATTGATTAACTCTCATGCTGCACTTATATTATTTTCAGAGTCTTTTAGAACAGCATGGTAATTTGCTTAGGTTATAAAATTAGTCCTAATATGATGGGCATCCAAGATGGGTATAATAAAAACTTTCATATGAAGTGCATTGAATACTATGAGAAGTTTGATTCTTTATGATTGTTTTGAGATATGAAGATGGTGATATTAGAGTCATGCTAGTAGAGTAGTTGTGAATTTGAGAGATACTTGTGTTAAAGTTTGTGATTCTCGTAGCATGCACGTATGGTGAACCGTTATGTGATGAAGTTGGACCATGATTTATTTATTGATTGTCTTCCTTATGAGTGGAGGTCGGGATCGCTCGATGGTTAACTCCTACCAACCCTTCCCCTAGGAGCATGCATGTAGTACTTTGTTTTGAGGACTTGTAGATTTTTGCAATAAGTATGTGAGTTCTTTATGACTAATGTGAGTCCATGGATTATACACACTCTCACCCTTCCACCATTGCTAGCCTCTCTTATGTCGCGCAATTTTCACCGACACCATACACCCACCATATACCTTCCTCAAAACAGCCACCATACCTTCCTATTATGGCATTTCCATAGCCATTCCAAGATATATTGCCATGCAACATTCCACTGTTCCGTTTATTATGACACGCTCCATCATTGTCATATTGCTTTGCATGATCATGTAGTTGACATTATATTTGTGGCAAAGCCACCATTCATAATTCTTTCATACATGCCACTCTTGAATCATTGCACATCCCGGTACACCGCCGGAGGCATTCACATAGAGTCATATTTTGTTCTAAGTATTGAGTTGTAATTCTTGAGTTGTAAGTAAATAAAAGTGTGATGATCTTCATTATTAGAGCATTGTCCCATGTGAGGAAAGGATGATGGAGACTATGATTCCTCCACAAGTCGGGATGAGACTTCGGAATAAAAAAAGAGGCCATAAAAAAGGGAAGGCCCAAATAAAAAAATGCGAGAAAAAGAGATAAGGGGCAATGTT
This sequence comes from Triticum dicoccoides, assembly GCF_002162155.2. Taxonomy (NCBI): domain Eukaryota; kingdom Viridiplantae; phylum Streptophyta; class Magnoliopsida; order Poales; family Poaceae; genus Triticum; species Triticum dicoccoides. Next base: position 505,776,950 of record NC_041385.1, on the reverse strand, counting down.
ACTATCCTTTTTCCGCACTTGTGCTTCAAAGTAGCACCATGATCTTCATGATAGAGAGTCTCCTATGTTGTCACTTTCATATACTAGTGGGGATTTTCATTATAGAGCTTGGCTTGTATATTCCAATGATGGGCTTCCTCAAAATGCCCTAGGTCTTCGTGAGCAAGCAAGTTTGATGCACACCCACTTAGTTTCTTTTTGAGCTTTCATACACTTATAGCTCTAGTGCATCTGTTGCATGCCAATCCCTACTCACTCACATTGATATCTATTGATGGGCATCTCCATAGCCCGTTGATACGCCTAGTTGATGTGAGACTATCTTCCCCTTTTGTCTTCTCCACAACCATCATTCTATTCCATCTATCGTGCTATGTCCATGGCTCATGCTCATGTATTGCGTGAAGATTGAAAAAGTTTGAAAATACTAAAGTATGAAACAATTGCTTGGCTGAAACCGGGGTTGTGCATGATTTAAATGTTTTGTGTGATGAAGATAGAGCATAGCCAGACTATATGATTTTGTAGGGATAGCTTTCTTTGGCCATGTTATTTTGAGAAGACATGATTGCTTTGTTAGTATGCTTGAAGTATTATTGTTTTATGTCAATATTAAACTTTTGTCTTGAATCTTTCGGATCTGAACATTCATGCCACAATAAAGAAAATTACATGGATAAATATGTTAGGTAGCATTCCACATCAAAAATTAGTATGCTTGATACGTCTCCAACGTATCTATAATTTTTGATTGTTCCATGCTATTATATTATCTGTTTTGGATGTCTAATGGGCTTTAATATGCTATTTTATATTATTTTTGGGACTAACCTATTAACCGAGGGCCCAGTGCCAGTTTTTGTTTTTTTGCCTATTTTAGAGTTTGGCAGAAAAGGAATACCAAACGGAGTCCAAATGGAATGAAACCTTCGCGATGATCTTTCTTGGACCGAAAGCAAACCAGAAGACTTGGAGATGAAGTCAGAGACGCAATGAGGAAGCCACGAGGCAGGAGGGCGTGCCAAGGAGGTAAGCGCGCCCCCACCCTCGTGGGCCCCTCGTGGCTCCCCTAACCTAGTCCCTTCGCCTATATATACTCTTATACCCTAAAAACATCAGGGAGAGCCATGAAACCACTTTTCCACTGCCGCAACCTTCTGTACCCGAGAGATCCCATCTTGGGGCCTTTTCCCGTGATCTGCCGGAGGGGGATTCGTACACGGAGGGCTTCTACATCAACACCATTACCTCTCTGATGAACTGTGAGTAGTTTACCACAGACCTTCGGGTCCATAGTTATTAGCTAGTTGGCTTGTTCTCTCTCTTTGATTCTCAATACCATGTTCTCCTCGATGTTCTTGAAGATCTATTCAATGTAATATTCTTTTGCGGTGTGTTTGCCGAGACACGATGAATTGTGGATTTATGAACAAGATTATCTATGAATATTATTTGGTTCTTCTCTGAATTCTTATATGCATGATTTCATATCTTTGCAGGTCTCTTCGAATTATCAGTTTAGTTTGGCCTACTAGATTGATCTTTCTTGCAATGGGAGAAGTGCTTAGCTTTGGGTTCAATCTTGCGGTGTCCTTTCCCAGTGATAGTAGGGGCAGCAAGGCACATATTGTATTGTTGCCATCGAGGATAACAAGATGGGGTTTTCATCACATTGCTTGAGTTAATTCCTCTACATCATGTCATCTTGCTTAATGTGTTACTCCGTTCTTTATGAACTTAATACTCTAGAAGCATGCTGGATAGCGGTCGATGTGTGGAGTAATAGTAGTAGATGCAGACAGGAGTTGGTCTACTTGACACGGATGTGATGCCTATGTTCATGATCATTGCCTTAGATATCATCATAATTATGCACTTGTCTATCAATTGCTCGGCAGTAATTTGTTCACCCACCATAATATATGCTATCTCGAGAGAAGCCACTAGTGAAACCTATGGCTCCCGGGTCTCTTTTCCATATTATTGAATCTCGTTTACATCTTGCTAGTTTCCAATATATTATTTTGCAATCTTTACTTTCCAATCTATACACCCAAAAATACCAAAAATATTTACTTTATCATTTATCTATCTCTATCAGATCTCACTTTTGTGAGTGACCGTGAAGGGATTGACAACCCTTTATCGCGTTGGTTGCAAGTTCTTCATTGTTTATGCAGGTATTCGGTGACTTGTGCATCGTCTCCTAATGGATTGATACCTTGGTTCTCAAAACTAAGGGAAATACTTATGCTACTTTGCTGCATCACCCTTTCCTCTTCGAGGGAAAACCAACACAAGCTCAAGAGGTAGCACCTATGGGCAAGATGACTAAAACTCCATTCTCCGGAACAATGGAACGAGCTAATGACTTATTGGAAATAATACATACCGATGTATGCCGTGCGATGAGTGTTGAGGCTCGTGGCGGGTATCGTTATTTTTTGACCTTCACAGATGATTTGAGCAGATATGGGTATATCTACTTAATCAAACACAAGTATGAAACACTTGAAAAGTTTAAAGAATTTCACAGTGAAGTGGAGAATCATCATAACAAGAAAATAAAGTTTCTACGATCTGATTTTGGAGGTGAATATTTGAGTTACGAGTTTGGCCTTCATTTAAAACAATGTGGAATAGTTTCAAAGCTCACGCCACCTGGAATACCACAGCGTAATGGTGTGTCCGAACGTAGTAACCACACTTTATTAGATATGGTGCGATCTTTGATGTCTCTTACCGATTTACCACTATTGTTTTGGTGTTATGCATTAGATACAGCTGCATTCATGTTAAACAGGGCACCATCAAAATCGGTTGAGGTGACACTGTATGAACTGTGATTTGGCAACAAACCTAGCTGTCATTTCTTAAAGTTTGGGAATGCAATGCTTATGTCAAAAGGCTTCAACCTGATAAGCTCAAACCCAAATCGGAGAAGTGCATCTTCACAGGATACCCTAAGGAAACAATTGGGTACAACTTCTACCACAGATCTAAAGGTAAGACCTTTGTTGCCAAGAACAGAACCTTTCTAGAGAAGGAGTTTCCCTTGGAAGAAGTGAGTGGGAGGAAAGTAGAACTTGGTGAGGTAATTGTACCTTCTCTCAATTTGGAAAGTAGATCATCCGAGAAATTAGTTCCCGTGATGCCCACATCAACTTGAGAGGAAGCTAATGATAATGATCATGAAACTTCAGATCAAGTTGCTACAAAACCTCGTAGGTCAACCAGAGCACGATCTGCACCAGAGTGGTACGATAATCCTGTTCTGGAAGTCATGTTACTTGACCACGATGAACCTACGAACTATGATGAGCCCAGATTCTAATAAATGGCTTGAGGCCATGAAATCTGAGATAGGATCCATGTATGAGAACAAAGTGTGGACTTTTATGGATTTGCCCGATGATCGACGACCCATAGAAAATAAATGGATCTTCAAGAAGAAGACCGATGCTGACGGTAATGTTACTGTTGATAAAGCTCGACTTGTTGCAAAGGGTTTTCGACAAGTTCAAGGAGTTGACTACGATGAGACTTTCTCACCTGTAGCGATGCTTAAGTTTGTCTGAATCATGTTAGAAATTGCCGCATTTTATGATTATGAAATCTGGCAAATGGATATTAAAACTGCTTTCCTTAATGGATTTCTTAAAGAAGAGTTGTATATGATGCAACCAGAAGCTTTTGTTGATCCTAAAGGAGCTAACAAAGTGTGCAAGCTCCAGCGATCCATTTATGGACTGGTGCAAGCATCTCGGAGTTGGAATATACGCTTTGATGAGGTGATCAAAGCATATGGTTTTATACAGATTTTGGAGAAGCCTATATTTGCAAGAAAGTGAGTGGGAGCTCTATATCATTTCTAATACTATATGTGGATGACATATTGTAGATTGGAAATGATGTCGAATTTCTGAATAGCATAAAAGGATACTTGAACAAGAGTTTTTCAATGAAAGACCTCGATGAAGCTACTTATATATTGGGCATCAAGATCTTTAGAGATAGATCAAGACGCTTGATAGGACTTTTACAAAGCACATACCTTAATAAAGTTTTGAGGAAGTTCAAAATGGATCAGTCAAAAGGGTTCTTGCCTGTGTTATAAGGTGTGAAGTTGAGTTAGACTCAATGCCCGACCACTGCAGAAGATAGAGAGAAAATGAAAGTCATTCCCTATGCCTCAACCATCGGTTCTATCATGTATGCTATGCTGTGTACCGGACGAGATGTGTGCCTTGCTATAAGTTTAGCAAGGAGGTACAAAACTAATCCAGGAGTGGATCACTGGACAGCGGTTAAGAAAATCCTGAAGTACCTGAAAAGGACTAGGGATATGTTTCTCGCTTATGGGGGTGACAAAGAGCTTGTCGTAAGTGGTTACATAGACGCTAGCTTTGATCCTAATCAGGATGACTCTAAGTCACAAACCGGATACATATTTTTCTTAAATGTTGGAGCTGTCAGTTGGTGCAGTTCCAAGCAGAGCATCATGGCGGGATCTACGTGCAAAGCGGAGTACATAGCTGCTCCGGAAGCAGCAAATGAAGGAGTCTGGATGAAGGAGTTCATATCCGATCTACGTGTAATACCTACTGCATCAGGTCCAATGAAAATCTTTTGTGACAATACTGTAGCAATTGCCTTGGCGAAGGAATCCTGATTTCACATCAAGAGACGCTTCAACTCCATCCGAGATTTGGTCAAGGAGGTAGACATAGAGATTTGCAAAATACATACGAATCTGAATGTGGCAGACCCGTTGACTAAGCCTCTTCCACGAGCAAAACATGATCAACACCAAGACTCCATGGGTGTTATATTCATTACAATGTAATCTAGATTACTGGTGCTAGTGCAAGTGGGAGACTGAAGGAAATATGCCCTAGAGGCAATAAGAAAGTTGTTATTTTATATTTCCTTATTCATGATAAATGTTTATTGTTCATGCTAGAATTGTATTAATTGGAAACTTGATACATCTGTGAATACATAGACAAAACACCGTGTCCCTAGTATGCCTCTACTAGACTAGCTTGTTGATCAAAGATGGTTAAGTTTGCTAGCCATTGACACATGTTGTCATTTGATGAACGGGATCACATAATTAGGAGAATGATGTGATGGACAAGACCCATCCGTTAGCTTAGCATAATGATCGTTCAGTTTTATTGCTACTGCTTTCTTCATGTCAAATACATATTCCTCCGACTATGAGATTATGTTACTCCAGGACACCGGACGAATGCCTTCTGTGCTATCAAACATCACAACGTAACTGGGTGATTATAAAGATGCTCTACAGGTAGTCCTGGCCATCTCAGGCCCGGCCCTGTCGGCCCACCCAAGCCCGGCCCTAAAATCCAGGGCCTAGGCCCGATGGGCTTGCCCGTGGGTAGGGCTTGGGCTTGAGTTTTGAGCACACCAGCAGCGCCTGAACGGGCTTGGACTTGCCATATTGGCATTTTAAGGAAGAGTCTCGGCCTACGGCCCTAAGCCCTAAGGGCTTTTTACCAGATGGACCGGGCTTGGGCTTGAAAAGTAGGCTCGATGGTAGGGCCTGGGAGGGCCTGGGCCTTAGTTTTCTACCGTGGGCTTTTTTAGGCCCGACCCAAGCCTGGCCCGGCCCGGCCCATGGCCAGATATATCTACAGGTATCTCCAAAGGTGTTCGTTGGGTTGGCATAGATCGAGATTAGGATTTTTCACTCCGAGTATCGTAGAGGTATCTTTGGGCCCTCTCGGTAATGCACATCATATGAAGCCTTGCAAGCAATGTGACTAATGAGTTAGTTGCGGGATGATGCATTAAGGAACGACTAAAGAGACTTGCCGGTGACGAGATTGAGCTAGGTATGAAGATACCGACGATCGAATCTCGGGCAAGTAATATACCGATGACAAAGGGAATAACATAGGTTGACATAGTGGTTCGCCCGATAAAGATCTTCGTAGAATATGTGGGAACCAATATGAGCATCCAGGTTCCGCTATTGGTTATTGATCAAAAAGGTTTCTCGGTCATGTCTACATAGTTCCCGAACCCATAGGGTCGGCACGCTTAACGTTCGATGACGATATGTATTACATGAGTTATGTGTTTTGGTGACCGAAGGTTGTTCAGAGTTCCGGATGAGATCACGAACATGACGGGGAGTCTCAAAATGGTCGAGAGGTAAACATTCATATATTGGAAGGTGGTTTTCGGACATCAGAAGTGTTCCGAAATGTATCAGGTACATACCGGAGTACCGGAGGGGTTACTGTAACACCCCGGTGAAAGATATGGGCCATATGGGCCATAGGAGGGAGACTAACCAGCCCACAAGGGGTTGACGCTCCCCCACAAGGGAGGAGGCCGAATTGGACTAGGGAAGGGGGCGGCGCCCCCTTTCCTTCTCCTACTCCCTCTCCTTCCCCCTTTCCCCTTCCGGTAGAAGGAAGAGGGGCAAATCCTACTAGGAGCCCAAGTGGGACTCCTACCACTTGGGGCGCTCCTAGGGCCGGCCTCCTCTCCCTCCCTTCTTTATATACGGGGGGGGGGTCTAGAATACAAACAGATTGATCCAAGCCGATAGTTTACGCCTCCGGTCATATTCTCGCGGTGCTTAGGCAAAGCCCTGCGCAGATCACATCACCATCACCGTTACCACGCCGTCGTGTTGACGGAACTCATCTACTCCTTCGACCCTCTGCTGGATCAAGAGCTCAAGGGACGTCATCACGCTGAACGTGTGCAGAACTCGGAGGTGCCATACGTTCGGTACTCAATCGGTCGAAACGAGAAGACGTTCGACTACATCAACCACGTTAAGCAAATGCTTCTGCTTTCGGTCTACGAGAGTACGTGGGCACACTCTCCCCCTCTCATTACTATGCATCTCCTAGATAGATCTTGTGTGAGTGTACGAATTTTTTTGAAATTGCATGCTACGTTTTCCAACAAAACTAATAGCGGGAGGCCCAAGTATTTAATGGGGAAGGAGGCACTGGTGGCCGGCAAGTTAGCAAGGGTTGAGCCCAAGTTGAGATTTCCACACCGAATTGGGACAACTGAGCTCTTATGGAAGTTAGTCAAAGGACCATCACATTTCCAAAGCAAGTAAGGATCCACCTAAAGTTCTCGATATCCTTCTTGATGGGAGCCATAAAAACTTCCACATCATCGGCATAGAGGAAGTACGGAAGATGGCTCTTCGCCTCCTAATCTTCTGGAATAGGCCATGCCGGATAGGAAGGTCAAGCATTTACATCAAAAGAGGCAATGTCGATGATGAATCATAGCGGTGAAAGCATGTCTCCTTGACATAGCCCATGACCGTGCTTGATGTGGGGGTCCTGCACCTTGTTGAGGAGGATCCTCGAGGATGAGGGCAAAGTAAGGCGGTGATCCACTCCTGGTACCTAGGCGAGAAACCCCTCCGATGTAGGAGGTCAATAATGTACTCCATTAACCGAGTCGAAGGCTTTGCATATGTCAAGCTTAAAGAGGACTGCGAGAGTTTTGCTCTTGTGGAGGGAATGTACAAGGCACTTCACATACATGAAGTTGTCGTGAATGCATCTCCTTTTGATGAAGGCACTTTGCACGTTCGAGATGAGGGCGTGCATGTGTGGGCTGAGATGCATTGCAGGCACTTCTGCAACAATCTTCGGGACGGTGTCGATGAGGCTTATTGGCCTATAGTCAGAGATCTCCTTGATACGTCTCCAACGTATCTATAATTTTTTATTGCTCCATGCTATTATATTACCCGTTTTGGATGTTTATGGGCTTTACTTTACACTTCTATATCATTTTTGGGACTAACCTACTAACCGGAGGCCCAACCCAAATTGTTGTTTTTTTGCCTATTTCAGTGTTTCGAAGAAAAGGAATATCAAGCGGAGTCCAAACGGAATGAAACCTTCGGGGGCGATCTTTTTGGAACAAACGCAATCCAGGAGACTTGGAGTGGACGTCAAGAAGCAGCCGAGGCGGCCACGAGGGTGCCAGGCGCGCCCCCCACCCTCGTGGGCCCCTCGTGGCTCCCCTGACCGACCTCCTTCGCCTATATATACGTCCATACCCTAAGAACATCGAGGAGCACCACGAAAACTTATTTCCACCGCCACAACCTTCTGTACCCGTGAGATCCCATCTTGGAGCCTTTTTCGGCGCTCCACTGGAGGGGAAATCGATCACGGAGGGCTTCTACATCATCGCCAAGGCCTCTCCGATGAGTTGTGAGTAGTTTACCATAGACCTTCGGGTCCATAGTTATTAGTTAGATGGCTTCTTCTCTCTCTTTGAATCTCAATACAAAGTTCTCCTCAATCTTGTTGGAGATCTACTCGACGTAACAATTTTTGCGGTGTGTTTGTCGAGATCCGATGAATTGTGGGTTTATGATCAAGTTTATCTATGAGAAATATTTGAATCTCCTCTGAATTCTTTTATGTATGATTTGTTATCTTTGCAAGTCTCTTCGAATTATCAGTTTGGTTTGGCCTACTAGAATGATCTTTCATGCAATGGGAGAAGTGCTTAGCTTTGGGTTCAATCTTGCGGTGTCCTTTCCTAGTGACAGCAGGGGCAGCAAGGCACGTATTCTATTGTTGCCATCGAGGATAAAAAGATGGTTTTTTTATCATATTGCTTGAGTTTATCCCTCTACATCATGTCATCTTGCCTAATGCGTTACTCTGTTCTTATGAACTTAATACTCTAGATGCATGCTGGATAGCGGTCGATGTGTGGAGTAATAGTAGTAGATGTAGAATCGTTTTGGTCTACTTGTCGCGGACGTGATGCCTATATACATGATCATGCCTAGATAATCTCATAACTATGCACTTTTCTATCAATTGCTCGACAGTAATTTGTTCACCCACCGTAATACTTATGGTATCTTGAGAGAAGCCACTAGTGAAACCTATGGCCCCCGGGTCTATCTTTTATCATATAAGTTTCCGATCTACTTTATTTTGCAATTTTTACTTTCTAACCTATATCATAAAATACCAAAAATATTTATCTTATCTTATTATCTCTATTAGATCTCACTTTCGCAAGTGGCCATGAAGGGATTGACAACCCCTTTATCGTGTTGGTTGCGAGGTTCTTGTTTGTTTGTGTCGGTACGAGGGACTTGTGAGGAGCCTCCTACTGGATTGATACCTTGGTTCTCAAAAACTGATGGAAATACTTACGCTACTTTGATGCATCACCCTTTCCTCTTCAAGGGAAAACCAACGCAGTGCTCAAGAGGTAGCACTCCTCTGCCTCTTTTTTGTAGGAGCACAATGTTCGTGGAATTGAGCCACTTGAGGTTCGACGAGTGGAGGTTGTCAAAGCAAAGAATGACATGTATGATGTCATTCTTTATGGTAGGCCAACATTTCTTGAAGAAGGCACCAGTAAGGCCATCCAGACCGGGAGCTTTGTCACTAGGCATTTGGTTGATGGCCTTTGTCACTTCCTCCTCGGTGATAGGATTGTCAAGGCTAGAGAGGTCGTGGTCATCAAAATTGAGCTCGTCCACCTCAACATTTATCCTATGTGCCACTCGTAAGATAGCAACATTGTACATGCCCTAATAGACTTGGGAGAAAGGCCGATGCTACGTGACCAAGTCGGTAGTAGTCTGATCTGATGTTTGGAGCCATCGGATCATGTCCATTAGCAGCGCACCTCTCCCCTTCCCCTTCACACCACACATAGGTCAGTGGCCGCCACGCAACGCACCAACACCAATGACCATGCGGTAGCAGCTAGTGCTGCAAGCCGATGATCTTGCACCAGGAGGTGGTGTTGTAAGCCGTGACTCGTAGCAAGACATCAGCGTCAGCAATCTCTCACTTCCATTCTCCTTTGCAACATCTCCTCTAATGCCTTTTGATACGTCCATTTTGCATCACTATTTCCTATTATAATTTATCCTATTTCACTTATGATGCAAATCTAATGTATTTTCTCTCTTAAATGCAACTTATACAAATGGGAAATTGCCAACCAAGTCTAAATCTGGACCAAAATTACAACTGAAGAAAAAGAATTTTTTTTGGAGCTTCTAAAATGCCGGATTTTACTGAATTATTTTCAGAAAATATGAAGACCAGAGCCAGAAGATGGGGCCAGGGGGAGCTACTAGGGGCCCATGCAGCCAAGCCACACAGGTGGATGCCTAGCCATGCCACTTGGCCGCATGGACCCCTGGCGGCTCACCTCCCGACACCGTTTGGCCGTAAATTGTATTCGTACCTAGAAAAAATCATTGAAATACTCGGGACCTTGAAGGAAATATGTGCTAGAGGCAATAATAAAGTTGTTATTTATATTTCCTTATTCATGATAAAGGTTTATTATTCATGCTAGAATTGTGTTGATCGGAAACCTTAATACATGTGTGAATACATGAACAAACAACGTGTCCCTAGTGAGCCTCTACTAGAATAGCTCATTGATCAAAGATGGTTAAGGTTTCCTAACCATGGACATGAGTTATCATTTGATAAGGGGATCACATCATTAGGAGAATGATGTGATGGACAAGACCCATCCGTTAGCTTATCATAATGATCACTCAGTTTTATTGCTATTGCTTTCTTCATGTCAAATACATATTCCATCGACTATGAGATTATGCAACTCCCGGATACCGGAGGAATGCCTTGTGTGCTATCAAGCATCCCAACGTGACCGGGTGATTATAAAGATGCTCTATAGGTATCTCCGAAGGTGTTTGTTGAGTTGGCATAGATCGAGATTAGGATTTGTCACTCAGAGTATCGGAGAGGTATCTCTGGGCCCTCTCGGTAATACACACCATAAGCTTGCAAGCAATAGACTGAGGAGTTAGTCATGAAGTGATGTATTACGGAACGAGTAAAGAGACTTGTCGGTAACGAGCTTGAACTAGGTATGAAGATACCGACGATAGAATCTCGGGCAACTAACATACCGATGGACAAAGGGAATTACGTATGTCGTCATAACGTTTCGACCGATAAAGATCTTCGTAGAATATGTAGGAGCCAATATGGGCATCCAGGTTCTGCTATTGGTTATTGACAGGAGAGGTGTATTGGTCATGTCTACATAGTTCTCGAACCCATCGGGTCCGCACGCTTAACGTTCGATGATGATATAGTATTATATGAATTATGTGATTTGGTGACCGGGTGTTGTTCGGAGTCCCGGATGAGATCACGGGCATGATGAGGAGTCTCAAAATGATCGAGAGGTAAAGATTGACATATAGGACGAGGGTATTCAGACACGAAAGTGTTTCGGGGGGTACCGGGTACTTATCGGGTCACCGGAAGGGTTCCGGGCACCCCCGGCAAAAGATACGGGCCTTATGGGCCAAGAGGGGAAACGCACCAGCCACAAGGGGCTAGTACGCCCCCCATATGGGCCAGCCTAGGAGGAGAAGGAAATAGGGGAAGGGAAAGGAAAGAGTGGAATAGGATTCCCCCTTCCTTCCCTCTCCCCCCTCTTTCCTTCCCCCTCCGACAAATATGGCGGGGGCTGGGGCGGCCAAGGGCAGGAGACTAAGTAGGATTCGGACCTACTTGGGGTGCCCCTTGGAGTCTCCCCTCTCCCTCCCACCTATATATATGAGGGGGGGCTCCTAGCACACCCCAGACAATTGCCTAGCCGTGTGCGGCGCCCCCCTCCACCATTTACACCCCGGTCATATTTTCATAGTGCTTAGGCGAAGCCCTATGGAGATCACTTCACCATCACCGTCACCACGTAGTCATGCTGATGGAACTCATCTAATACCTCGATGTCTTGCTGGATCAAGAAGGCGAGGGACGTCACTGAGCTGAACGTGTGCAGAACACGGAGGTGTCGTGTGTTCTGTGCTTGATCGGTTGCAGCGTGAAGAAGTTCGACTACATCAAGTGCGTTGTGAAATGCTTCTGCTTACGGTCTACGAGGGTGTGTAGACACACTCTTCCCCTCGTTGCTATGCATCTCAATGGATAGATCATCGCGTGTGCGTATAATTTTTTTGTTTTCCTTGCAACGATTCCCAACAGTGGCATCATGAGACAGGTCTATGCGTAGATGATATGCACGAGTAGAACACAAAGAGTTGTGGGCGGTGATAGTCATATTGCTTATCACCAACATCTTATTTTGATTCGACGATATTGTGGGATGAAGCGGCCCGGACCAACCTTACATGTCAACGTACATGAGACCGGTTCCATTGACAGACATGCAACTAGTTCTGCATAAAGGTGGCTGGCGGGTGCGTGTATGTTTCTCCTACTTTAATTGAATCGAATTTGACTATGCCCGTTCCTTGAAGAAGGTTAAAATAGCAAACTTGACAAATCATTGTTGTGGTTTTTGCGTAGGTAAGAACGGTTCTTGCTAGAAGCCCGTAGTAGCCACGTAAAACTTGCAACAACAAAGTAGATTGAGGACGCCTAACTTGTTTTTGCAGGGTATGTTGTGATGTGATATGGTCAAGACATGATGTGATAAACGTTATTGTATGATATGATCATGTTTTGTAAAGTTATCGGCAACCGACAGGAGCCTTATGGTTGCCTCTTTATTGTATGAAATGCAAACACCATGTAATTGCTTTACTTTATCACTATGCGTTAGCGATAGTTATAGAAGCAATAGTTGGCGAGATGACCACGACACAACGATGGAGATCAAGGTGTCGAGCCGGTGACAATGAAGATCATGATGATGCTTTGGAGATGGAGATCAAAAGTACGAGATGATGATGGCCATATCATGTCACATAGTTTGATTGCATGTGATGTTTATCTTTTATACATGTTATTTTGCTTAGTACGGCGGTAGCATTATAAGATGATCCCTTCACTAAATTTCAAGATAAAAGTCTTCTCCCTGAGTATGCACCATTGCTACAGTTCATCGTGTTGAGACACCACGTGATAATCGGGTGTGATAGACTCTACATTCACATACAATGGGTGCAAGACAGTTTTGCGCATGCGGAATACTTGGGTTAAACTTGACGAGCCTAGCATGTACAGACATGGCCTCATAACACTGGAGACCGAAAGGACGAACGTGAATCATGTAGTAGATATGATCAACATAGAGATGTTCACCATTGATGACTACCCCATCTCACGTGATGATCAGACATGGGTTAGTTGATTTGGATCACGTGTCACTTAGATGACTTGAGGGATGACAATTTAACTAGGAGTTCTTAAGTAATTTGATTAATTGAACTTAATTTATCATGAACTTAGTCATGATAGTATTTGCATATCTATGTTGTAGATCAATGGCCCCTGCTATCATTCCCTTGAATTTTAGTGCATTCCTAGAGAAAGTTAAGTTGAAAGATGATGGCAGCAACTACACGGACTGGGTCTATAACTTGAGGATTATCCTAATTGCTGCATAGAATAATTATGTCCTTGATACACCGCTAGGTGAAAGGCCTGCTGCAGGAGCAGATGTTGATGTTTTGAATGTCTGGCAAGCTCGATCTGATGACTACTCGATAGTTCAGTGTGCCATGCTTTACGGCTTAGAACTGGGACTTCAAAGACATTTTGCTTCGTGGAGCATATGAGATGTTCCAAGATTTGAAGTTAATATTTCAAGCAAATGCCCGGTTGAGAGATATGAAGTCTCCAACAAGTTCTATAGCTGCAAGATGGAGGAGAACAGTTCTGTCAGTGAACCCATACTCAAAATGTCTGGGTATTATAATCACTTGACTCAGCTGGCAGTTGATCTTCCAGTTGATTGTGTCATTGACAAAGTTCTTCAATCACTGCCACCAAGCTACAAAGGCTTCATGATGAACTATAATATGCAAGGGATGAACAAGACAATTCCCAAGCTCTTCGCAGTGCATAAGGCTGCGGAGGTACAAATCAAAGAAGGAGCATCAAGTGTTGATGGTTAAAGACCACTAGTTTCAAGAAAAAAGGCAAGGGAAATAAAGGGAACTTAAAGAAGAATGGCAAGCAAGTTGCCACTCCCGGGAAGAAGCCCAAAGCTAGACACAAGCCTGAAACTGAGTGCTTCTACTTCAAAGGTACTGGTCACTGGAAGCGGAACTGCCCCAAGTATTTGGCGGATAAGAAGGATGGCAAAGAGAACAGAGGTATATTTGATATACATGCTATTGATGTGTACCTTACTAATGCTCGTAGTAGCGCATGGGTATTTGATACTAGTTCAATTGCTCATATTTGTAACTCGAAACAAGAGCTACGGATTAAACAAAGATTGGCTAAGGATGAGGTGACGAAGCACGTCAGGAATGGTTCCACGGTCAATGTGATCGTCGTCGACAATCTACCTCTACATCTACCTTCGGGATTAGTTTTAATTAAACCTGAATAATTGTTATTTGGTGCCAGCGTTGAACATGAACATTATATCTTGATCATGTTTAATGTGAGACGGTTATTCATTTAAATCAGAGAATCATGGTTGTTCTATTTAAATGAGTAATATCTTTTATGGTCATGCACCCTTGAAGAGTGGTCTATTACTGTTGAGATACACATATTCATAATTTTGATGCCAAAAGATGCAAAGTTGATAATGATAGTGCAACATATTTGTGGCACTGCCGTTTAGGTCATGTTGGTGTAAAGCGCATGAAGAAACTCCATGAAGATGGGCTTTTGGAATCACTTGGTTATGAATCATTTGATACTTGCGAACCATGCCTCATGGGCAAGATGACTAAAACTCCGTTCTCCGGAACAATGGAGCGAGCCAATGACTTACTGGAAATAATACATACCGATGTATGCGGTCCGATGAGTGTTGAAGCATGCGGCGGGTATCATTATTTTCTGACCTTCACAGATGATTTAAGCAGATATGGGTATATCTACTTAATGAAACACAAGTCTAAAACAATTGAAAAGTTCAAAGAATTTCAGAGTGAAGTGGAGAATCATTGTAACAAGAAAATAAAGTTTCTATGATCTGATCATGGAGGCGAATATTTGAGTTACAAGTTTGGCCTTCATTTAAAACAATGTGGAATAGTTTCACAAGTCACGCCGCCTGGAACACCACACCGTAATGGTATCCGAACGTTGTAAGTGTACATTATTAGATATGATGCGATCTATCATGTCTTTTACCGATTTACCACTATCATTTTGGGGTTATGCATTAGGGACAACTGCATTCACGTTAAATAGGGCACCGTCTAAATCCGTTGAAACGACACCGTATGAACTGTGGTTTGGCAAGAAACCTAAGTTGTCATTTCTTAAAGTTTGGGGTTGCGACACTTATGTCAAAAGGCTTCAGCCTGATAAGCTCGAACCCAAATCGGAGAAGTGTGTCTTCATAGGACACCCTAAGGAAACAATTGGGTACACCTTCTACCACAAATCCTAAGGCAAGATCTTTGTTGCCAAGAAAGGAACCTTTCTAGAGAAGGGGTTTCTCTTGAAAGAAGTGAGTGGGAGGAAAGTAGAACTTGATGAGGTAATTGTACCTTCTCTCAATTTGGAAAGTAGCACATCACAGAAATCCGTTCCCATGATGCCTATACCAACCGGAGAGGAAGTTAATGATGATGATCATGAAACTTCATATCAAGTTACTACTGACCTCATAGGTCAAACAGAGCACGTTCCGCACCAGAGTGATACGGTAATTGTCGGTGTCAAAACCGGCGGATCTCGGGTAGGGGGTCCCGAACTATGCGTCTAGGCGGATGGTAACAGGAGACAAGGGACACAATGTTTTTACCCAGGTTCGGGCCGTCTCGATGGAGGTAAAACCCTACTCCTGCTTGATTGATATTGATGATATGGGTAGTACAAGAGTGGATCTACCACGAGATCAAGGAGGCTAAACCCTAGAAGCTAGCCTATGGTATGATTGTTGTTCGTCCTATGGACTAAAACCCTCCGGTTTATATAGGCACCGGAGAGGGCTAGGGTTACACAGAGTCGGTTACAATGGCAGGAGATCTACATATCCATATTGCCAAGCTTGCCTCCACGCCAAGGAAAGTCCCATCCGGACACGGGACGAAGTCTTCAATCTTGTATCTTCATAGTCTTGGAGTCCGGCCGATGATGATAGTTCGGCTATCCAGACACCCCCTAGTCCAGGACTCCCTCAGTAGCCCCTGAACCAGGCTTTAATGACGACGAGTCCGGCGCGCATATTGTCTTCGGCATTGCAGGGCGGGTTCCTCCTCTGAATAATTCATAGAAGATTGTGAATGCCAGGATAGTGTCCGGCTCTGCAAAATAAATTCCACGTACCACCGTAGAGAGAATAATATTTACACAAATTCAATCTGCTGACGTATTTCGCGGCGTGACGTCACACCACTACCAAGCCTTTACTTGAATCGTTTTTATTATACCACCTCAGCGCGTTTAGCGAAGCGGTTTCCTTGGCACGTCTTGTCGAAGCAGAGATCGTGTTCCCCTTATTCCGGGATTCCCATCAATACGGGCGTGGGTAACCCAACCGCGCCATTGATTGTGGCGCTTGGGATATAAGCGAGTTTTACCAGGCCGGTGGGGACATATAGTTTCGTCCGCCCATATATAAGGGGATAAGGATCCACCTCTTTTACCTATGCCTTCTTCCTCCTTTGCTTATCCATCTCCGCGCACTCGAGCTCCAGCGCCCAAGTCCGCACATCTCACCTCGACCCTTTCCAGCCATGTTCGGAGCAAGAAGCAAGTGGATGGCCTCCTCCGTTACGGAGGGGCACATCGAGAAGCTGCGCAGCGCCGGATACCTATCCAGTGACATCGCGCATCGGCTGCCCGACGAGGGGCAGCTCATCCCCACCCCCAGGCCCCATGAGAGGGTCGTATTCCTTCCCCACTTCCTCCACGGACTGGGCTTCCCACTCCACCCCTTCGTCCGGGGGCTCATGTAGTACTACGGCCTGGATTTCCACGATCTGGCCCCAAATTTCATCCTTAATATCTTGGCATTTATCGTTGTGTGCGAGGCCTTCCTTTGCATCCAGCCCCACTTTGGCTTGTGGCTAAAGACCTTCAATGTCAAGCCGAAGGTTGTGAAGGGCAGCCAAGCGGAGTGCGGAGGCGCCATGGTGGGCAAAATGCCCAATGTCACTTGGCTCGAGGGTGCCTTCGTGGAGTCCATCAAAGGGTGGCAATCGGGGTGGTTCTACATCACCGAGCCGCGTGACCCTAATTGGGCAGCGGCCCCCAAATTCAGATCTAGCATCCCCATGCAGCTCACCTCCTGGAAAGAGAAGGGCTTGCTTTGGGATAGTTCGAAGGAGCTGATCGGACTCCAGTCCTGTCTCCAGACCCTGGTGAACAAGAAGCTCAAGCTTGTCAACATGATCCAGGTCATGCTCGTCCGTCGGATTCTCCCCTGCCAGCAACGGGACTTCAATTTCTGGGAGTTTGATCCGGGACGGCGCCGGACCTTAAGCAGGCTCTTCGATACTATGTACGAAGCTGCCTGGAGGGTGCTGTTCAAGGGCGCCGAAGCTCCCGCATCCGCTACCGAAGATCGCGGATTCAGCATGCACCGTCCAGCTGGCGAGGTAAGCTATATTATCCTTTAGGGGACATTTGCTTTTCATAGTTTGACTTTATGCGGGATCTAAACTCCCAATGCCTTTAACAGGAATGGCAGAAGACGTCCGGACAGGTTAACTGTCCGGCTCCCCTTCCAGAAGACCCAGCAGACACCCGTTTGACGGGGCTGCTGGTCCCGGCACTTTACGTGGTGCCGGAGAAGAAGGCCAAGAAGAAGGCCACGGGAACCGAAGGAGTTCCCGGCGTCAGGTGGTATCGGACTCATCATCCGATGACTCCGAGGCGGACTCCTCCTATGAGGACGAGGAGGAGAAGAAAGAGGCCTCTCCCCCAGCGAGGGGAGAGAAGAAGAGGAAGGCCTCCCCAACGAGGGAGGCCGAAGGGTCCAAGAAGGGAAGGACCCTTCCCCCGGACTGTTCCGCCAACGTCGGCGACGGCGAGGAGGAGTGGCCCTCAAGGGCCAAGCCCCTAGCAAGATCATAAGTATCCGGACTCCTGGATGATTTATAATTTTTCTTTTCGCCACGCGGTGCCTTTCTAATGCCGCATACAACCTGTAGTCCGGCCAAGGACGATCTTCCCGCTTTGTCGAGCGGGTCCTTGGGTACGTCGGATATGGATTCTCTTCCGACTGCCTCCACCCCTCGTGACGCTAACGACATCGAGGTGGGATCCCAGGAAGGGACCCGCCAGGAGGAGGAGGCCCCGGAGGTGCCGCAGGGCAACCTCCCGTACTTCGCACCGGACTCGGCACCGGAACCTGCAGTGGTTCCAGAGTCCGGCGAGCGGCCCCTTCGTAAGAAGGGCAAGATTGTGACGCCGGCGGCCTCCGTCCAACCAGAGGCACCGGATAACTTGCTGGAGGCACTCAACGGCGCTTCCATCAAAGAAGAACACCGCACTGTCATGAGTGCGGTGATTCAGAAGGTTCAGCTCGCCAAGAGCGGGCTGACCGAAGCCTGCAGCAGCCTTCTAACAGGCTTTGAGGTAAGAATTTTAAGATATGTAATATAATACTGCATAGACAGTAGCCCCTGATGCTCGGTTCGGTGTTCGGAAACAAAAGCCGGACTGAGGATCTAAAAAAGATATACGCAAGAGTCTAAAAAATATGTCAATATGGGTTTGCAGGCTGCGCTGCTGACCTCTGCCGCACTGACTGCAGAGGTCAATACCTTGAAGCAGAGCCTCGAGCGATCCGAGAGCGAGCTCGGCCGTGCCAAGAAGCAGCTCGAGGACAAGGAAGGTGAGTAACACCGTATTAAAGTTGTACCTTACAGAAAAGGATTTGGTTGCAAGAGGAATGACAAGGATAACTTGGGTACTACAGGGGCCATGAACGAGCTGGCGACCCTGAAGGAGGCGGTGTCCGCGGCTGAACGCAATGTGGCCGCAGAACGAGCCGAGCGAGAGAAGCAGGAGGCTCGGGTGGCGGAGGTACGGCAAGAGCTCCAGGCTCTCGTGGAAAAACACGAGAGTTTGGAGCGTGACTCGAAGACTCGAGAGTCCGAGCTTGCGTCGACACTTGAGAGTGCCAAAGCCGCTAAGGCCGAAGCCCAGAAGGCCCTCCAGGAAATTGAGGATTTGAAGAAAATAGCGGCGGGTAAGGCATTCTTCATGCAAAGCAAGCATGTTAAAGTGAATTACCTATTACTTACCCGGATTCGGAGCTCTCCAGGAACGTTTTCCGATCTGCCCCGCAGCGTGTCCGATGCTGCCGCTTTCTACAGAGCCGAGGAGGGGAGCTCAACGGAGAAGGTGTTCTGGTCTCAGTATGCTGAGGCCGGACATCCGGTGCCCCTTAGCGATCAGCTGAAGCAGCTGGTCGAACTCCACAAGGTGGCCGAACAGGCCATGAAGGGCCTCATAGTTCGGCTGTGGCCCGGGGAGGCCATGCCTAGGAGCTACTTCGGAAAGGTGCGGCGGCTGGTGGATGCGTGTCCCTGGGTTGAAGTCGTCAAGCACTCCGCCTGCATTGAAGGTGCCCGTCGGGCCCTTGCCCGTGCAAAGGTGCACTGGGGCAGGATGGACGCTGAGAAGCTTGTGATGGACGCGCCACCAGCGGGCAAGGACTATCGCACGCCCGAAATGTATTATAAGAGTGTCCTGAAGGGTGCCCGCATGATTGCGGGTGAGTGCTCCAAAGATGTAATATTTGAGTAGACTCGCATTTTGTTATCCTGTGCGCTGAAAACTTTGTTCATATGCGCTAAGCAACGCTTATTAATTTAAAATATTACCTTCTGTGCGGCTGTTTATTAAATCTGAGAGATGGCAAGTCGTCGGCTTCAGCCCCCATGCCACGATTGCTGGGGTGTTCGGGGTAAACTTGAGCGCTCTTGTTCCCATTTTTGGGTCCATCTAGGGAGGCGCTCAACACAACGAACGAGGCAACCGGACTTATAATGCTTGAACACTCTCACTTAGCCATAGAATTCTATAATTTTAAATTTCGGCGAAGCCCCTAGTGTTCGGAAGACCGAGTTCGGGGAGCTATCCACGCCTGGGCCAGACATAGCCGGTTCCTCGCTCTAAGCGGCAAGTCTTTAAGGACTCGAAAAAACCTCTCGAACAGTGACCAGCTCTCGCCGCATCATGACGGTCAGTTTTAGCTTTCTCCACTGAGGCGCTCGCCCATCTCAACCGGGGCGCAATCGTAGTGGTTCTTCCAGTGCTACCTTAGCCGATACAACGGAACGTAAGGTACCAAAACATGGGAGCCGGGCAAACCCAACTATTGACCCAAGACATGATTCGGAGCCGATGCATATAATGCTATAAGTTCCGGGTGCCGCACTTGTGAAAGTGTTCGGACTTATCACACCATAATGTGGGGAACTTAAGCCCCTGGTGTGTTTAGCCGTACCAAAGTGTACGGATGCAACATGTCGTAAATGAACATATATATAATAAAGAAATGCAGTTATAAGCAAAAAGTGACGCATTGTTTATTCAAGAAATACTGCCATGAATGCAGAACGATACAAATAGTGTGGTAAGCAAGGGATAGGACTATTAAACATGTCCCCCTCCAGGGGTAGGCTGCGGAATGGTGTATAAAACGGATTTAATGCTCGTAATTGAGACCACCTGGATACTCGTCGTAGCCTTTCTCCTCCCCTGGCTGTTGCATCGTGAGTTTGGCAGGCCTACTGCCGGACAGGGCCTCAGGTGAATAGAGTCCTGTGGGTAAGAAAAAAGAAAAAAAAGAAAAAGAGTGACACACTTGGGAGCCCCTGGTGTGGTTGAGCCGCACTCTGGGTATGTCGTGGTCGTGCCCCTCCCCCTATGCCCATGGTATCTCCAGAGCGTAATGATGTACGCGAAGGACCGGTCTTGCAATTTTGCAAGGGCTGGGGATGGGGCCGCATTGCTACGCATGCTCGGAACATGCCAGGTGGTCTTGTTGTAGGTTACTCCGGGCGCGTTTGGCCGTGTCCGGTTGCTTAACGGCCGGACTCGAAAATTGCCTTAAGAGGTTGCTCTATACTTCTGCCGCGAAAACCGCTGTGTGCTCCTCCGTTCGGAGGGAGCGTTCAGTGTTTCCGTTGACCGTAATGACTCCTCGAGGGCCTGGCATCTTGAGCTTGAGGTATGCGTAGTGCGGCACCGCGTTGAACTTTGCGAACGCGGTTCGTCCGAGCAGAGCATGATAGCCACTGCGGAACGAGACTATGTCGAAGATTAACTCCTCGCTTCGGAAGTTATCCGGGGATCCGAAGACCACTTCCAGTGTGACTGAGCCTGTACAATTGGCCTCTACACCTGGTATGACGTCCTTGAAGGTCGTCTTTGTGGGTTTAATCCTTGGGGGGTCTATGCCCATCTTGCGCACTGTATCCTGATAAAGCAGGTTCAGGCTGCTGCCGCCGTCCATCAGGACTCTAGTGAGATGAAATCCATCGACGATTGGGTCTAAAACCAATGCGGCGAATCCACCGTGGCGGATACTAGTAGGGTGGTCCCTTCGATCAAAAGTGATCGGGCAGGAGGACCATGGGTTGAACTTCGGGGCGACTGGCTCCATCGCGTATACGTCCCTGAGTGCACGCTTCCGCTCCCTCTTGGGTATGTGAGCTGCGTATATCATGTTCACCGTTCGCACTTGTGGGGGGGGAACCCTTCTGTCCTCTATTGTTTGGCGGCCGGATCTCTTCCTCGTCATCGCTATGCAGCCCCTTGTCATTGTTTTCGGCAATTAACTTGCCTGCCTGCTTGAATACCCAACAATCCCTGTTGGTGTGATTAGCTGGCTTTTCGGGGGTGCCATGTATCTGGCAAGAGCGGTCGAGTATTCGGTCCAAATTGGATGGATCCGGAGTAGTTCTTTTGAATGGCTTTTTCCGCTGACCGGGTTTAGAGCCTCTGAATCCGGCGTTGACTGCCGTATCCTCAGTGTTATCGCCGTTAATGCGGCGTTTGTTTTTGTGGCGACGCGACCTGCCGTTGCGGTCCTTGGTATCCGGACTGCCAGAATTTTTGCTGAGGTTGTTACTGCGGGCTAGCCAGCTGTCCTCTCCCGCGCAGAAGCGGGTCATAAGTGATGTGAGGGCTGCCATGGATTTCGGCTTCTCCTGTCCTAGGTGCCGAGCAAGCCACTCGTCGCGGATGTTATGTTTGAAGGCTGCAAGGGCCTCTGCATCTGGACAGTCGACGATTTGATTTTCCTTTGTTAAGAACCGTGTCCAGAACTGTCTGGCCAATTCGTCTGGCTGCTGAATTATGTGGCTTAGGTCATCAGCGTCTGGTGGTCACACATATGTGCCCTGGAAGTTGTCAAGGAATGCGGCTTCCAGGTCTTCCCAATACCCAATTGATTCTGCTGTCAAGCTGTTAAGCCAATGCCGAGCTGGTCCTTTAAGCTGGAGTGGGAGATATTTGATGGCGTCAAGATCGTCGCCGCGGGCCATGTGGATATGAAGGAGATAGTCTTCGATCCAAACCGCGGGGTCTGTTGTGCCATCATAGGATTCAATGTTCACGGGTTTAAACCCTTCGGGGATTTGATGATCCATTACTTCATCTGTGAAGCATAGTGGGTGTGCGGCGCCTCTATATTGGGCTATATCACGACGTAGCTCCAGCGAGCTTTGTCTACTGTGTTCGGCCTGGCCGGAGTTGCTGTATCCGGCGTGACGGTATTTGTCGCGCATCATGGGGCGCCCACGCGATCCGTAGATCGATCTTGATTGTCTTGCCTTATCCTCCAATATGTCTCGCAAGTCCGGCGCATTCCCACGTGGCTTCGTACTTTTCGAGCGGTGCCGGGGTACGGTTCTGGTGGAGGGCCTAGAGGCCTCTCTGTCGCGGCCACGAGGTGGTCGGTCAGCCGTATTGTGCACTGGTGATGCAGGTTTATATGCCTCCTCCTCTAATTGGGGGAGCAACTTGCGTTTGGGGTAGCTTTTGGAGGGGCGTTCGAGTTCATACTCTTCGGCCGCAAGGACTTCAGTCCATCTGTCGGCTAGCAGGTCTTGATCAGCTCTAAGCTGTTGCTGCTTTTTCTTTAGGCTATTTGCCGTGGCCATTAGCCTGCGTTTGAAACGCTCTTGTTCGACGAGATCCTCGGGCACGACGAATTCGTCGTCGTTGAGGCTTGCCTCGTCTCCGGAGGGAGGCATGTAATTATCATCCTCTACCTCTTCGTCTGCCGCTCTCTCATGAGGGCTGGCTTCTCCGTCCTCCTGTGCTGAATCTTGCTAGAGGGGGTTCTCTTCGGCACTCTCTGGGATGTTATTATCTCCGGTGCCGGAATCTCCATTCTTGCTGTGGCGAGATTTAGAGCGGCGCCGCTGACGCCGGCGCTTGGGCTGTTTCTTGGAGGAGTCTTCCTCCGTTGCTTCCTCGCCATTCCCATCCTTTGGGATGTCCACCATATATATGTCGTATGACGAGGTGGTTTTCCAGTGCCCCGTAGGCGCTGGTTCTTGGTCGTCTCCGGCATCGTCGTCCATACCGTCGATGTCTTCGGAGTCGTAGTCTAGCATGTCGGTTAGATCGTCGACAGTGGCTACAAAGTGGGTGGTGGGTGGGCTTTGAATTTCTTCGTCGTCCGCGTCCCAACCATCCTGACCGCAATTCGGCCAGGGCTCTCCTGATAGCGAGAGATACTTTAGCGAATTCAGGATGTCGCCAAAAGGTGAGTGTTGAAAGATGTCCGTGGCGGTGAACTCCATGATCGACGCCCAATCGGATTCGATTGGAGGGGGCGCAGGAGGTTCGGAGTCCAGCGAGGAGTCCGGCACCTCAGAGTCACGAGCGTCACAAGGGACAAGGTCAGTATTCGGCTCCATCACCGTAGGGGTAGCATCCCCCGAGGCGGTGTCTAGCCACCCGTCCTCGATCTGGGCAGCCGGCTCCGAATTGAGGATCGGAGCGGACTTGTGTGCGGCCTCCAGGGCACTGTCCGGCAGCAGAGCTAAATCATGCTCATCGTGACAGTGCGGCGCGCTCGGCTGTGGCTCGAATCCGTCGAAGATCAAGTCTCCGCGGATGTCAGCCGTGAAGTTTAGACTTCCAAATCTGACCTGATGGCCAGGGGCGTAGCTTTCGATCTGCTCCAGATGGCCAAGCGAATTGGCCCGCAGTGCAAAGCCGTCGAATACGAAGATCTGTCCGGGGAGAAAAGTCTCACCCTGGACTGCGTCGTTGTTGATGATCGAAGGAGCCATCAAGCCTGTTGGTGATGACACAGAGGAACTCTCAATGAAAGCACCAATGTCGGTGTCAAAACCGGCGGATCTCGGGTAGGGGGTCCCGAACTGTGCGTCTAGGCGGATGGTAACAGGAGACAAGGGACACGATATTTTTACCCAGGTTCGGGCCCTCTCAATGGAGGTAAAACCCTAATCCTGCTTGATTGATATTGATGATATCGGTAGTACAAGAGTGGATCTACCACGAGATCAAGGAGGCTAAACCCTAGAAGCTAGCCTATGGTATGATTGTTGTTCGTCCTATGGACTAAAACCCTCCGGTTTATATAGGCACCGGAGAGGGCTAGGGTTACACAGAGTCGGTTACAATGGTAGGAGATCTACATATCCGTATTTCCAAGCTTGCCTTCCACACCAAGGAAAGTCCCATCCGGACACGGGACGAAGTCTTCAATCTTGTATCTTCATAGTCTTGGAGTGCGGCCGATGATGATAGTTCGGCTATCCGGACACCCCCTAGTCCAGGACTCCCTCAGTAATCCTATCCTGGAAGTCAAGTTACTAGACCGTGACGAACCTACGAATTATGAATAAGCTATGCTCAGACCAGATTCCGACAAATGGCTTGAGGCCATGAAATCTGAGATAGGATCCATGTATGAGAACAAAGTATGGACTTTGGTGGACTTGCCCGATGATCGGCAAGCCATAGAGAATAAATGGATCTTCAAGAAGAAGACTGACGCTGATGGTAATGTTACTATCTCTAAATCTCGACTTGTCACAAAAGGTTTTCAACAAGTTCAAGGGGTTGTCTACGATGAGACATTCTCACCCGTAGCTATGCTTAAGTCTGTCCAAATCATGTTAGTAATTGCCGCATTTTATGATTATGAAATCTGGCAAATGGACGTCAAAATTGCATTCCTTAATGGATTTCTTAAAGAAGAATTTATATGATGCAACCAGAAGGTTTTGTCAATCCTAAAGGTGCTAACAAAGTGTGCAAGCTCCATCGATCCATCTATTGAGTGGTGCAAGCATCTCGGAGTTGGAATATACGCTTTGATGAGGTGATCAAAGCGTATGGTTTTATACAGACTTTCGGTGAAGCATGTATTTACAAGAAAATGAGTGGGAGCTCTGTAGCATTTATGATATTATATGTAGATGACATATTGTTGATTGGAAATGATATAGAATTTCTGGATAGCATAAAAGGATACTTGAATAAGAGTTTTTCAATGAAAGACCTCGGTAAAGCTGCTTATATATTGGACATCAAGATCCATAGAGATAGATTAAGATGCTTAATAGGACTTTCACAAAGCACATACCTTGACAAAGTATTGAAGAAGTTCAAAATGGACCAGTCAAAGAAAGGGTTCTTGCCTATATTACAAGGTGTGAAGTTGAGTCAGACTCAAAGCCCGACCACTGCAGAAGATAGAGAGAAAATGAAAGTCATTCCATATGCCTCAGCCATAGGGATCTATCATGTATGCTATGTTGTGTACCAGACCTGATGTGTGCCTTGCCATAAGCCTGGCAGGGAGGTACCAAAGTAATCCAGGAGTGGATCATTGGACAACGGTCAAGATCATCCTGAAGTACCTGAAAAGGACCAAGGATATGTTTCTCATTTATAGATGTGACAAAGAGCTTGTCATAAGTGGTTACGTCGATGCTAGGTTTGACACTGATCCGGATGACTCTAAGTCACAAACCGGATATGTTATATTGAATGGTGGAGCTGTCAGTTGGTGCAGTTCCAAGAAGAGCGTCGTGGTGGGATTACGTTTGAAGCAGAGTACATAGCTGCTTCGGAAGCATCAAATGAAGGAGTCTGGATGAAGGAGTTCATATCTGATGTAGGTGTAATACCTAGTGCATTAGATCCAATGAAAATCTTTTGTGACAACACTGGAGTAATTGCCTTGGCGAAGGAATCTAGGCTTCACAAGAGAACCAAACACATCAAGAGTCGCTTCAACTCCATTCGTGAACAAGTCAAGGATGGAGACATAGAAATGTCCAAGATACATACGGATCTGAATGTGGCAGGACCATTGACTGATATGTCTCCAACATATCTATATTTTTTTATTATTCCATGCTATTATATTATCTGTTTTGGATGTTCTGTATGCATTAATATGCTATTTTATATTACTTCTGGGACTAACCTATTAACCTAGAGCCCAGTGCCAATTCCTATTTTTCCTTGTTTTTGAGTTTCGCGGAAAAGGAATACCAAACGGAGTCGAAACAGAATGAAACCTTCGTGATACTTTTTCTTGGACCAGAAGACAACTAGGAGACTTGGAGATGAAGTTGGAGGAGCCACGAGGCGGCCACAAGGACGGAGGGCGCGCCCCCACTTTTGTGGGGCCCCCGTGACCCTCCTGACCTAATTCTTTCACCTATATGTTCCCATATATCCCCAAACCACCAGAGGCATCCACGAAAACACTTTTCCACCGCCGCAACCTTCTGTACCCGTGAGATCCCATCTAGAGACCTTTTCCGGCACCCTGCCAGAGAAGGATTCGATCATGGAGGGTTTCTACATCAACTCTATTGCCCTTCCGATGAAGCGTGAGTAGTTTACCACAGATCTACGGGTCCATAGCTAGTAGCTAGATGGCTTCTTCCCTCTCTTTGATTCTCAATACCATGTTCTCCTCAATGTTCTTGGAGATCTATTCGATGTAATACTTTTTTGCGGTGTGTTTGCCGAGATCCGATGAATTGTGGATTTATGATCAGCTTATCTATGAATATTATTTGCACCTTCTCTGAATTCTTATATGCATGATTTGATATCTTTGTAATTCTCTTTGAACTATCAGTTTGGTTTGTCCAACTAAATTGGTTTTTCTTGCAACAGGAGAAGTGCTTAGCTTTGGGTTCAATCTTGCGGTGTCCTTTCCCAGTGACAGTAGGGGTAGTAAGGCACGTATTGTATTGTTGCCATTGAGGATAAAAAGATGGGGTTTTCATCATATTGCTTGAGTTAATTACTCTACATCATGTCATCTTACATAATGTGTTACTCTGTTCTTCATGAACTTAATAATCTAGATGCAGGCAGGAGTCGGTCGATGTGTGGAGTAATAGTAGTAGATGCAGAATCGTTTCAGTCTATGTGACACGGACGCGATTCCTATATTCATGATCATTGCCTTAGATATCTTCATAACTTTGCGCTTTTCTATCAATTGCTCGGCAGTAATTTGTTCACCCACCGTATTATTTGCTATATTGAGAGAAGCCTCTAGTAAAACCTATGGCCTCCGGGTCTATTTTCCATCATATTAGTTTCCAATCTTCTATTTTCATATTAGTTTCCAATCAACTATTTTGCAATCTTTTACTTTTCGATCTATAAACCAAAAATATTTACTCTATCGTTCATCTATCTCTATCAGATCTCACTTCTGCAAGTAACCGTGAAGGGATTGACAACCCCTTTATCGCGTTGGGTGCAAGTTTGTTTGTGCAGGTATTCAGTGATTTGTGCGTTGTCTCCTACTGGATTGATACCATGGTTCTCAAACTAAGGGAAATACTTATCTCTACTTTGCCGCATCACCTTTTCCTCTTCAAGGGGAAAACCTACGCAAGCTCAAGAAGTAGCATTGACTAAGCCTCTTCCACGAGCAAAACATGATCATCACTAAGACTCCATGGGTGTTAGATTCATTACAATGTAATCTAGATTACTGGCGCTAGTGCAAGTGGGAGACTGAAGGAAATATGCCCTAGAGGCAATAATAAAGTTGTTATTTTATATTTCCTTATTCATGATAAAGGTTTATTATTCATGCTTGAATTGTATTGATCGGAAACCTTAATACATGCGTGAATACATAAACAAACAACGTGTCCCTAGTGAGCCTCTATTAGACTAGCTTGTTAATCAAAGATGGTTAAGGTTTCCTAACCATGGACATGAGTTTTCATTTGATAACAGGATCACGTCATTAGGAGAATGATGTGATGGACAAGACCCATCCGTTAGCTTAGCATAATGATCGTTCAATTTTACTACTATTGCTTTCTTCATGTCAAATACGTATTCCTTCGACTATGAGATTATGTAACTCCTGGATACCGGAGGAATGCCTTGTGTGCTATCAAATGTCACAACGTAACTAGGTGATTATAAACATGCTCTACAGGTATCTCCAAAGGTGTTTGTTGAGTTGGCATAGATCGAGATTAGGATTTATCACTCTGAGTATCGAAGAGGTATCTCTGGGCCCTCTCGGTAATACACATCATAAGCTTGCAAGCAAATGACTAAGGAGTTAGTCACGGGGTGATGTATTACGGAACGAGTAAATAGACTTGCCGGTAACGAGATTGAACTAGGTATGAAGATACCTACAATCGAATCTCGGGCAAGTAACATACCGATGGACAAAGGGAATTACGTATGCTGTCATAACGGTTCGACCGATAAAGATCTTCGTAGAATGTGTAGGAGCCAATATGGGCATCTAGGTTCCGCTATTGGTTATTGATCGGAGAGGACTCTCGGTCATGTCTACATAGTTCTCGAACTCGTAGGGTCCGCACGCTTAACATTCAATGATGATATAGTATTGTATGTGTTATGTGATTTGGTGACCGAATGTTATTCGGAGTCTCGGATGAGATCACGGACATGATGAGGAGTCTTGAATTGATCGAGAGGTAAATATTGATACATAGGACGAGGGTATTCGGACACCAGAAGTGTTTTGGGGGGTACCGGGTACTTATCGGGTCACCGGAAGGGGTTTCGGGCACCCCGGGCAAAAGATATGGGCCTTATGGGCCAAGAGGGGAAACACACCAGCCACAAGGGGCTGGTGTGCCCCCCATATGGGCCGGCTTAGGAGGAGAAGGAGAGAGGGGAAGGGATAGGAAAGAGTGGAATAGGATCCCCCCTTCCTTCCTGCTCCCCCCTCTTTCCTTCCCCCTCCGACAAATATGGCAGGGGGCGCGGCCAAGGGCAGGAGCCCAAGTAGGATTCAGACCTACTTGGGGCGCCTCTTGGCCTCTCCCCTCCCCCTCCCACCTATATATATGAGGAGGTGGGCACCTAGCAAACCCCATACAATTGCCTAGCAATGTGCGGCGCCCCCCTCCACCGTTTACACCCCCGGTCATATTTTCGTATTGCTTAGGCGAAGCCCCGCAGAGATCACTTCACCATCACCATCACCATGTTGTCGTGCTGACGGAACTCATCTACTACCTCGACGTCTTGCTGGATCAAGACGGTGAGGGGCGTCACCAAGCTGAACATGTGCAAAACACGGAGGTGTCGTGCGTTCGGTACTTGATCGGTTGAAACGCGAAGAAGTTCGACTACATCAACCGCATTGTGAAACGCTTCCGCTTACTGTCTACAAGGGTACGTAGACACACTCTCCCCCTCTTTCCTATGCATCTCCATGGATAGATCATTGCGAGTGCATAGAATTTTTTTTGTTTTCCATGCAACGATTCCCAACAGACCTCCCACCGTCAACTGCGAGGCAAAACCTAGGTGGAAACTTTTGCTCTCCAGCGAAGTGATTTTGCCAGGAAAACTTCCCTCTCGAAGGGGGAAATCAAAGCCATCGTCATCACCAACACTTCGTTCATCATCGGGATCATCATCTTGATCAAAATATTCACCATCACCATCTCATCTCCACACCGTAGTTCATCCATCTTCTCAATCTTCGTACTAAACCTCAAATTGGTTTCTGGGAGTACTTGTATGTGTTGATTACACCTTGTAGTTGGTGAATAGGAGATTTATTGGTGAAAGATTGTTATGCTCGGATTGTTTACCTAATATTTATACCCACTGATCATGATCCATATGATGTCTTGTTATTATATTCTTTAGTTCTTGAAGACATGGGAGAAGCCTTCTTGCTAGTAATCATGTTAAGTCGAATACTATTTAATGTTTGATGATATGTTGTGTTGTTCTTCCTCTAAGGGTGTTATTTGAACGTCGACTACATGACATCTCACCATATTTCTGCCTAGGGGGAGGCGTTCTGGAATTAGTTTATAGATGATGGATTGCGGGAGTGATAGAAACTCTAGTTTATGAATTGCTTCATAAGGGATTGTTTTGGATCCTACTATTTAATGCAGTAAAGCCATGGGCGATTGGACCATGAGTGTGATACATGCGAGTATTGATTGGTATTACACAAAGGCATTGAACTATAATGTTACTTGCTTGTTATTAACTATTGCTTTAATCACTTTTATCTTGATTTCACAATGCTTTACATTATTTAATCAAGATTATGCTAGGTAGCATGCACGGTAAAAAAATATCTTTGTTTTATCATCTACCTACTCGAGGACGAGTAGGGATGAAGCTTGGAGATGGCGGTACATATCAAACGTATCTATAATTTTTTATTGTTTCATGCTATTATCATACCACCTTTACGTATTTTTGGAAACAACTTATATTGTTTTTATTTGGACTAACCTATTAATCTAGTGTTAAAGGCCGGTTCCTGTTTCATATTATTTTTGGAAATATAGGTAAAAATTCATGGAGCTGGAACAAGCTGAAATTTTTTGTAAATTTTTCTGGAATATATCAGATTTTTGGGCAAAGGAATCAATGTAAGGTTGTGACTGAGGCCGCCACAGGGCCATCTAGCGGGGCCTAGGCTGTGGCCATGTGGGCCACCCGTGCGACGAGACCGTAAGTCGGTTGGAGCTCTACTTTGGGTGCAAGAAAGGTAATTTGTGAAGAAAATTGTATTAAAAAATCAACTCAATAGTTACAGATCTTCGAATATTTAAGAAGTGGTGCTCGGCCGTAGAAACAATACCAAAATAGAGAAGAGAACATATAGAAATAGAGAAGGAGAGATCCAATCTCGGAGGGGCTAGGCGAGATCCAATCTCGGAGGGGCTCTCGCCCTCCAGGAGCCATTGAGGCCAAGGACTAGAGGGGGGACCCTTCTTCCACCTAGGGGGAAGGCAAAATAAGAAGAAGGACATGTGCCTCTCCCCCTCTCTTCCGGTGGCGCCAGAGCACCGTTGAGAGAACCATCATCACATCGATCATTTCCATCAACTTCACCGTCGTCATCAACATATTTCTCCCTCTCTATGCAGCGGTGTACTCTCTCTCTCACCCCACCGTAATCTCTACTTGAACTTGGTGTTTGATGCTATATATATTATTATCCAATGATGTGTTGCATCTATATTATGTCTGAGTAGTCTCTTTGTTGTCCTATGGGTTAATTGTGATATGATATGGTTGATATGAGTTGTATGTTATTATGGTGATGTCCTATGGTGCCCACCTTTTCGCACACACGTGTGGTATTCACGGTGTAGGGTGTTGTAATATGTGATTGCTTTGCTTATGGTGCGTTGCTGGAGCGACTGAAACCAAATCTCCAGTTCATGAGTTGTTGCATATGGGATTAAAGTTGTAACGCCCCGGATACAACTTTCCATATTCGTAACTCCAACTCTTGCCTTTTTCGGAGATGCGATATGATATTTCCTTCGTGGTTGGGTTTTTGTCTTTTGTTTTTGCTTTTTGCATCTCATCTCTTTGCTTCATGTGCATTGCATCACGTCATCATGCAACCCTTTTTAAAACTCAACTAAATAAATTGCATAGATCTTTTGATCTATTTAAACAGAGGGAACTCACAGGGTGATTTCTCTTTATAACATGTCCTTCCAATATTAGGGAGCTATAATAAAAATATTCCATTGTTTTGGAATTCACCATAACACACTTGCAAAATCCCAATGCCTTTGTTGTCTTAATTCTTGATCTCCAACTTTGTCATTTATTCTTTCATCATTTTTCGGAGCTCCACCAAAAATCCGAACATTTTTGGACACTTCTAAATCCTAGTCCTTGTTCAAACCATTTGAATTAAATTCAAATGACTTTGAATTTAATTCTTGCAATCTTGCCCACTCCATTTTTCTTGGGACAAGCGCATTTTTGCGAGTCCGGGAAAATTATCCCCATGCGCAAATCTTTCCCTAACCCTCTCTTTCTTTTCCTCTCTTTATTTCTTTTCTGATAGAGATTTGTGAGAAAGAGCCCAGCCTAACCAACAAACCAGGCCGGCCCATTTGCCTGGAGGTCCAGCCCACCTAACCCCTTCCTAACCCTAGCCCCGAAGGCCAGCCCAGCCTCTCTCCCTCGACTCCCTCCAGCGCCGCCGCAACACTCGATCCCATCTCCTTCCTCTCGCTCGAACCCCCTCCTCTCGATCCCTTTTCCCCTTCGTTCTCCTCCTGGCGCCGCCACTCACAGGGAGAGAGAGGAGCAGAGCCCTCGCGCCGCCCCTCCCCTATGCTTCTCCCGCTGCAAGCTCCGCCACGCCGGCGACCCCTCTGACCGCCTTGCCGCCTTCCCCACACCCCTTCTCCTCCCCGACTTATCCTCGCCCGCCTCCTCATCTACCCGGCGTCGCCTCCTCGCCAGCTCCTCTGCCGGATGTCGCCTCTGTCAGAGCCGGCAGCAACAACAGCTGCACCTTCCCCGATGCCATCTCGTGCTCGCCTTCGACCCGATTCGTCGTCGCCGCCATCCTTCGCGCCTCCACGCGGTTCCCCTCACCGCACCTCTCCGAGCAGGAGCTCCGCCTCCCCTGCTCCGCGCCAACCGGTGCCGAGCGCCGCTCCTCCCGGCCTCCTCGCACCCATCCGCCCTGCTAGCGTTGCTTAGCTCCGGCCCCGACCTCCGTCTCGCAACAGCAGTGTTGCCTGCTGCTGTTTCGCCCATGCTGGTGACCCCTCAGGCCGCCGTGTTGCCATTCGTTGGAGATCGCGTCGTCTTCTTGCCTCCTCCTCCGAGCGTGGATTTCGCCAAGTGCCGTCTCCGGGATTCACCAAGTACCATGACTGCAGCCGGTGTGCATTTTTTTGGCAAGTCCGACTACACGGGTACGACTACATCCGAGGTGGATTTCGCCAAGTACCCCTTCGGATGCGCCAAGTTCGACTACATGGTCCGCCAAGTACCTCTACCGACGACCCCGAACATCTACGAAACGAACGTGTACAACTATCGTCGCCGTGTACAACGTCTTCCACTATGCCGTGTACGACTACTTCCCACGACGACCCGTGAACGACTACCTCCACTACGGCCCGTGAACGACTACTTCCCCTACTCCGCATCGAACTCGATCCGCCTCGAAAATGCACGCTTCGAAGGTATAACCGCCGAGAACGACCGCCGTGGAACGAATGCTCTGTTGTATGAGATGCTTATGTTTGCACCGTGTCCAAATTGTCGCTTGCGCATTCCTTCTCGTTTGCCATGCCGTCGACCCGTGGGAACCCGGTATCCGGGATCACTCCCCATCTCTTGCGTGTTCCACACATCCGCACACTTCTTGTTTGCATCGGTATCTCACTCGAGTTACCGGGACTGGAATGTTGCCGTGGCACCATTTCCGTTGTAGTTGCCGTGGCACCCCTTTCGTTCCGCCACGGTGACAAATGCTTCATAACATGCTCATGTCAACATTTTCGTAAGTTTGCATAAGACTTGCGTATGTCATCCGCATCATGATAACAACAATTAAAATGTTTTAAACTTGTTGTTGCATTAAATTGCTAAATGACATGAGGATCTTCCGGAATTATCGTTTGTTGTTTCCGGCCTCATTTAAACTTGCCTGGATAGGTAGTTTATATTATGCTTCACCTCTTGCCATGTTTAACAACAATTAATATTGTTGGGTAGCATAACCGAGAGAGAACTAAATAATTGATGTGGTATTTCGTCAATATGCAACTCGTTGCATATTGAGCTCCACTTAAATTGTAGTGTTGTTTGTTTCACCTTGCCATGTCATGCCTCATTAAACCGGACATGCATCATACTTGTTTGCGCATCATGCCATGTTTATGTGATGGTTGTTTACTATGTTGTTTGTTTCTTTCCGGGTTGCTTCTCTCGTTAGCTTCGGTTTCATTCCGGAGTTGTGAGGATCCATTCGACTTCGTCCGTTTGTCTTCTTCTTGGACTCGTTCTTCTTCCTTGCGGGATCTCAGGCAAGATGATCATACCCTCGAAATCACTACTATCTTTGCTATGCTAGTTTGCTCGCTCTTTTGCTATGCCAATGCTACGATGCCTACCATTTGCTTGTCAGCCTCCCAAATTGCCATGAACCCTAACCTTTGACACCATTCCTAGCAAGCCATTGATTGGCTATGTTACCGCTTTGCTCAGCCCCTCTTATAGCGTTGCTAGTTGCAGGTGAAGTTGAAGATTGCTCCATGGTGGACAGGGTTATGTTGGGATATCACAATATCTCTTATATTTATTAATGCATCTATATATTTGGTAAAGGGTGGAAGGCTCGGCCTTATTCCTGGTGTTTTGTTCCACTCTTTCCGCCCTAGTTTCCGTCATACCGGTGTTATGTTCCCGGATTTTGCGTTCCTAACGCGGTCGGGTGATTTATGGGACCCCCTGACAGTTCGCTTTGAATAAAACTTGTCCAGCAAGGCCCAACCTTGGTTTTACCATTTGCCTCACCTAGCCCTTTTTCCCTTGGGTTTCCGGAGCCCGAGGGTCATCTTTATTTACCCCCCCCGGGCCAGTGCTCGTTGTGAGTGTTGGTCCAAACCGTCAGCCGCCGGTGGCCACCAGGGGCAACTCTGGGCTCGCCTACCGGAAGTTTGGACAATCCGGTGTGCCCTGAGAACGAGATATGTGCAGCTCCTATCAAGATTTGTCGGCACATCCGGGCGGCTTTGCTGGTCTTGTTTTACCATAGTCGAAATGTCTTGTAAACCGGGATTCCGAGTCTGATCGGGTCTTCCTGGGAGAAGGTCTATTCCTTCATTGATCGCGAGAGCTTGTCATGGGCTAAGTTGGGACACCGGGAATTTGTTAATGTCCGGTTGTAGATAACTTGACACCAGATCCGAATTAAAATACATCAACCGCGTGTGTAACCGTGATGGTCTCTTCTCGGCGGAGTCCGGGAAGTGAACACGGTGTTGGAGTTATGCTTGACGTAGGTTGCTATAGGATCACTTCTTGATCATACTTTTATCGACCGTGCTTTGCCTTCTCTTCTCGCTCTCATTTGCGTATGTTAGCCACCATTTATGCTAGTCGCTTGCTGCAGCTCCACCTCATGCCTTTACCTTACCCATAAGCTTAAATAGTTTTGATCGCGAGGGTGCGAGATTGCTAAGTCCCCGTGGCTCACAGATACTTCCAAAACCAGTTTGCAGGTGCCTATGTTACCGAGCAGGTGACGCAACCAAGCTCAAGGAGGAGCTCGATGAAGATCTTGCCATTTGTGTTGTTTTGTTCTAGTTGTTCAGTAGTGGAGCCCAGTTGGGGTCGATCGGGGACCTTTGTCGCATTTGGGGTTCTTCTTTTATTTTGATTCCGTAGTTGGACCTTGATTGTATTTGGATGATGTAATGCTTTATTCATGTAATTGTGTGAAGTGGCGATTGTAAGCCAACTATGTATCTCTTTCCCTTATGTATTACATGGGTTGTGTGAAGATTACCTCACTTGCGATATTGCTTTCAATGCGGTTATGCCTCTAAGTCGTGCTTCGACACGTGGGAGATATAGCCGCATCGAGGGTGTTACAAAAGTGGACCTTAGAACTTAATGTTATGGTTGAGTTTTACCTTAATAATCTTTGGTATTTGCGGATGCTTGCTAGAGTCTCATAAGTACTTGCAGTCAATGGATTTTGCTACTTGTTAGCATTGGACTTTCCCGCATAAAATACTGCAATAGAGGATTATCACTATCATTTCATATATATAATTGCATAGGTACAATCATTTTCTTCATTGTTCTTTCAAAACCCTTCACTTTATTATTCTTTTATTTAAACAGTCCCTAACTTCTATTTCTAAATTCTTTATATTTTTGCAAAGCTACCTTTCATTCCCGCAAGCTAGTTTTATTTCTTATTCTAGGCAAAGCAAATGTTTGGTGTGCGTAGATTTGTATCAGTGGTTGATAGAACTTGAGAGAATATTAATTTTATATTTGACACTTCTTCTTACCGAAAAGGCTAAACTGACCCCTACACTTGTGGTTGTCAAACATCGGTCCGGTTTTTAGCACAAGGAAAAACTTCCTAGAACTTCTACTCGCACTTCTTTTATCAGTTATAGTTTATTCTGAAAATACAAAAAAGTACATATCACATTATCTTTTAATATCGTATACAACTAGCAAGGTTGACACCCTTGTTGGTATTGTTGGGGCACAATTGAAGTTTTATTTGTGTTGGAGAGCTTATAATTGGTGTAAGACCCTTGCCTCCATGGATTGATACCTTGCTTTCTCATCGAGGGAAAGTTGTGACTTTCTAAAAACCCTTACACTTTAGAGTCCAATTGGTTGTTAGGCTATACACTTAGCTGCGAGCAAGAGCCGGGTAAAATCAGTGTTGCACCTCGACCGATGTTGCAAGGAAGCACTCACTCATGGTGGTACTGCAACTGGATTCTCGCCGATGCTGCAGGGCGGTGATCGCAACAACAACGTTGTGGCAAGCTAGAGTTGTACTACTCGTGGCTCTCCGCCAGTAGTCGCAACAGCGCCCATGCTGCATGGGAGTCATCACAGTCGCAGCAATGCTGATGCCGCGGGAGGTGTACGCAGCTGCAAATTGGTGGAGATGTCGGTTTAGATATGGAGGAACGCCGATCGTCGTGCCACTCGCTGTTCCGATGTTGTGGAGACACTACCATGTTGCGAAACAGTACTGCAAAGTGAGTTGTGGAGAAACGTGTGGTCGTGGGATCTGCGGGGGAGCCATCGGTTTAGATGATGTA
The DNA here is from genome assembly GCF_002162155.2 of Triticum dicoccoides. Classification (NCBI taxonomy): domain Eukaryota; kingdom Viridiplantae; phylum Streptophyta; class Magnoliopsida; order Poales; family Poaceae; genus Triticum; species Triticum dicoccoides. The sequence continues at coordinate 505,739,929 of NC_041385.1, read as the reverse complement.
CATCTATGGCTGCCAAGGTGACTGGTAATTCGGAGTGTTTTTCTTTGGAAAGACGACAATAACTTTGAATTATCCGTCGGATAATGTGTAGAAGATGAAAAAAAATCTCAAAGACGTCAACTAATTTGACCAAACAAGCGATTATGACTATCCATAGCCAGAGAAAAGATGCCCTTCACCAACCCACTATATCACCCAAATGAAAACTCAAACACACCATGTACATGTTAGGATGTGTACAGTGATGTTATTTTAGAAGTGCCATGTAGGATAAATAATGGAATAGTGCCAAAAAAACATGTCTTCTCTTAATTTTATTTGAATTGACTTCTCTGAGTTAAGAAATGATCTCTCGACACCACATATTTTAGACACTCTACTTACTAAAGATAAGACAAAAGACAACTCGTTGTATTATCATGTTTTATTGTCCGATTTTGCATATCTCACGTGCTTGAAAATATTATTCGCATTAATCACCTATTCTAGTTCATCCCGAGCTCACCGGAAAAGATGGACCTTGCCGGGAAAGCCATACCCCCACCATCTATCTTAGGGACAAGCCATGGCCTAACTAGGGGAGTCACGACCCCATTTATCTATCT
>NC_041385.1:505707243-505738813 GCF_002162155.2 Triticum dicoccoides | reverse complement strand
AAAGAAGGATCGGCCATCAGGAGAAAGAAGATGGGCGGAAGAAGATGCACACTTCGCGGCATGATGAAGGCCGTTGGATCTTGATCAGATGGTCAGGAAAGAGGATTGTGTGGCAAACTTAAGCTAAGACTGTCCTATCAACGGTTATATATACTCTCCGCGACACGACTACACGACCGCGCGCCGGATCCGCAACGGCCGACGTCCTGAGTGATCGCGCCTTGACGTAGAAATGGGAGAGCGGTGTGCCATGTATGGCGGTCGCGCCTGGACGTGGTTGTGATTCGTGCCGGTGTAATTGGGGATTCATTTCGGGAGTTCTTTCTTGAGCGTGGATTTGCTTGTCCTGAACGATGCCACGTGACCGTGACTAGGATGTCCTTGGTGTCATCAGCCAGTCGCGAACATATTCAACACTGTGTTTTGGCTTCTTCTGGCTCGCCCTTGCTATCACCGAGCTCCGTCTGGGCCAACCGATGATTCCTGTTTGCGTGTTGCCCTCTAGCTGGGCCTCCCGATTTTCCGAGGGTCATGAAATCTATCCTTCCTAAACTAATCCAGATCTCTTATGCCAGCAGTGCATGCAGCAAGCATGCCGCCCTCATCATCATCCGACCGGGCAACGGCCAAAGGAGCATATCTCATGAAGTTCTGCGTGTACGTGTACAGTGTACTCTACTACAGCGTAAGCGTACGTACAAAACAGGCAGACAATACCAACTAGTCCAGCGTACAAGCCTCTGCAAAGGGGCATGTAGGGCCGGATGCCAGTGGTCTGTATGAGTGCATCCATGTTTGGGGCGACACTACAAGGTTGAGCAGCACATGCCGATCGAGTCATCAACCATGAACACATGAATTGGGTAATGGCCGATGCTCCCATATAATACTATCTTTAATAATGTTAATTGGACTACAACTGTCAAGCTGAAAAACACTTTGAATTTGCTGTACTTTTATCATTATCGTGAACTTAACGAACGGAAGATGACGTCGCGTTTCAAGAAGAAGAAAAAATGATTTCTTGCGTGGAACAGAAAGCTTTCTCGTGCGACATCTGCTGTTGCTCGGGGATGTGGCCTCGACGAGGCGCTCAAACTGCCGCCGAGTGCGCTGCCGCTTTTAGCGCCGCGCATTGCGCTCCGGCACCAGCTAGCCTAACGTATACACACCACCGGCAGCCTGGGTAGCTCGGCGGCGGCGGCTGTACAGCGCACATGGAGAACGGTGAAGGCTTATCTGCAACGCGCGCGCGCGCGGCTGCTAAAATCTGCAGCTGCAACCCTCCTGGAACATGGCCGAACGGCAAGATTCCAGAGCGGTGGAGGGTGGGGGCGTGTCGGAGAATAGACGGATTATTTTGTGGAGTACGCTTCGAATCAAGCGACTGGTTACTCATGCGCGGCAGGCTGGTTGTAATGAGATGTATCATATACTAGTATCATGCATATGAGTTTGGTCATAATGAGGAGTAACTTAGACTAGTAACATGCATATGTTATTAGTCTTACTACCTCTATAGTACATAGTATCATAGGTGGCATCATTTATTGCAATGCATGACATATAGTAGCATCACATTTATTATGTTACGGTATCTACCTATGTTACTATAATCATCTCTCTTCTTTAATTGTCTGTCACATAAGCATGTTTGCGAGTCCCAAGTGCATGATACTACATCCGTAATGCATAGTATCATATGTTGATATCATAGAGGGCTACATTTATTATCATGCATGACACAAAGTAGCACATCATTTAATATGATACGGTATCATGATATGATACTCAAACATCTTTTTCTTCATTTAATTCTATGTCACCTTATCAAAAGTGCTTAGTTGACATGCATGATACTATCTATGATACTCCCATTATGGTCAGCCTCAGCCGCCTCGCTGGATGACACCTGTCCAAAGGGCCCCCCACAGCCCCCTTTCTACCGAGTTCATCGCTCTCCCCAGTCCCCCGATTCCTACCCGTTCTGCTCTCTCTCCCATCTCCCAGCACAAATCTCGTCGTTGTTTTTTTTTCCTTTCGAGAGTAAGCGGTTGCGTATCATATTTTTATAGAAGGTAAAATTTAAATTACATAAAAACTACAACTTGTTGCGAACAACGAGCGTAGTGCACACACCACATCAGGGCTAGTTCGAAAACAGCCACCACCGGAAAAAAAAGCATGTCCAAAAACAAAGCAAGCCGCGTCTCGACCAACGCTGGTCACCTCCGAAGACAACACCAACTCCGGATGAACTTCCCTTGTCAACGAACCATCGACCCTTTGATGCCTAAAAGGAGGTGTCAAGTAGATGGGGGAACTTGGTCGGTCCACTAAAGGCACCGTCTTGGATTCACCAGTGATGATGTACATTGCGCCACTGAAGATCGTCTTGGACAACGGCGAGCACCGGAAGTAGCGCAACATGGAACCTCATGATTGTGTCTTCAAGCGCGATGATCCCAACAGAGTAGCGGCGTTGAGGACACCGCCATCACGCCAATTCACCTACGAACCTAAGGCTTTCGCACGAAGACCGCTACCAATCCCAAGAGTGAGCGATGGACATGCTGATACACCTTGGCGACGCCTCTTGGGAGAGGAACGTCACACACGGACGTTGTCGCCGCCAGCAACCACCGAGCACGGGCATGAATTTCTTTCGGATCGCCTCACACCTCCATCCCTGCCCTCCGGATTGGGGACACACCATCCAAGTTGGCCACTTCGCCACCGCATCACTTAGCCAGCATAGCCGAGAAGTCGAAATCACCCAAGACCCACACAACCAGGAGCACACAACCTACTTCCAACACCTCCATGGCTGGGAACTCGCCGAGCTCCCTCCATGCCCGGCCAAGGGTGGTCGGACCGCACACCGGTCGTCAGGACAACTCCCAGCAAACGTATGTGTCATGGCCCTACGGCCTAGAGCAGGCCCATCTGGCCCGTGCCGCCGCCTCCAACACCCAAGACCACGATGACCAGTAGGAGGCGCCACCACGGAGGCGCCGAGAACCGCGACGTGCTCGGCCACTGCAAGCGTAGGTACGCCTGGCCGAACACCGCCACGCCACCCAGGCCAATCCGCGTCGCCGGTGCCTTGTCCCGTACTGTCACCTCCAGGAGAGGCCACCGCCCTACGACCATCTCCTGCTGTGAGCCCCAGCCGCGCACCTCCTCTCCACTGGAAAGCTCCGCCGTGCACCGTCACACCAGCTTCTGATCTTGCAGCGAGAAGCACCGCATGTCCCACCACCACGAGGGTCACACCCGATCAGCGCGAGCGCGTGAGAGCCAGATCCTGCCGCCGTCGGCCTCCAAAGTGCTTTGACCACCGACGTGCACCGTCGGTGACGAGGGGAGAGGATGAGGAAGAGGGGGTGGCGGCGGAGTGGTTAGGGTTTCTGCCCGAGCCGCCCCTAGGGAGTGATGCAGGGGTTGGGGGAGGAACTTTGAGAAGTTAGAAAAAGAAATAATCAAACTTGTGTAATATTGTCATTGTCACCACCTATCTTGTCACGACGCCCTTCTCCGTAACACCACGGCATGTGTGTCATTGCCCCCATATTTCCTGAGTTGCCAGTGCTTCAAGGATGATGACCATCTGCGCCGTTGCGAGGGTCGTCGATGTAGATGCAGAGAAAGATTGAAGTGAATAGAGTAGTTTTTCATTAATGTCGAGTTTGATGGTTTCTCTATTTATAGGGTTTTTGGCGTCAGTTTCACGCGAAGATGGGCCTCGAGGTGAGCACAACCCACCGGGGCAAGCCAGGCCCCTCTGGCATGTCGTGGTGGGTTGTGCCCTCCTTATCATTCTTCTGGCCCTCCCATGAAGCTCTGGGGGTCTCTTTTGTTCCAAAAAAAATTGTCAAAAAGTTTCAGCTCATTTGGAGAACTTTCATTTCTGCACAACAAACAACACCACGGTAGTTCTGCTAAAAACAGCGTCAGTCCGGGTTAGTTTCATGCAAATCATACCAAAATCATATAAAATTATTGTAAACATGGCATGAATACTTCATAAATTATAGATACGTTCGAGACATATCAACATCCCCAAGTTTAATTCCTCTTCGTCGTTGAGTAGGTAAATGATAAAAGAAATAATTTATGAAGTGCGAATGCTAGCAAAGTGCACAAGTTTGATCAATGATAATCTCAATCACTTTTCCTAGCATCATAACAACAATTCTTTTTCATAAAACTTCTCATGTTAGAGTAGCAACCAATTCACATGTTATGGTTCAAACAATGAATTCTCTTGAAACTTGACAACCTATGTTCTCATTCACTAAGCAATTGCAATTCACCTTATTCAACAAAGTCTAAGTAAGAGCTCCACATACTCAATCATCATATAGTCTTACATGATTGCTAGTACTCAAAGCATATTCTTAGAAAAAATGGCATCCAACGAATAAATAGAAAGATAGGGGCTTAATATTTTGTCTCCCAACTCATTTATCATAGAGATAATTGTCAACAATAATAATTCATGATCAAATATATTTGACTGGTCATATCAGCCTAGATCTTTCCCCACCACATGGTGCTTGCCAACTAGAGAATAGTTGAGGTTGAAATGAGAATTCATACTATTGACTCTTTGCATAATAGTAAATACTAAAAAGTAAAAGATAGGCCTTTCGCAGAGGGAAGCAGAGGGAAACAATTTACTCATAGGATATAAGTGAAGCACAAGAGTAAAAGACAAACTACTCCAAAAATATATAAGTGAAGTTTAAACGAGTAGTTAAATAAATGGGTAGCTATTTGAGGACTCTCTCTTATTTTAAAAAATCAGATCTAAATATTTTATTAAAATAGCAAGCAAAAAAATGAAATGACATTCCAAGAATAGCACACATCATGTGAACAAGCAAAAACTTAGGCTCAGCCGAGACTAACCGATCATTGTTGAAGAAGAAAGGTGGGATGCCTACCGGGGCATCCCAAGATTAGATGCTTGATACTTCTTGAAATATTATCTTGGGATGCCTTGGGCATCCCCAATCTTGAGCTTTTGTGTCTCCTTAATTCCTTTTATATCACTATTTCCCTAAACTTCATCCACACAAAACTCAACAAAAACTTGTGAGATAAGTTAGTATAAATCAATGCAATAACCTTATCATTCTCTACTGTAGCAAATCACTAAAACTATTATTCAACATTGCATACAAAATACCTTTGTATATTCAATACTCCTATCCTCAAATAGAATCATTAAACAAGCAAACGTATGCAAACAATGCAAACATGACAGCAATCAGTCTAAACAGAATAGTCTATAAAGCATGAAGTAATATCCATACTTATTTAACTTAAAAAATTCTGAAAAATTACCATACCATAGAAAACATTTCATGTCTTATTGTGCAAAACAATTCAACATTTTATCACATTCTGACTTTTTTCAAGAATTTACGCACTAGCGTGCAACTTTCTGTTTTCAAATAGCAACATATAGACTTGCAAAATAAGCATGGCAAGGGTTGTACTTGATATTTTTATTGAAAGAAAAGATGCAGAACTTATTATAAATAACAGCAAGCAAATCCTAATAAAATAAAATGACGCTCCAAGGAAAACACACATCATGTGGCGAATGAAAATATAGCTCCAAGCGAAGTTACCAGTAATGTTAGAGACGAAAGAGCGGATGCCTTCCGGGGCATCCCAGGGCTTAGTTGCTTGGATCTTCCGTGAATATTACCTTGGGGTGCCTTGGGAATCCCCAAGATTAGGGTCTTGTCACTCCTTATTCTCCTCATATTGATATCTCATCCAAAACTTGAAAACTTCAATCACACAAAACTTAATGGAACTTCGTGAGATGTGTTCGTATGATAAAGAGCAAACCATTCAATTAGGTACTGTCAAGACAAGATTCATAGTTTTTCTCACACAATGCCTATTGTACCCTATCATTTCTACAATTTATATTGACCAATAAAAGCCATAGAAACTAGAAAATAAGCAAAATATGCATTGAAAACAGAATCTGTAAAAAACAAAACAGTCTGTAGTTATCTGAACTAGGACCATACTTCTGCTACTCCAAAAATTCTTAAAAATCAGGACAACATAGGGAATTTGTATATCCATCATCTATAAAAATGTCAGAGCAAAATAACGTTCCAGTGAATTTTGAAAATTCCTGGAAAATGAGCGCGGAAGTTTCTGTTTTTGCACAGAATCAAGTCAACTCTCATCCACACTATCCCAAATGCTTTACTTGGTACTTTATTGAAACAAAAGCTATAAAACATGATGAATACAGTATCTTATTCATGTTAATAGACAAAAACAGTAGGCCAAAGTGTTGTGTTGTCTCCTGCTACGTCTTGAGCTTGCATTGGTTTTCCTCGAAGAGGAGAGGGTGATGCAGAAAGTGTAGCGTAAGTATTTCCCTCAGTTTTGAGAACCAAGGTATCAATCCAGTAGGAGGCTCCTCAAAAGTCTCATGCACCTACACAAACAAACTGAGAACTCGCAACCAACGCAATAAAGGGGTTGTCAATCCCTTCACGGCCACTTGCGAAAGTGAGATCTAATAAAGATAGTATGATAAGATAAATATATTTTTGGTATTTTATAATATAGATGCAAAAGGTAAAGATGCAAATAAAAGTAGATTGAAAGCAAATATGATAAGAGATAGACCCGGGGGCCATAGGTTCCACTAGTGGCTTCTCTCAGGATAGCATAAGTATTACGCTGGGTGAACAAATTACTGTCGAGCAATTGATAGAAAAGCGCATAGTTATGAGATTATCTAGGCATTATCATGTATATAGGCATCATATCCATAACAAGTAGACCGACTCCTGCCTGCATCTACTACTATTACTCCACACATCGACCGACTCCTGCCTGCATCTAGAGTATTAAGTTCATAAGAACAGAGTAACGCATTAAGCAAGATGACATGATGTAGAGGGATAAACTCAAGCAATATGATATAAACCCCATCTTGTTATCCTCGATGGCAACAATACAATACGTGCCTTGCAACCCTTTCTGTCACTGGGTAAGGACACCGCAAGATTGAACCCAAAGCTAAACACTTCTCCCATGGCAAGAAAGATCAATCTAGTAGGACAAACCAAACTGATAATTCGAAGAGACTTGCGAAGATAACTCAATCATACATAAAAGAATTCAGAGAAGATTCAAATATTATTCATAGATAAACTTGATCATAAACCCATAATTCATCGGATCTCGACAAACACACCGCAAAAAGAGTTTACATCGAATAGATCTCCACAAGAGAGGGGGAGAACATTGTATTCAGATCCAAAAAGAGAGAAGAAGCCATCTAGCTAATAACTATGGACCCGTAGGTTTGTGGTAAACTACTCATAACTCATCGGAGGGGCAAGGATGTTGACGTAGATGCCCTCCGTGGTTGACTCCCCCACTGGCGGATACAGAAGGTCACGGCGGTGGAAATTGTGTTTCGTGGTGCCCCTGGATGTTTTCGGGGTACGCAGGTATATATAGGAGGAAGAAGTACGTCGGTGGCCGCCCGAGGGGCCCACGAGACAGGGGGCGTGCCCTACAGGGGGGGCGGCCTCCTATCTCATGGGGGCCTCGGGTGCTTCTTGACTTGCACTCCAAGCTCTCCGGATCACGTTCGTTCCAAAAATTACGCTCCCGAAGGTTTCATTCCGTTTGGACTCCATTTGATATTCCTTTTCTTCGAAATACTGAAATAGGCAAAAAAAAACAGCAATATGGGCTGGGCCTCCGGTTAGTAGGTTAGTCCCAAAAATGATATAAATGTGTGAAATAAAGCCCATAAACATCCAAAAAGGGGTAATATAATAGCATGGAACAATCAAAAATTATAGATACGTTGGAGACGTATCAAGCATCCCCTAGCTTAATTCCTGCTCGTCCTCGAGTAGGTAAATGATAAAAAGAGAATTTTTGATGTGGAATGCTACCTAGCATAATTCATAATGTAATTTTCTTTATTGTGGAATGAATGTTCAGATCCAAATGATTCAAAATAAAAGTTCATATTGATAAAAGAAATAGTAATACTTCAAGCATACTAATCAAAGTAATCGTGTCTTCTCAAAATAGCATGGCAAAAGAAAGTTCATCCCTACAAAATCATATAGTTAGGCTATGCTTCATTTTCGTCACACAAAGATGTTCCCAACTTCTATACCCCCGATGACAAGCCAAGCAATTGTTTCATACTTAAATAATCTCAAACTTTTTCAACCTTCACGCAATACATGAGCGTGAGCCATGGATATAGCACTGTGGGTGGAATAGAATATGATGATGGGGATTGTGTGAAGAAGACAAAAAGGAGAAAGTCTCACATTGATGAGGATAATCAACGGGCTATGGAGATGCCCATCAATTGATGTTAACATGAGGAGTAGGGATTGCCATGCAACAGATGCACTAGAGCTACAAATGAATGCTCAACAAAAGAAAACTAGTGGGTGTGCATCCAACTTGCTTGCTCACGAAGACCTGGGGCATTTGAGGAAGCCCATCGTAGGAATATACAAGCCAAGTTGTATAATGAAACATTCCCACTAGTATGAAAAATGCAACTTATGAGACTCACTATATGACAAACATGGTGCTACTTTGAAGCACAAGTGTGGAAAAAGAGATAGTAACATTGCCCTTTTTATTTATTTCCCCTTTTTTCTCTTTTTTTGGCCTTTCTTTTTTTTCTTTGGGGAATGCTCTAATAATGATGATCATCACACTTCTATTGATTACAACATAAGGATTACAACTTGAAACTAGAACAAGATATGACTCTATATGAATGCCTCCGGCGGTGTACCGGGATGGTGCAATGAATCAAGAGTGACATGTATGAAAAATAATGCATGATGGCTTTGCCACAAATACGATGTCAACTACATGATCATTCAATGGCAATATGACAAAAGTAATGTATGTCATGATGATGATGAACGGAACGGTGGAAAGTTGCATGGCGATATATCTTGGAATGGCTATGGAAATGCCATAATAGATAGGTATGGTGGCTGTTTTGAGGAAGATATAAGGAGGTTTATGTGTGATAGAGCGTATCGTATCACGGGGTTTGGATGCACCGGCGAAGTTTGCACCAACTCTCAAGGTGAGAAAGGGCAATGCACGGTACCGAAGAGGCTAGCAAAGGTGGAAAGGTAAAAGTGCGTATAATCCATGGACTCAGCATTAGTCAAAAGAACTCATATACTTATTGCAAAAATTTAGAAGTCATCAAAAACCAAGTACTACGCGCATGCTCCTAGGGGGATAGATTGGTAGGAAAAGACCATCGCTCGTCCCCGACCGCCACTCATAAGGATGCACAAGCCAGGTACACTTCATGTTTCAAATTTGTTACACAACTTTAACCATACGTGCATGCTATGGGGCTTGCTAACTTCAACACAAGCATTTTTTGAATTCATAATCACCCAACTAGCATGACTTTAATATCTCTACCTCCATATATCAAAACAATTATCAAGTATCAAATTGATCATAGCATCCAATTCACTTCCTATGATAGTTTTTATTATACCCAACTTGGATGCTTATCATTCTAGGACGAACTTTATGACCATAGCAAATACCATGCTGTTCTAAAAGACTCTCAAAATAATATAAGTGAAGCATGAGAGACTAGCAATTTCTTCAAAATTAAGACACCACCGTGCTCTAAGAGATACAAGTGAAGCCCTATAGCAAAAACTATCAAGCTCAAAAGATATAAGTGAAGCACATAGAGTACTAGATGATACCCCGTGCGTTGCTACGGGAATTTGTTGCACAATATAGAAGCAGGATTTATGGAGTGAAAAAATAGTGAAGGAGTGGTACAAAAGACATAAACTGAGTACACTCGAGTCAATATATAACTGCATTGTAATGTGTTTGAATGCATTTGTGAGCGATTTAACTTTAGAATGGTATCTAAAAACTCAATTTAATTTGCACCTCTTAGATTTAGCACCGATGAATTATCTTCACATAATCAAATAGTCAAAGAGCGGAAAAGTGAACAAAAAATATTACATAAAGGGAAAGAGAAAGACAGAGACACCTGAGGACCTCATATAATGTATGTTGGTATTATTCTTTGTGTGCAGACAACGACTACTCATTCTCTAATTTATTCATGCTACCATCTTCCTTAAAGCGCCATGTCACGGTGACCACCACGCTTTGTTTTTGTTGCATCTACAGTACAGAAACTTTTGCATGCGCCCATTGCAGATGCTACTTCCCTACCATACATGGGAGGCTGGGATGGGCATGCTAGCTGCTCGACCACAACTCCAGAGTTTGTACACCGTACGCATACACTGATACACCCCAATGCAAACCTCTCTATAACTGAGCTCTAGCACACCTTTTCCACCATGACCTGGGAGACCCACATGGCCATACCCACAAAGCTCCTCCAAACGGAAGAACAAAAGCAAGGATGGAAAGCAGCTGATGAGTCTTCATATATCCTTCAAAAAGGTGTCAGATTACATATCAGACTATGTTCCGATTTAGTTACAATGTTATTGAAGCATAGCAGATTGCATAGAGTAACGCCGGATTGATCATAATCACGTCATCTGCACTGCTGGATGTAACATAAAAAATTGAGTTCCACTGTCATCGCCAAACGGCGAGTTGCATGGATAGCAGTTAGGACCGATAAAAGTTATAAGTTTCGACGCTATTTTTCTTCCAGCGTCTCCTGTTACTTAGAGATAACATAACTCTGATTAGATAAATAATGTATACCTAATGGGCTACCTCTGATGTAAAAATTGCTAAGGAGCTCGAGTCTCCTCACCATAATCTGATACAACACAGATGCATGTGCCTCGAAGAAGACAAGGGGTCGAGAGTGAGAAGAAGCCAGGGGCGTTGAATGGGTCCCAGTAAACTTGAGATCGTGAAGGGCGGGGTGATTACCTTGAGCAGGATCGTAGGAGCAGCACGTGAGCCACATAGAGGAGCAGGTGAGAGAGATTGAGTTGTATGATCTTGACTACCCAATGTCTCTTCTCATCGCAACAGATCATGGCGCAATTGTCGCCAAAAATCTGACGCAACGATTCTCCTTCTCCTGACCAAGCCAACGCTCCCGGTCGATGGTGTGGAGGTGATGGTAGCACAGGGGAGAGAGGGCTGCAGAGCCCTGCAGGCCAGGAGAAGAAGAGGGAGAATCAGATGGCACCGGTGACCAAAGCGGCAGGTGCCCAAGGGATTGGACGCGAGGACATCGATGGTATTAATGGTGACCCTACATGGAAGGGTAAGCAGGGGAGAGGAGGAGTCAAAGGTGCTGATGCATCCTTTTCCACCGGTTTGATTTAATGGGGATTAGAGAAGATGAAGATAGGAGGGAGGACAGGAGACACTAATGCTAGCGTGGACAGCCGCAAATCAATGCGATGCCAACGTAGGCTAGTTTGATTTAATGGGGGATTAGAGAAGATGAAGATAGGAGGGAGGACAGGAAACACTAACGCTAGCGTGGACAGCCGCAAATCAATGCGATGCCAACATAGGCTAGTTGGGTGTTTTTCAAGGTCTGTGATTTGCGGCTGCAAACGTAGAGTCGACGGGTGTACATGGGACTGCATGAGGTGACGTGGCTTAATATGGTTGGATGCTGATGTGTCTATGCTGCATGTTTAGATAAATCAAGTAGTGGGGGTGAACTTCTTAAGTATATAGGATTCTAGCAAATTCTAATAAAATAGGCTCCTCCCAAAAGGTGTGTACAGCAAGGATGATTGTGATAAACTAAAAAGCAAAGACTAATATAATACATGACGCTCCAAGCAAAACACATATCATGTGGCGAATAAAAATATAGCTCCAAGTAAAGTTACCAATGAACAAAGACGAAAGAGGGGATGCCTTCCCGGGGCATCCCCAAGCTTAGGCTTTTGGCTATTCTTTAATATCTTGGGGTGCCTTGGGCATACCCAAGCTTAGGCTCTTGCCACCCTTTATTCCATAGTCCATAAAAACTTTTACCCAAAACTTGAAAACTTCACAACACAAAACTCAACAGGAAATCTCATAAGCTCCGTTAGTGAAAGAAAACAAAACCAACACATAAGGTACTGCAATGAAATTATTAATTATTTAATTTGGTGTTAAACCTACTGTATTCCAACTTCTTTATGGTTTATAAACTAATTTACTAGCCATAGATGCATTGAAATAAGCAAACAACACACGGAAAACAGAATCTGTCAAAAACAGAACAGTCGGTAGCAATCTGAAACTAACACAAACTTCTGGAACTCTAAAAATCCTACCAAAATAGGAAGTCCTGGACAATTTATTTATTGAACAGCAGCAAAAAGAATCAACGCAAAAGCACGTTCCTGTGATTTAACAAAATTATATTCGTGCGTGCAAAGTTTCTATTTTTCAGCAGAATCAAATCAACTATCATCGTAGGTTATCCTATAGGTTCTACTTGGCACAAACACTAATTAAAAGATAAAAACACATCTAAACAGAAGGTAGATGCAAGATTTATTACTAAACAGGAGCAAAAACAAAAAACATAAAGAAAAATTGGGTTGCCTCCCAACTAGCGCTATCGTTTAACGCCCTTAGCTAGGCATAAAAGCAAGGATAGATCTAACGAGTGCCATCTTTGGCACTAAATTCTTAAGTAGCACGGATGATAGATTCATAAGGTAATTTGAATTTCTTTCTTGGAAAGTGTTCCATGCCTTTCTTTAAGGGAAATTGGAATCTGATGTTCCCTTCCTTCATATCAATAATCGCACCAATCGTTCTAAGGAAAGGTCTACCAAGAATAATAGGGCAAGAAAGATTGCAATCTATATCAAGAACGATAAAATCTACGGGCACCAAATTTCTATTTGCAACAATAAGAACATCATTGATTCTTCCCATTGGCTCTTTAATGGTGGAATCCGCAAGGTGCAAATTTAAAGAGCAATCATCAAGATCATGGAAACCTAGAATATCGCATAAAGTTTGCGGAATCGTGGAAACACTAGCACCCAAATCACACAAACCAAAACACTCATAATTTTTAATTCAATCTTTATAGTAGGTTCCTACTCATCATTAAGTTTTCTAGGTATAGAAACTTCCAAATTAAGTTTTTCATCATAAGATTGCATCAAGGCATCAATAATATGTTTGGTAAAAGCTTTATTTTGACTATAAGCATGAGGAGAATTAAGAATGGATTGCAACAAGGAAATATAACCTTTTAAAGAGCAATTATCATAATCAAATTCCTTGAAGTCCGAGATAGAAGGTTCAATATTATTAGAAGTTGAGGATTCTCCAATCTCACTTTTACCAAATTTAGCATCAAGATCTAAAGATTCTGAATTCTTGGGACGCCTTCTAGGCAAAGTTGATTCATCATCAATCCCATAATCATCAAAATTCATATTGCAAAACATAGATCTAATAGGTGACGCATCAATAACTTTAAGATCCTCATCATTATTTTCACGAAAACTAGAAGAACACGCTTTTATAAAGCTATCTCTTTTAGCACGCAATCTAGCGGTTCTTTCCTTACACTCATCAATGGAAATTCTCATTACTTTGAGAGACTCATTGATATCATGCTTAGGAGGATAAGATCTAAGTTTAAGAGAATCAACATCAAGCAAAAGTCTATCAATGTTCCTAGCCAAATCATCAACTTTGAGCAATTTTTCTTTAAGCAAAGCATTAAAATTCTTTTGAGAAATCATAAATTCTTTCATACTATTCTCAAAATCAGAGGGTATCTTATTGAAATTACCATAAGAATTATTGTAGAAATTTCCATAATTATTAGAGGAATTACTAGGGAACGGTCTAGCATAGTTTCCTCTATAAGCATTGTTTCCAAAACTATTCCTACCAACAAAATTCACATCCATAGATTCATTATTATTCTCAATTAAAGAATACAAAGGCATATCATTGGGATCAAGAGGAGTATTTTTAGTAGCAAACATCTTCATAAGTTCATCCATCTTTCCACTCAAAACATTGATTTCTTCTATAGCATGCACTTTTTTACTAGAAGATCTTTCGGTGTGCCATTGAGAATAATTAGCCATAATATTATCAAGTAACTTTGTAGCATCTCCTAACGTGATTTCCATAAACGTGCCTCCCACGGCCGAATCTAAGAGATTTCTAGAAGCAAAGTTCAAACCGGCATAAAAATTTTGTATGATCATCCATAAATTCAAACCATGAGTAGGGCAATTGCGAAGCATCAATTTCATTCTTTCCCAAGATTGGGCAACATGCTCATGATCAAGTTGTTTAAAATTCATAATATCGTTCCTAAGAGTGATGATGTTAGCTGGAGGAAAATACTTAGAGATAAAAGCATCTTTGCACTTGTTCCAAGAATCAATACTATTTTTAGGCAAAGATGAAAACCAAACTTTAGGACGATCTCTAAGTGAAAATGGCAATAAATTCAATTTGACAATATTGTTATCCGTATCTTTCTTCTTTTGCATATCACACAAATCAACAAAATTGTTTACATGAGTAGCGACATCTTCACTAGGAACGTCGGCAAATTGATCTTTCATAACAAGATTCAGCAAAGCGGTATTGATTTCACAAGACTCGACATCATTAAGAGGAGCAATCGGAGTACTAAGGAAATCATTATTATTGGTATTCGAGAAATCACACAATTTGGTATTATCTTGTGCCATGGCAACAAGTAATCCAACACACAAGCAAACAAAGAAAACGGCAAGCGAAAAAGAGAGGAGGAGATTGGGAAAGAGAGGGCGAATAAAACGGCAAGGGTGAAGTGGGGGAGAGGAAAACGAGAGGCAAATGGCAAATAATGTAAATGCGAGGGAGATGGGTTTGTGATGGGTACTTGGTATGTCTTGACTTGAGCGAAGACCTCCCCAGCAATGGCGCCAAAAATCCTTCTTGATACGTCTTGAGCTTGCGTTGGTTTTCCTCGAAGAGGAGAGGGTGATGCAGCAAGTGTAGCGTAAGTATTTCCCTCAATTTTGAGAACCAAGGTATCAATCCAGTAGGAGGCTCCTCAAAAGTCCCATGCACCTACACAAACAAACTGAGAACTCGCAACCAACGCAATAAAGGGGTTGTCAATCCCTTCACGGCCACTTGCGAAAGTGAGATCTAATAAAGATAGTATGATAAGATAAATATATTTTTGGTATTTTATAATATAGACGCAAAAAGTAAAGATGCAAATAAAACTAGATTGAAAGCAAATATGATAAGAGATAGACCCGGGGGCCATAGGTTTCACTAGTGGCTTCTCTCAAGGTGGCATAAGTATTACGGTGGGTGAACAAATTACTGTCGAGCAAGATAAAAAAGCGCATAGTTATGAGATTATCCAGGCACGATCATGTATATAGGCATCACGTCCATAACAAGTAGACCGACTCCTGCCTGCATCTACTTCTATTACTCCACACATCGACCGACTCCTGCCTGCATCTAGAGTATTAAGTTCATAAGAACAGAGTAACGCATTAAGCAAGATGACATGATGTAGAGGGATAAACTCAAGCAATATGATATAAACCCCATCTTGTTATCCTCGATGGCAACAATACAATACGTGCCTTGCAACCCTTTCTGTCACTAGGTAAGGACACCGCAAGATTGAACCCAAAGCTAAACACTTCTCCCATGACAAGAAAGATCAATCTAGTAGGACAAACCAAACTGATAATTCGAAGAGACTTGCAAAGATAACTCAATCATACATAAAAGAATTCAGAGAAGATTCAAATATTATTCATAGATAAACTTGATCATAAACCCATAATTCATTGGATCTCGACAAACACACCGCAAAAAGAGTTTACATCGAATAGATCTCCACAAGAGAGGGGGAGAACATTGTATTCAGATCCAAAATGAGAGAAGAAGCCATCTAGCTAATAACTATGGACCCGTAGGTCTGTGGTAAACTAGTCACAACTCATCGGAGGGGCAAGGATGTTGATGTAGATGCCCTGCATGGTTGACTCCCCCTATGGGAGAGTGCCGGCGAAGGCTCCAAGATGAGATCTCGCGGATACAGAAGGTTACGGCGGTGGAAATTGTGTTTCGTGGTGCCCCTGGATGTTTTCGGGGTACGTAGGTATATATAGGAGGAAGAAGTACGTCGGTGGCCACCCGAGGGGCCCACGAGACAGGGGGTGCGCCCTACAGGGGGGGCTCCTATCTCATGGGGGCCTCGGGTGCTTATTGACTTGCACTCCAAGCTCTCCGGATCACGTTCATTCCAAAAATTACGCTCCCGAAGGTTTCATTCCGTTTGGACTCCGTTTGATATTCCTTTTCTTCGAAATACCGAAATAGGCAAAAAAACAGCAATATGGGTTGGGCCTCCGGTTAGTAGGTTAGTCCCAAAAATGATATAAATGTGTGAAATAAAGCCCATAAACATCCAAAAAGGGGTAATATAATAGCATGGAACAATCAAAAATTATAGATACGTTGGAGACGTATCATCTCCCAACAAGCGCTTTTCTTTAGTGCCTTTTTAGCTAGGGATGATCATTCAATGATGCTCACATAAAATATAAGAATTGAAACACAAAGAGAGCATCATGAATCACATGGCAAACACATTTAAGACTAACATACTTCCTATGCATAGGTATTTTGTGAGCAAACAACTTATGGGAGCAAGAATCAACTAGCATAGGAAGGTAAAACGAGCATGACATCAAAACTTTCAACATAAAGAGAGAAAACTTGATATTATTGCAATATGTAATTGCATATCTTCCCCTCTCATAATAATTTTTAGTAGCATCATGAATGAATTCAACAATATAACTATCACATAAAGCATTCTTTTCATTATCCACAAGCATAGAAAATTTATTACTCTACATGCAAGCAAATTTGTTCTCAATTATGAGAGTGGTGGGATCAAACTCGACAAATTAATTATCATGAGATTGAAAATTAAAATCATGACGACAAGTTTCATGGTTATCATTGTTCAATATAACATACATGTCA
Organism: Triticum dicoccoides; assembly: GCF_002162155.2. Taxonomy (NCBI): domain Eukaryota; kingdom Viridiplantae; phylum Streptophyta; class Magnoliopsida; order Poales; family Poaceae; genus Triticum; species Triticum dicoccoides. The sequence goes on along the minus strand of NC_041385.1, from coordinate 505,721,764 downwards.
TCACCATAATCATCATGGATAGTAACTTTTTTATCATAGTCAATTCAAACCTCTTCCAAAATAGTGGAATCATCATTAAATAAAGTCATGACCTAATCCACTTTCATAATTATCACAATAAGATTCAACACCCTCCAAAATAGTGCGATCATTATCTAGAGTTGACACTCTTCCAAACCCACTTTCATCAATATAATCATCATAAATAGGAGGCATGCTTTCATCATAATAAATTTTCTCATCAAAACTTGGGAGACTAAAAATATCATCTTCATCAAATATAGCATCCCCAAGCTTATGGTTTTGCATATCATTAGCATCATGGACATTCAAATAATTCATACTACACAACATTGCAATCATGCTCATCATTCATGGGTTTTGTGCCAAACGTTTTATTGAATTCTTCTTCTAACAATTGAGCACAATTTTCCTTTCCATCATTTTCAGAAATACATGATAAAGACGAATAATATGAGGCCACCTCAATTCCATTTTTAGTTTTCTTTTTATACCTTCAAGCACTCACCTCCCCAACAACGACGCCAGAAAAGAGCTTGATGTCTACTACACAACTTTATTCTTCTAGACTCGTGTTGGGCCTCCAAGCGCAGAGTTTTGTAGGACAGTAGCAAATTTCCCTCAAGTGGATGACCTAAGGTTTATCAATCCATAAGAGGCGTAGGATGAAGATGGTCTCCCTTAAACAACCCTGCAACCAAATAACAAAGAGTCTCTTGTGTCTCCAACACACCAATACAATGGCAAATTGTATAGGTGCACTGGTTCAGCGAAGAGATGGTGATAAAAATGTAATATGGATAGTAGAAATATATTTTTATAATCTGAATAAATAAAAACAATAAGGTAGCGAACAATAAAAGTGAATACAAACTGTATTGCAATGCTTGAAAACAAGGCCTGGGGTACGTACTTTCGCTAGTGCAATCTCTCAACAATGCTAATATAGTTGGATCATATAACCATCCCTCAATGTGCGATGAAGAATCACTCCAAGGTTCCTATCTAGTGGATAACATAAGAAGAAATTATTTGTAGGGTACGAAACCACCTCAAAGCTATTCTTTCGATCGATTTATCTAAGAGTTCGTACTAAAATAACACCAAAGCAAATTCAGATTCATAATACTCAATCCAACACAAAGAACCTCGAAGAGTGCCCAAATATTTCTACCGGAGAAACAAAGACGAGAATGTGCATCAACCCCTATGCACAGATTGCCCCAATGTCACCTCGGGAATCCACGAGTTGAGTGCCAAAACATATACCAAGTGGATCAATATAACACCCCATGGTCACCAGGGTATTCATATGCAAGACATATATCAAGTCCTCTCAAATCCATAAAAGTATTCAATCCGATAAAACAAAATCTCAAAGAGAAAACTCAATTTATCACAACAAGATAGAGAGGGAGAAAGACCATATGATCCAACTATATTAACAAAGCCCGTGATACATCAAGATCATGCCATCTCAAGAACACGAGAGAGAGAGAGAGATTAAAACATAGCTACTAGTACAAACCCTTAGCCCCGAGGGTGGACTACTCCCTCCTCATCATGGTGGCCATAGGGATGATGAAGATGGCCTCCGGTGATGATCTCCCCCTTCGGCAGGGTACCGGAACAGGGTCCAGATTGGTTTTCGTAGATACAATGGCTTTCGGTGGCAGAACTTCTGATCTAGGGTTCATTTTGATGGTTTGTCTATTTATAGGATTTTTTGTCGTTGGTTTCATGTGAAGATGGGCCTCGAGGTGAGCATAACCCACCGGGGCAAGCCAGGCCCCTTTGGCACGTCGTGGTGGGTTGTGCCCTCCTCATGGCTCTTCTGGCCCTCCCACGAAACTTCGGGGGTCTCTTTTGTTCCAAAAAAATCGTCAAGAAGTTTCAGATCATTTGGAGAACTTTCATTTTTGCACAACAAACAACACCACGGTAGTTCTGCTGAAAACATCGTCAGGTCGGGTTAGTTCCATGCAAATCATACCAAAACCATATAAATTATTGTAAAAATGGCATGAATACTTCATAAATTATAGATACGTTGGAGACGTATCATGGCGCCGCCCTCCGGTGTTGTCAACATGGTCAACAACCGAGAGGAATACGTCGATGATTGTACATGGTGAGGATGGCAGTAGGGACCCACCAGGATCATGGCAGTAGGCAAGCAAGTGCCTCCTTTATTACAAGAAAAAAATGGTTCCTCCTGATCATTTCCTGACATCTGGTTCGCACGCCACTGTCAATGTAGTCAATAAGCGAGATAACTGCACAAGGAGCCGCTAACACCCAAGACCCAGCAGCTCACGCAGTATTTTTTCGTTTTCGCGACAGAGCAGTGTATCAACTGGATTGTGCGGGAGTTGTGGCTCGTCTAGCCCAGGCTTTTATTTGGTTACCACATGCCCAGCCCAATTTTTTCTTTCTGAAAATGGCTAGCCCAGCTATTTTGCTTTTCGCAGAATAACCAACAGAGGCCTACTTGCTTTTCTACGCCTTGCTGGGCCGAAAATCTTTCAAGACGAGGAGGGATGCATTCGGCTTGCCCAGAAAATGGGCTATAAGTAATAAGAAATGGGTTGTAAAATGAGAAAATACTGCAAACAGGCAATTAGTTCCAAATTACTTTTTTCTTTCAGATTTTGATATTATAAATTTCATTGTTTTTGTGTGGGTAAAACTTCATTGAATTTTAAATTAAAGTATGTTTAATTTTCAAATTAATTTGAATCTGGCTAGAAATTTCGGGTTGTATGTTGCTTGGGACAGATTTAGAGGCCGACTTGTGGGTCTACTAGGTTGACGTGTATGAAAGGCTTTGTGAACTTAGTCCACAACATCCAACGGCCGTGCTACTTCTTCAATATTTGATTTTCTTGCTCCAGCCGCCCAAACCAACATCGATGGGACCGCCTGCACCCGCCTCTCGTTGTCGGTTGTGCTGCCGCGCAGGCCGTACCAACTCACCCTGCTCCATCGTTGGCCAAGTCATTCCTCTACTCACCCACACCTCCTGTTATTTTCCCATGACGACAGCCAAACCAGTAAACCTCGTACTCCCCACCGTGTGGGCAACCACTATCGAGTCTTCCCCGGCTCCGGTCGTTCCCTTTCTAGGCCTCGCCGTCATCCACTGCCCTGGTGCTATCAGTGCGGTGAGGTCAACATGGTCAACGAATGACATCCATCGGAAGAGGATGATATGTCCATTTTGCATCATGATTTTATATCAATATTTATTGCATTATGGGCTGTTATTACACATTATATCTCAATACTTATGGCTATTCTCTCTTATTTTACAAGGTTTACCATGAAGAGGGGGAATGCCGGCAACTGGAATTCTGGCTGGAAAGGGAGCAAACATTGGAAACCTATTCTGCACTGCTCCAAAAATCCTGAAACTCCACGAAACCTGTTTTTGGAATTAATAAGAATTATTGAGCGAAAGAAGTACATCAGGGGGCCCACACCCTGGCCAGGAGGGTGGGGGCGCGCCCACCCCTACTGGGCGCGCCCCCTATCTCCTGGGCCCCCTGGTGGGGCCCCGGTGTCCATTTTCTGCTATATGAGGGCTTTTACCCTGGAAAAAATCGTGGGCAAGCTTACGGGACGAAACTCCGTCGCCACGAGGCGGAACCAATCTAGGGCTCCGGCGGAGCTGTTCTGCCGGGGACACTTCCCTCCGGGAGGGGGAAATCATCACCATCGTCATCACCAACGATCCTCTCATCGGGAGGGGGTCAATCTCCATCAACATCTTCACCAGCACCATCTCCTCTCAAAACCCTAGTTCATCTCTTGTATCCAATCTTGTATCAAAACCACAAATTGGTACTTGTGGGTTGCTAGTAGTGTTGATTACTCCTTGTAGTTGATGCTAATTGGTTTACTTGGTGGAAGATCATATGTTCAGATCCTTAATGCATATTATTACTCCTCTGATTATGAACATGAATATGCTTTGTGAGTAGTTACATTTGTTCCTGAGGACATGGGTGAAGTCTTGCTATTAGTAGTCATGTGAATTTGGTATTCGTTTGATATTTTGATGAGATGTATGTTGTCTTTCCTCTAGTGGTGTTATGTGAACGTCGACTACATGACACTTCACCATTATTTGGGCCTAGAGGAAGGCATTGGGAAGTAATAAGTAGATGATGGGTTGCTAGAGTGACAGAAGCTTAAACCCTAGTTTATGCGTTGCTTTGTTAGGGGCTGATTTGGATCCATATGTTTAATGTTGTGGTTAGGTTTACCTTAATACTTCTTTTGTAGTTGCGGACTCTTGCAATAGGGGTTAATCATAAGTGGGATGATTGTCCAAGTAAGGGCAGCACCCAAGCACCGGTCCACCCACATATCAAATTATCAAAGTACCGAACATGAATCATATGAGCGTGATGAAAACTAGCTTGACGATAATTCCCATGTGTCCTCGGGAGCTCTTTTCTCGTTATAAGAAATTGTACATGCTTATCCTTTGCTACATAAAGGATTGGGCCACCTTGCTGCACTTTATTTACTTTATTTACTTGTTGCTCGTTACTATTTATCTTATCACAAAACTATCTGTTACCTACAATTTCAATGCTTGCAGAGAAAACCTTACTGAAAACCGCTTATCATTTCCTTCTGCTCCTCGTTGGGTTCGACACTCTTACTTATCGGAAGGACTATGATAGATCCCCTACACTTGTGGGTCATCAAGACTCTTTTCTGGCGCCGTTGCCGGGGAGTGTAGCGCTTTTGGTGAGTGGAACTTGGTAAGGAAACATTTATATAGTGTGCTGAAATTTCCTGTTACTTGTCACTATGGAAACTAATCCTTTGAGGGGCTTGTTTGGGGTATCTTCACCCCGACCAGAAGAGCAAAGAGTTGCTCCTCAACCTACTGAACTTTTTGAAAATATTTACTTTGAGATTCCTTCGGGTGTGATAGAAAAACTGCTAGCTAATCCATTTGCAGGAGATGGAACATTGCATACCAATTTACACCTTATCTTTTTGGATGAAGTTTGTGGATTATTTAAACTTGCAGGTATTCCCGATGATGTTGTCAAAAGGAAGGTCTTCCCTTTATATTTGAAGGGAGACGCATTGACATGGTATAGGCTATGTGATGATACGAGATCTTGGAATTATAAACGATTGAAGTTGGAATTTCACCAGAAGTTCTATCCTATGCATCTTGTTCATTGTGATCGTAATTACATAAATAATTTCTGGCCTCGCGAAGGAGAAAGCACCGCTCAAGCTTGGGGGAGGCTTAAGTCAATGTTATATTCATGCCCCAATCATTAGCTCTCCCAGGAAATGATTATTCAAAATTTTTATGCTTGGCTTTCTCTCAATGATCGCAACCTGCTCGATACTTCCTGTGCTGGTTCTTATATGCTGAAGACTATTGATTTCAAATGGGACTTATTAGAAAGAATTAAACGCAACTCTGAAGATTGGGGTTCCGACGATGGTAAGGAGTCAGGTATGACACCTAAGTTCGATTGTGTTAAATCTTTTATGGATACCGATGCTTTTCGTGGATTTAGCACTAAGTATGGACTTGACAATGAGATAGTAGCTTCTTTCTGTGAATCTTTTGCCACTCACGTTGATCTCCCTAAAGAAAAGTGGTTTAAATATAATCCCCCCATTGAAGTGAAAGTAGTTGCACCTATTGCAGTCGGAGAAAATACTGTCGCTTATAGTGATCCTATTGTTCCTACTACTTATGTTGAGAAACCTCCTTTTCCTATTAGGATAAAGGATCATGCTAAAACTTCAACTATTGTTCGTAAGAGTAATACTAGGACTTATACACCTCATGAGCAAATCAAAGTTGAACCTAGTATTGCTATGGTTAAAGATCTCTTGGATGATGATTTAGATGGGCATGTTATTTATTTCTGCGGTGAGACTGCTAATATTGCTAGACCAGATACTAAGATACATAGACCTGTGGTAGGCATGCCTGTTATTTCTGTTAAAATATGAGATCATTGTTATCATGGCTTATGTGATATGGGTGCTAGTGCTAGTGCAATACCCTATGACTTATATAAAGAAATTATGCACGATATTGCACCCATTGAATTAGAAGAAATTGATGTTACTATGAAGCTTGCTAACAGGGATACCATTAAACCAGTTGGGATAGTTAGAGATGTTGAAGTCTTGTGTGGGAAAGTTAAATATCCTGCTGATTTCCTTGTTCTTGGTTCCCCACAAGATGATTTTTGTCCCATTATTTTGGGTAGACCCTTCTTGGATACAACTAGTGCTAGGATTGATTGGGAAAAGGATACTATTACAATTGGCTTAGAGGGTATGTCTCATGAGTTTAATTTCGCTAGGTTTCATAGACAACCTTGTGATAGAGAATCACCTATTACGGATGAGATTATTGGTCTTGCTTCCATTGCCGTGCCTCCTACTGATCCGTTAGAACAATATTTGCTTGACCATGAAAATGATATGTTTATGAAGGAAAGAAGGGAAATAGATGAAGTGTTCCTTAAACAGGAACCTATGCTGAAACACAACCTTCCCGCTGAAATTCTTGGGGATCCCCCTCCACCCAAGGGTGATCCCATGTTTGAACTCAAACCATTACCTGATAATCTTAAGTATGCTTACCTTGATGAAAAGAAAATATATCCTGTTATTATTAGTGCTAACCTTTTAGAGCAAGAAGAAGAAAGATTATTGAAAACTCTGAAGAAGCACCGCGCTGCTATTGAATATACTCTGGATGATCTTAAGGGCATTAGTCCCACATTATGCCAACACAAAATTAATGTGGAAGCCGATGCTAAACCAGTTAGAGATCCTCAACGACGATTGAATCCTAAGATGAAAGAAGTGGTAAGAAAGGAGATACTAAAGCTCCTTGAGGCAGGTATAATTTATCCCGTTGCTGATAGTGAATGGGTAAGCCCTGTCCGTTGTGTTCCTAAAAAGGGAGGTATTACCGTTGTTCCTAATGATAAAGATGAATTGATCCCGCAAAGAATTATTACAGGTTATAGGATGGTAATTGATTTCCATAAGTTAAATAAAGCTACTAAGAAAGATCATTACCCTTTACCTTTTATTGATCAAATGCTAGAAAGACTATCCAAACACACACATTTCTGCTTTCTAGATGGTTATTCTGGTTTCTCTCAAATACCTGTGTCAGCGAAGGATCAACCTAAAACTACATTTACCCTCCATTTTGGTACTTTTGCTTATAGACGTATGCCTTTTGGTTTATGTAATGCACCCACTACCTTTCAAAGATGCATGATGGCTATATTCTCTAATTTTTGTGAAAAGATTTGTCAGGTATTCATGGATGACTTCTCCGTTTATGGATCCTCTTTTGATGATTGTTTGAGCAACCTTGATCGAGTTTTGCAGAGATGCGAAGACACTAGTCTCGTCCTGAATTGGGAAAAGTGTCACTTTATGGTTAATGAAGGCATTGTTTTGGGGCACAAGATCTCTGAGAGAGGTATTGAAGTTGATAAGGCTAAAGTTGATGCTATTGAAAAGATGCCATGTCCCAAGGACATAAAAGGTATAAGAAGTTTCCTTGGTCATACCGGTTTCTATAGGAGGTTCATTAAGGACTTTTCTAAAATCTCTAGGCCTCTGACTAATTTATTGCAAAAAGATATTCCTTTTGTCTTTGATGATGATTGTGTAGAAGCATTTGAAATACTTAAGAAAGCTTTGATCACTGCACCTATTATTCAACCACCTGATTGGAATTTACCTTTTGAAATTATGTGTGACGCTAGTGATTATGTTGTAGGTGCTGTTCTAGGGCAAAGATTCGATAAGAAATTGAATGTTATCCAGTATGCTAGTAAGACTCTTGATACTACCCAGAGAAATTATGCTACTACTGAAAAAGAATTCTTAGCAGTTGAGTTTTCATGTGATAAGTTTAGACCTTATATTGTTGATTCCAAAGTTACTATTCACACCGATCATGCTGCTATTAAATATCTTATGGAAAAGAAAGATGCTAAGCCTAGACTCATTAGATGGGTTCTCCTGCTCCAAGAATTTTATTTGCATATTATTGATAGAAAGGGAGCTGAGAACCCCGTTGCAGACAACTTGTCTAGGTTAGAGAATGTTCTTGATGACCCACTGCCTATTGATGATAGCTTCCCTGATGAACAATTAGCGGTCATTAATGCTTCTTGTACTGCTCCTTGGTATGTTGATTATGCTAATTATATTGTTGCTAAATTTATACCTCCTAGTTTCACATACCAGCAAAAGAAAAAGTTCTTTTATGATTTAAGACATTACTTCTGGGATGACCCACACCTTTATAAAGAAGGAGTAGATGGTGTTATTAGACATTGTGTGCCTGAGCATGAACAGGAATAGATCATATGCAAGTGTCACTCTGAATCATACGGAGGACACCACGCTGGAGATAGAACTGCACACAAGGTACTGCAATCTGGTTTTTATTGGCCTACTCTCTTCAAAGATGCTCGTAAGTTTGTCTTATCTTGTGATGAATGTCAAAGAATAGGTAATATTAGTAGATGTCAAGAAATTCCTATGAATTTTTCTCTTGTTGTTGAACCGTTTGATGTTTGGGGCTTTGACTATATTGGACCTTTTACTGCCTCCAATGGTTACACACATATTTTAGTTGCTATTGATTACGTTACTAAGTGGGTAGAAGCCATTCCAACTAGTAGTGTTGATCATAACACTTCTATTAAAATGCTTAAGGAAGTTATTTTTCCGAGGTTTGGAGTCCCTAGATATCTTATGACTGATGGTGGTTCACATTTTATTCATGGTGCTTTCCGTAAGATGCTTGCTAAGTATGATGTTAATCATAGAATCACATCTCCTTATCATCCGCAGTCTAGTGGTCAAGTAGAGTTGAGTAATAGAGAGCTCAAATTAATTTTGCAAAAGACTATCAATAGATCTAGAAAGAATTGGACAAAAAAACTTGACGATGCATTATGTGCCTATAGAACTGCATACAAAAATCCTATGGTTATGTCTCCATATAAGATGGTTTATGGAAAACTGTATCATTTACCTCTTGAACTTGAACATAAAGCATATTGGGCTATTAAAGAGCTCAAGTATGACTTCAAACTTGCCGGTGAGAAGAGGTTGTTTGATATTAGCTCACTTGATGAATGGAGAACCCAAGCCTATGAGAATGCCAAGCTATTCAAAGAAAAAGTCAAACGCTGGCACGATAAAAGGATACAAAAGCGTGAGTTTAACGTAGGTGATTATGTGTTATTATTTAACTCTCGTTTAAGATTTTTTGCAGGAAAACTTCTCTCTAAATGGGAAGGTCCCTACGTTATCGAGGAGGTCTATCGTTCTGGTGCCATAAAAATCAACAACTTCGAAGGCACAAGTCCGAGGGTGGTGAACGGTCAAAGAATTAAACATTATATCTCAGGTAAGCCTATCAATGTTGAAACTAATATTATTGAAACCGTAATCCCGGAGGAATACGTAAGGGACACTTTCAAGAACATTCCAGACTCCGAAAAGGAATAGGTATGTGGTACGGTAAGTAAGCCAACTCCAAAACAACTTTAATGGCAATTTTTATCAGTTTTGGAATATTTAAGAATTTTAGGAAGAAAGAAGTAGTCCGAAAGGGAAACGGGGCCCCCACGAGAGTGGAGGGCGCGCCCACCCTTACTGGGCGCGCCCCTTGTCTCGTGGACACCTCGTGTGCCTCCTGGACTCCGTTTTCTTGCATGTTACATATTTTTGTCGGTAAAAATTCATTATATAAACTCCTGAAGGTTTTGACCATTGTATCACGCAAATATCCTCTGTTTTCGTTTCGAGCTGTTTCTGTTACAGATTTAGAGCAATATGTCATCTCAGGATTTGGAAGGGGAAAGCTATGTGGCTGATTTTCTTGCAGACCCTAGGGTCTACAGGGACTTGGAACATGGTGGCTGGACCACTGAGGAAGAGGAAGACTATGAGCCTAAGGGAAAGGAGGAAACGAGTTCAGACGAAGATGAAGTCCCATTACCTCAACCTGGGGACATGCACGTGGAGTTTAAAAAGTCAAGCATCCCTGATAGAGCAAAGAAGCCAAAGATCGAGTTTATTCCTTTTCATATCTTGCAGGAAAATAAACAGGAATTATGCAGAAGAGTATTAAACCTTGAGCGGGAGATCGAGGACCTAAAAGAGCAAAATACTATACTCAAGCGTAAATTGAGGAAGAAGCCCACATCATCAACAACTCCTGCTTCATCACCTCTGAGGACATAATCATATGGGTATGGGCACTCCCCTTGGCAGCTGCCAAGCTTGGGGGAGGTGCCTCTATATCGTATCACCATCACACTCCTATCTTTACCATTCTATTTAGTTCGATCCTTCTAGTAGTTTCTTGATCTAGTAGATTGAAGTTTTGATATCAAGTAGTTTTGAGTTTTGCTTTGTGATCTCTTTATGTAATCGAGTCCATGAGCTATCTATAATAAAGATTAGTGTTGAGTCAAGAGCTTTGCTATGTTGCTATGATCTTGAGGAAGTAGAGAATAGAGTTCATATTGATCTTATGGTTAGTGATGACTTCACACATAGAAAGTATGATGCATAAAAGTTGTTGAGAGTTGATAAACGTAGTTTTGGTCATTGTTGCAATTAATAGGAAGTGATAAGGAAAGAGAGGCTCACATACAAATATATTATCTTGGACATCTTTTATTATTGGGAGCACTCATTAAGTATGACATGCTAAAAGAGTTGACGTTAGACAAGGAAGACAATGTAATGGTTTATGTTTTCTCATATATCAGTTAAAGTATATTGTCATTGACCTTCCAAACATGTTGAGCTTGCCTTTCTCCCTCATGCTAGCCAAATTCCTTGCACCAAGTAGAGATACTACTTGTGCTTCCAAATATCCTTAAACCCAGTTTTGGCATGAGAGTCCACCATACCTACCTATGGATTGAATAAGATCCTACAAGTAAGTTGTCATGTTGTAGGCAATAAAAATTGCTATATAAATATGTATGACTTATTAGTGCAGAGAAAATAAGCTTTATACGATCTTGTTATGGAAGTAATAAAAGCGACGGACTGCATAATAAAGGTCCACATACAAGGGGCAATATAAAGTGACATTCTTTTGCATTAAGATTTTGTGCATCCAACCCTAAACGCACATGACAACCTCTGCTTCCCTCTGCGAAGGGCCTATCTTTTACTTTATGTTTTTACTTTATGCTTGAGTCAAGGTGATCCTCACCTTTCCCTTTTTCATTTTATCCTTTGGCAAGCTCCTCGTGTTTGAAAGATCAAGATACATATATCCAATTGGATGTAAGTTAGCATGGGCTATTATTGTTGACATCACCTAAAGGTGAATACGTTGGGAGGCAACACAATAAGCCTCTATCTTTCTCAGTGTCTGGCTGAAACTCCATAACCACAAGTATTGCGTGAGTGTTAGCAATTGTAGAAGACTACAAGATAGTTGAGTATGTGGACTTGCTGAAAAGCTCTATTATTGACTCTTTCTGATGTTATGATAAATTGCAATTGCTTCAATGACTGAGATTATAGTTTGTTAGTTCCCAATGAAGGTTTTGAACCATACTTGACATTGTGAATTGATTGTTACTTGAGTATAAGTAATCATATGACAAAATCTACATATGTTGTTGTTATAAGAATGATCATGATGCCCTCATGTCCATATTTTATTTTTATCCACACCTTTATCTCTAAACATGTGGACATATTTTTCAATTTCGGCCTCCACTTGAGGACAAGCGAGGTCTAAGCTTGGGGGAGTTGATACGTCCATTTTGCATCATGCTTTTATATCAATATTTATTGCATTATGGGCTGTTATTACACATTATATCTCAATACTTATGGCTATTCTCTCTTATTTTACAAGGTTTACCATGAAGAGGGGGAATGCCGGCAGCTGGAATTCTGGCTGGAAAGGGAGCAAACATTGGAAACCTATTCTGCACTGCTCCAAAAATCCTGAAACTCCACGAAACCTGTTTTTGGAATTAATAAGAATTATTGAGCGAAAGAAGTACATCAGGGGGCCCACACCCTGGCCAGGAGGGTGCGGGCGCGTCTCCCTATCTCTTGGGCCCCCTAGTGGGGCCCCGGGGTCCATCTTCTGCTATATGAGGGCTTTTACCCTAGAAAAAATCGTGGGCAAGCTTATGGCACGAAACTCCGCCGCCACGGGGCGGAACCTTGGTGGAACCAATCTAGGGCTCCGACGGAGCTGTTTTGCCGAGGAAACTTCCCTCTGGGAGGGGGAAATCATCACCATCGTCATCACCAACGATCCTCTCATCGGGAGGGGGTCAATCTCCATCAACATCTTCACCAGCACCATCTCCTCTCAAAACCCTAGTTCATCTCTTGTATCCAATCTTGTATCAAAACCACAAATTGGTACCTGTGGGTTGCTAGTAGTGTTGATTACTCCTTGTAGTTGATGCTAATTGGTTTACTTGGTGGAAGATCATATGTGCAGATCCTTAATGCATATTATTACTCCTCTGATTATGAACATGAATATGCTTTGTGAGTAGTTATGTTTGTTCCTGAGGACATGGGTGAAGTCTTGCTATTAGTAGTTATGTGAATTTGGTATTCGTTTGATATTTTGATGAGATGTATGTTGTCTTTCCTCTAGTGGTGTTATGTGAATGTCGACTACATGACACTTCACCATTATTTGGGCCTAGAGGAAGGCATTGGGAAGTAATAAGTAGATGATGGGTTGCTAGAGTGACAGAACCTTAAACCCTAGTTTATGCATTGCTTCGTTAGGGGCTAATTTGGATCCATATGTTTAATGTTGTGGTTAGGTTTACCTTAATACTTCTTTTGTAGTTGCGGACGCTTGCAATAGGGGTTAATCATAAGTGGGATGCTTGTCCAAGTAAGGGCAGCACCCAAGCACCGGTCCACCTACATATCAAATTATCAAAGTACCGAACGCTAATCATATGAGCGTGATGAAAACTAGCTTGACGATAATTCCCATGTGTCCTCGGGAGATCTTTTCTCATTATAAGAAATTGTCCAGGCTTATCCTTTGCTACATAAAGGATTGGGCCACCTTGCTGCACTTTATTTACTTTATTTACTTGTTGCTCGTTACTATTTATCTTATCACAAAACTATCTGTTACCTACAATTTCAGTGCTTGCAGAGAAAACCTTACTGAAAACCGCTTATCATTTCCTTCTGCTCCTCGTTGGGTTCGACACTCTTACTTATCGAAAGGACTATGATAGATCCCCTACACTTGTGGGTCATTAGAGGACTGTACGTAGAGAGGATGACAGCTGGGTCCACAGCCGCACGCAAGGAAGTGCCTCCTTATTACATGCAAAATAATGATTCCTCCACCTGACAGCAGGGAACCACCGGAAGGGCCTCTGTATTTTGTGAAAAAGTGTTCCTCCCGCTGACAGCTCGGACCCACCAACTATATCTTCGCACCCAAGCAACTGCCTCCTTATTACACACCAAAAAGAATACGCCCCCTGCTAGATGGGACCCGCCATATTTGGAGGCTGACTTGTGGGCCTACTAAGTTGACAGGGACGCATGATTTCTCAACTTAGTCAATATAAACGATTCTAGCTGCAGTGGTCGTACGATGTCCATCCAACAGTCGTCGTGCTTCTTCGACCTCTGGTCTTCTTGCTTTAGTCGCCCAAACCAGCGCCGGTCGTGCCACCTTCTCTTGCCTCCCGTGGCCGGCTGTGCTGGCGCGCTGGCCTAACCACTCCACCATACTCCCAATCGCTGGCCTGGCCATCCCTACACTCATCCAGACCTCCTGTTATTCTCCGACGATGGCAGCCTCACACTGTGGCCGAACAACCGTCATACTCCCCTCCGTGTGGGAAACAACTGCCGAGTCTTCCCTGGCTCTGGGTCAATCCCTTCCTATGCCTCACCGTCATCCACCGCTTTGGTTCTCTCGGCGTGGCATGGTCAACGTGGTCAAGGAACAACTTCAATCAGAAGAGGACTGTAGGTGGAGAGGCTGACAACTGGGTCCACAGCCGCACGCAAGGAAGTGCCTCCTTATTACGCGCAAACAAATGATTCCTCCCCCTACTTGCTGGGACCCACCTTATTTAGAGGCCGAGTTGTGTGCCTACTAAGTTGACGCGGACGCAGGGCTTTGTCAACTTAGTCAATAATAAAAGATTCTGGCTGCAGTGACCGCAGGATGTTAATCCAACGGCCAAGCTGCTTCTTTAATCTCTGGTCATCTAGCTCCAGCGGCCCAAACCAGCGCCGACCATACCGCTTGCTCCTGCCTCTTCTGGCTGGTTGTGCTGCTATGCAGGCCTCACTGCTCCACCCTACTCCCAGTCGCTGGCCTGGCCATCCCTACACTCATACAGACCTCCTGTTATTCTCCGGCGATGGCAGCCTCACATTACAGTCAAACCAGTAAACCCTTTTA
>NC_041385.1:505552781-505706640 GCF_002162155.2 Triticum dicoccoides | reverse complement strand
CCTTCCTATGCCTCGCCATCGTCCACCGCCTTGGTGCTCTCGGCGCGTCGTGGTCAACGTGGTCAAGAAATGACTTCCATAGGAAGAGGACTTCACATGGAGAGGTTGACCGCTGGGTCCACGGCCGCACGCAAGTAAGTGCCTCCTTATTACGCGCAAAATAATGATTCCTCCAACTGACAGTGGGGAGCTACCGGAAGTGCCTCCTTATTATGGGAAAAAATGATTCCGCTCCTGACAGCTGGGATCCGCCAGCTATATCTTTGCACGCAAGGAAGGGCTTCTTTGTCCTCCCTGACAATTGGGACCCACGCGATGGAAGCGTACGTAGCGTTATCTGTCTGGTCGCAAACGTGTACGTACATAGTAGTCGATCGGTCTCTCTGCAGCAATGAACCATGGCTGAGTAAGGAGCAGCACATGTCGTACGTACAGCCACGCTAAATGGAGTACATGTACGTACAGCCACGCTCCAAAAAACTACAGGCGCATACATACATACGGGCGGGGTCTCGAGTGCATACTCATGCATACGTACGGCCATGCAGTCGCGTACATATGGAGACGTCAGGAGCGGCATCGTGTTCATCGGCAGCCAACCGGCGGGGTCAGAACGGAGAAACAACATCATGTTCATCGGGAGGCAATGGAATGCATCGTGTTCATCACGAGCCAACCGGCTTGGACGGAACGGCCGAAATGGGGTGTGGCGTACCGCAAAACGGAGGAAAACGGCCTTCTGCTCATGCGCGTATGGTCAAAACAAGGTCCTGTTCGTCGGGAAGGGTCTGGCGTACTGCAAAACGGAGGAAACGACCTTCTGCTCGACCGGCTATGGTCGAAACAGAATCTTGTTCATCGGGAGGGGTCTGGCATACCGCAAAACAGAGGAAATGGACTTGTGTTGGAGCGCTACGGTCGAAACGGGGGTCATGTTCATCGGCAGGGGTGTGGTGTACCGCAAAACGGGACTCCACGTGCTACTGTTCACCCACCTTCGACTTCCTCCAGCCTCCACCTGCATTGTCCATCCATCGTGTCTTCCTCCTGCCTTCACCAGCTACTATTCATCCGGCCCTCCACCAGCTACTGTTCAACCAGCCCTCCACGGGGTGCTGTTCATCCACCCCCAACCAGCTGGTTTGTGGCGGCCTCCTCTCGGGGTCTTGTTCATCCAGCGGCAACCACCTACTACCATGGGGTCCTGTTCATCCAACCCCCACCAGGAACTATTCATCCAACCCCCACCAGGAATTGTCCATCCAACTCGAACCACATCTCGACTCATTCAACCAAACCCCACGTTCACTATTCATCAAGAGGCAGCAGGTTCGATCGGCTTCAGTAAGCAGCAGCAACAACAAGTGATCGTTCGGATTCAGTTAGCAGCGAAGGAGTTGGTCGGGTTCAATTAGCAGCGAAGGGATCGGTCGATCGGGTTGAGTAACGTAGCTAGTGCAATCGCTTGGGTTCCGTAAGTGAACACCTCGCTCGGGTTTAGTTAGAGCCCAATGCCTTGCACACACACGCGTGTACATGTAGAGAAACGCGCAGCCCTCCATGCATCGCTCGGCCCCGACCACCCACCGTAACTGGGAACTCCTTGAAATTTTCCTCGCCCTTGTTTCTACCATGATTTTTCCCGTCATGGACGGCCAAAAGAATGTCATGCAGGTGCGTCTCCGGCCTGCCCAGGACGAAAAGCCCATTTTTGTCATGATTTTTTTTCATAGAAGTATGAGCCCACCACATCTATGATGATACCGGGTTTTGTCACAATTATCGTCATAGAAGTGTCAGAAGCATGACAAAAAAATTCGTTCGGGCCAAAATGTCACGGATGTGTCTTTTTTGTAGTGAAAGCATTTTTATCCTCCTCATATGCAGGACGAATCTAAAGACTAATTCATAAATCTTATCTTTAACAATCACACTAACTGAAAACTTTCCAACTTCCCAACTAACTACCTCAAACACATCAAAATCTACCCCAACCAATATGCCTCCTGCAGAGCCAATGGAAGGTAAAAAATTCCAACTGAAATTCCTCTTACCCATTAGGTTTTTAAGAATTTTTTTGGAATAGTCACTTTGTTTGGTTTCTTGAAACCCAACATCTCAGGCTTTAGAGGTCAGATTGTATCTTCAATACATTTTTTCATGCCAGGGGCAAGGATCCCCCTACTGTTCCAAAAGATGTATTTCATTGGAACTTCTTTTTGGGGTGCTTGCCCCATCTAGATTTAGCCACCAAGGACCAGGTATCAGTTAGGTTTTCCTCTGCATCACTAATATCATATTCAAGCATACTTGAGTCTCCATCAACTAACATAGTTTGTTTTTTATCTATCCTAAAGCCAGGATCATCTATAGATGACCCACTATTCAAATTCTCAGAGATCACCACACCCACAGTGCTTGTCATATCTACCATCTAATCTGTAGGAATAGTATTAAAACGTTTAGTAGCAGCCATACCTTTGATTGTACGAATCTCCAAATTCCTCTTCATTTGGATCAGCTTGACTTTTTCCATGACATGCTAACCCCCCACATTTCTGGCACTCTTCCTTCCAGCCTGGATAGGCCCCACACCTTTTTTTCTTTCTTCTTAGCTAGACTGCCACCATTAGAAACTGACTTGTCTGCCTCAGTCACATTCATCAAGTTGAAGTCTAGCATGATGTCATCAAGGAGAAAACTATCCCCCGACTCAGCTTCACCGTGTTCCTTGTCCTTGTCTATGTTATCTTCTTCAAGAGGCACTTCTTGTTCCACAACATTTTCCACTTGCTGCACCTCAGTATATATAAACCTACCTAGTTACTTCCTTTTTAGGGTCCTCTCTTGGCATCACAGACCCATAGTCTAGCCCTTGCTCTATGCTATTTTTTTCTCCTCCCATTCACTTGGAAATTTCTCAGCACCATCCTCTTTTTGCTCATCCATCAGTGAGCTTTTTTGCCGTCCAGCAGTATTATTACCACATTGTTTACTCACAGACCCCCCTGAGTATTCTCAGCAGAGCTATTGTTTTTGGCATTGGGATCCCCCTTTCTCTTGTCTATATCCATCATCTCTCCTTGTTGAGTTCCATCCCCATCACCATTCTCACCATCACCAGCTTTCTTCACCTCAGTATCTTTCTTGACTATTGGCACCTCCATAGTCAGCTGCACTTTCAAGGTCTTGCCTCCCAGCTCAAATAGCCTCTGTGTAGGGATTTTAGATGGGTCCATACGCTGTATCTTCACCATAACATGCTCAAAAAGATATTGGAAGATCCCTTGACAATCCATTTCTATTAGTAGCCCAAAAGCAGAAGTGCATTGGTCTAGCACTGTCCGTTCACACCACATGGGCAACAGTCCTTCGGCCTGCACCCAAATCTCCTCTAGCTCATCTAATGTAGCCAGTTCTTATTTCCAAACCTCCACATTTACAGTAACATCTATAGACGGTAATCCAATACATGGATATCCAGCCACTTGCTCTACTGAGATGTGTTGAGGAAACTTGACAAGAAAGGATTCTTCATCTATCTCTCTAATCTGCCATGGCCAATTAGTCTTGTATATAATAGAAAATTCCTTGGCCAACTCCTTTTTTGTCACATGACCAGATTCTATGAAAACCACTCCATAAATCTTCAGGATTCCAGTAGAATTCATCCCCAAATCAGACATCTCCATGTGATAAAAACCCAGCCCAGAGGCAACACTTCCAATGTATTTGGCCATTTGATGTGGCCTTTTCTTAACAGGGCATGCATCCACCTGGTGTGTTAGTGCCTTTGCAAATAAAACACTTTTTTGGCTTCTCGCGCATAGCTTTGTGGTGCCTAGGATCACCACAATTGTAGCATGTAACCTGTGGGTATTCTGTGAAGTCCTTGGGCTGAACCATATGTCCAGCCATAGCAGCACTACTCCCAGCATTGCTCTTCTCTTGAGCCTTCTTCTGCTTGTCCTTCTGCTGCCCACTACTCTGCACCTGATTCTTCCCATGGTTGCCCTGAGAGTTGCCTTGCCTGTTTCTCTGTTGCTGCTCCCCCCAAACCCTTGATTCGTTTCCCATTGATTTCCAGGGAACATGGGAGGGGGCAGGTGTAACCACCAACGAACATCCAAGGTGGAGGAGCAATTGGGAAGCCATAGGAAGAAGGGGAGGGTAAGCGGATTGCTGAGGTCCCCCCCTCTGGCGGAGCACCATGCCCTTGCTATAGAGGAGGTGGACGCACAGAGCCTCTCCCTCTTCCCCTTCCCCTGTTGCTCTTAGCCATGAACATGCTCTTCCAGATATCTTTGAAATCTGGCCTATCACCCTCACACCAAGTCGATCTCGAGCAACTGAACTCCACCGAGATGTGGAATTCCTTATCCATCTCTCTAGCAACAAAGCAATCAGCCGCCGTAAATCTCCTCTCCCCAAGCTTATCTCTCTGGATCTAGACTAGAGCCTTCCTCTGGGTAGGTTTTCTCTCATGTTGCCTCTTATCAGAGATGCGGGGAGTGGTTGGGGGCGATGGGGAAAGTGAGCCCTCCCACAACTATCCAAAGAAATTGGCATCAGCCTCACTGACGCTGCCATCCGCCCCCACTGACTAGTGACCTATCTGGCTCCTCTTCTTCTCTCCCGCCCCCCTCTTCGTCACAACTGAAACTGCAACCACCGCACCTCTGCAGCTTCAGAAATGGACACATCACCGCAGACCTCAATTGGTTGCCTCCGGCGAGGACAGGTACGGCAAGGGGTCCACCTGCTCTGGGAACGGTGGGACGCATGTCGCAGCTAACCCCAGTATGCACCCCCACCTCATTTCCCGTCGTGGGACCCGAATTTCGCCTCCCCCTTTGCCCATTGCACAAACTCAACCGGCAGTGAGGATGGGAACACAGGCATCCTCGCCATCTCCTCGACCGTGGCCTCGAAATGGATCCTCCTTGCGAGATTTATCTGCTCCCGTTCGCCCGGTTAGGGAGTCCTGGATTAGGGGGTATTCGGACAGCCGGACTATACACTTTGTCCTGACTATTGGACAGTGAAGATACAAGACTCAAGACTTCGTCCCGTGTCCGGATGGGACTCTCCTTTGCGTGGAAGACAAGCCTGGCGATCCGGATAATAGATTTCCTTCTTTGTAACTGACTCTGTGTAAACCCTAGCCCCCTCCGGTGTCTATATAAACCGGAGGGTTTAGTCCTTAGAGGGATAATCATAATCATCATAGGCTAGCTTCTAGGGTTTAGCCTCTACGATCTCGTGGTAGATCAACTCTTGTACTACTTATATCATCAAGATCAATCAAGCAGGAAGTAGGGTTTTACCTCCATCGAGAGGGCCCAAACCTGGGTAAAACATCATGTCCCCTGCTTCCTGTTACCATTAGCCTTAGACGCACAGATCGGGACCCCCTACCCGAGATCCGCCAGTTTTGACACCGACATTGGTGCTTTCATTGAGAGTTCCTCTGTGTCATCGCTGCAAGGCTCGATCACTCCTTCAATCAACAACAACATGGTCCAAGGTGAGACCTTTCTCCCGGACAGATCTTTGTGTTCGGCGGCTTCGCACTGTGGGCCAATTCGCTTGGCCATCTAGAGCAGATCGACAGCTACGCCTGAGGGAGTCCTGGACTAGGGGGTGTCCGGACAGCCGGACTATCATCGTCCGCCGGACTCCAAGACTACGAAGATACAAGATTGAAGACTCCGTCCCGTGTCTGGATGGGACTTTCCTTGGCGTGGAAGGCAAGCTTGGCAATACGGATATGTAGATCTCCTACCATTTTAACCGACTCTGTGTAACCCTAGCCTCCTCCGGTGTCTATATAAACCGGAGGGCTTTAGTCCGTAGGACACAACATACATCACAACAATCATACCATAGGCTAGCTTTAGGGTTTAGCCTCCTTGATCTCGTGGTAGATCCACTCTTGTACTACCCATATCATCAATATTAATCAAGCAGGACGTAGGGTTTTACCTCCATCAAGAGGGCCCGAACCTGGGTAAAACATCGTGTCCCTTGTCTCCTGTTACCATCCGCCTAGACGCACAGTTCGGGACCCCCTACCCGAGATCCGCCGGTTTTGACACTGACATTGGTGCTTTCATTGAGAGTTCCTCTATGTCGTCGCCGATAGGCTCGATGGCATCTTCAATCAACAATGCTGTCCAGGGTGAGACTTTTCTCCCCGGACAGATCTTCGTATTCGGCGGCTTCACACTGCGGGCTAATTCACTTGGCCATCTGGAGCAGATCGAAAGCTACGCCCCTGGCCATCAGGTCAGATTCGGAAGCCTAAACTTCACAGCCGACATCCGCGGGGACTTGATCTTCGACGAGCTCGAGCCAAAGTCAAGCGCGCCGCACTGTTGCGATGGGCATGATCTAGCTCTGCCGCCGAAACAGTGCCTTGGTGGCCGCACACGAATCCGCTTCGGCCCTTAGTCCGGAGCCGATCGCCCAGATCGAGGACCGGTGGATGGACACCACCTCGGGGGCTTCAACTTCCACGGCGATGGAGCCGAACACTAACCTTGTCCCTCGCGAAACTCGTGATTCCAAGGTGCCGGACTCCTTGCCGGACTCCGGACCTCCCACGCCCCTACCAATCGAATCTGATTGGACGCCGGTTATGGAATTCACCGCCATGGACATCTTCCAACACTCACCCTTTGGCGACATCCTAAATTCGCTAAAGCATCTCTCGCTTTCCGGAGAGTCCTGGCCGGATTATGGCCAGAATGGTTGGGATACGGACGATGAAGAAATTCAGAGCCCACCCACCACCCACTTCGTAGCCACTGTCGACAATCTAACTGACATGCTAGACTACGACTCCGAAGACATCGACGCTATGGACGACGATGCCGGAGACGAACAGGAACCAGCGCCTACAGGGCACTGGAAGACCACCTCGTCATATGACATATACATGGTGGACACCCCAAAAGACGGAGACGGCGAAGAAGCAGCGGAGGCAGATTCCTTAAAGAAATAGCCCAAGCGTCGGCGTCAGCGGCGCCGCTCTAAATCCCGCCACAGCAAGAATGGAGATTCCGGCACAGGAGATAATAATACCCCAGAGAGTGCCAAAGACAATCCCCTCCAGCAAGACTCAGCGCAGGAGGATGCAGAAGCAAGCCCCCACAAGAGGGCGGCAGACGAAGAGGTCGAGGAATATAACTACACACCTCCCTCCGAAGACGAGGCAAGCCTCAACGACGACGAATTCGTCGTGCCTGAGGATCCCGTCGAACAAGAGCGGTTTAAACGCAGGCTTATCGCCACGGCAAATAGCCCAAAGAAAAAGCAGCAGCAGCTTCAAGCTGATCAGGACCTGCTGGCCGATCGATGGACCGAGGTCCTCGCGGCCGAAGAGTATAAACTCGAACGCCCCTCCAAAAGCTACCCAAGATGCAAGTTGCTCCCCCGATTAGAGGAAGAAGCATACATACCTTCATCACCAGCGCACGATACGGCCGACCGACCACCCCGTGGTCGCGACAGAGAGGCATCCAGGCCCTCCACCAAGACCGTACCCCGGCATCGCTCCAAAAGTACGAAGCCAAGAGGGAACGCGCCGGACTTGCGAGATGTATTGGAGGACAAAGCAACGCAATCCAGATCCATCTACGGATCACGTGGGCGCCCACGACCCACGACGAATACCGTCGCGCCAGATACAATAACCCCGGCCGGGCCGAATACAGTAGACAACGCTCTCTCGAGCTACGTCGTGATATCGCTCAATATAGAGGCGCCACACACCCGCTATGCTTCACTGACGAAGTAATGGATCATCAAATCCCTGAAGGGTTTAAACCCGTAAACATCGAATCCTACGATGGAACAACAGACCCCGCGGTTTGGATCGAAGATTATCTCCTTCACATCCATATGGCCCGCGGCGACGATCTCCATGCCATCAAATATCTCCCACTCAAGCTTAAAGGACCAGCTCGGCATTGGCTTAATAGCTTGCCCACAGAGTCAATTGGGTGTTGGGAAGACCTGGAAGCCGCATTCCTCGACAACTTCCAGGGCACGTATGTGCGGCCACCAGACACCGATGACCTAAGCCACATAATTCAGCAGCTAGACGAATCAGCCAGACAATTCTGGACACGGTTCTTGACAAAGAAAAATCAAATCGTCGACTGTCTGGATGCAGAGGCCCTCGCAGCCTTTAAACATAACATCTGTGACGAGTGGCTAGCCCGGCACCTGGGACAGGAAAAGCCGAAATCAATGGAAGCCCTCACATCATTAATGACCCGCTTTTGCGCGGGAGAGGATAGCTGGCTAGCTCGCAGCAACAACCTTAGTAAAAATTCTGGCAGTCCGGATACTAAGGACCACAATGGCAGGTCGCGTCAAAGCAAAAATAAACGCCGCATTAACGGCGACGACAAGGAGGATACGGCAGTCAACGCCGGATTCCGAGGCTCTAAACCCGGTCAGCGGAAGAAGCCATTCAAAAGAACCACTCAGGGTCCGTCCAATTTGGACCGAATACTCGACCGCTTATGCCAGATACATGGCACCCCCGAAAAGCCAGCTAATCACACTAACAAAGATTGCTGGGTGTTCAAGCAGGCAGGCAAGTTAATTGCCGAAAACAAGGACAAGGGGTTAAACAGCGACGACGAGGAGGAGACCCGACCGCCGAACAATAGAGGACAGAAGGGTTTCCCCCCACAAGTGCGGACGGTGAACATGATCTACGCAACCCATATACCCAGGAGGGAGCGGAAGCGTGCACTACGGGACGTATACGCGATGGAGCCAGTCGCCCCGAAGTTCAATCCATGGTCCTCTTGTCCGATCACTTTCGATTGAAGAGACCATCCGACCAGCATCCGCCATGGCGGATTCGCCGCATTGGTTTTAGACCCAATCGACGATGGATTTCACCTCACAAGAGTCCTGATGGACGGCGGCAGTAGCCTGAACCTGCTTTATCAGGATACAGTGCGCAAGATGGGCATAGACCCCTCACGGATTAAACCTACAAAGACAACCTTTAAAGGCGTCATACCAGGTGTGGAGGCCAATTATACAGGCTCAGTCACACTAGAAGTGGTCGTCGGATCCCCGGATAATTTCCGGAGCGAGGAATTAATCTTCGACATGGTCCCATTCCGCAGCGGCTATCACGCCCTGCTCGGACGAACCGCGTTTGCAAAGTTCAACGCGGTGCCGCATTATGCATACCTCAAGCTAAGGATGCCAGGCCCTCATGGAGTCATCACGGTCAACGGAAATACGGAACGCTCCCTCCGAATGGAGGAACATACATCGACTATCGCGGCAGAAGTACAGAGCAGCCTTTTAAGGCAATTTTCGAGTCCGGCCGTTAAACGGCCGGATACAGCCAAACGCGCCCGAAGCAACACCAACCAAGACCACCTGGCACGATCAGAGCACGCGTAGCAATGCGGCCCTAACCCCCGCCCTCGCATGATTGCAAGAACAACCCTCCGTGCACATCATTACGCTTTGGAGATACCATGGGCGCAGGGGAAGGGGCACGACCACAACAGACCCAGAGTGCGGTTCGACCACACCGGGGGCTCGCAAGTGTGCCACTCTTTCTTATTATTATTTTCCTTCTTTACGTACACAGGACTCCGTTAGCCAGAGGCCCTGTCCGGCGGTGAACCTGCCGAACTCATGATGCAACAGCCAGGGAGTAAGGAATGCGGCGACGAACACTCAGGTGGTCTCAGTTATGAGCATTAAATTTGATTATATACACCAAATCCGCAGCCCATCCGTGGAGGGGGACATGTTTAGTTAGTCCAACACCATTGCTTACCGCACTATCTGTATCAGTCCGCACTCATAGAAGACTTCCTTTAATAAATGATACAGCAACTTTTTTCGCATGTTATTGCATATATATGTTCATTACATGACATCTTGCACCCGTATATTTTGATACGGCCTAATACACCAGGGGCTTATGTTCCCCACATTATGGTGTGATAAGTCTGAACACTTTCACAAGTGCGGCACCCCGAACTTATAGCATTATATGAATCGGCTCCGAATCATGTCTTGGGTCAATAGTTGGGTTTGCCCGGCTCCCACGTTTTGGTGCCTTACGTTCCATTCCGTCGGCTAAGGTGGCACTGGGAGAACCACTGTGATTGCGCCCCGGTTGAGCCGGGCGAGCGCCTCAGTGGAGAAAGCTAAAACTGATCGGCATGATAAGGCGAGAGACTGGTCGCTGTTCGAGAGGTTTTTTCGGGTCCTTAAAGACTCACGCCGCTTCGAGCGAAGTTCCGGATAATGTCCGACGAAGGCGTGGATAGCGCCCCGAATTCAGTCTTCCGAATACTAGGGGCTTCGCCGAAATTTAAAATTATAGAATTCTATGGCTAAGTGAGAGTGTTCAAGCATTATAAGTCCGGTTGCCTTGTTCGTTGTGTTGAGCGCCTCCCTAGATGGACCCAAAAGTGGGAACAAGAGTGCTCAAGTTATCCCGAACACCCCAGCACTTGCGGCTTGGGGGCTGAAGCCAACGACTTGCCATCTCTCAGATTTTATAAACGGCCGCACAGAAGGTAATATTTTAAATTAAACAAGCGTTGCTTAAAGCGCACATGAACAAAGTATTCAGCGCACAGGATAATACATAGCGAGTTTACTCAAAAATTACATCTTTAGGGCATTCGTCCGCAATCTCGCGGGCTCCCTTCAGGACAGTTTTATAATACATTTCGGGCGTACGATACTCCTTGCCCGGTGGCGGCGGGTCAGTAAGAAGCTTCTCCGCATCCAGCCTGCCCCAATGCACCTTTGTGCGGGCAAGGGCCCGACGAGCACCTTCAATACAGGCGGAGCGCTTGATGACCTCCACCCAGGGGCACGCATCCACCAGCTGCCGCACGAGGCCGAAGTAGCTCCCGGGCATGGCCTGTCCAGGCCACAGCCGGACTATAAGGCCCTTCATGGCCTCCTCAGCTACCTTGTGGAGTTCGACCAGCTACTTCAGCTGGTCGCTTGGGGGCACCGGATGGCCGGCCTCAGCATACTGAGATCAGAAGACCTTCTCCGTCGAGCTCCCCTCCTTGCCACGGTAGAATGTGGCGGCATCGGACACACTATGCGGCAGATCTGCAAACGCCCCTGGAGAGCTCCGAATGCGGGTAAGTGTCAGGTAGTTTACATTAACATGCTTGCTTTGCATGAAAAATGCCTTACCCGCCGCTATCTTCTTTACATCTTCAACCTCCTAAAGGGCCTTACGGGCCTCGGCCTTAGCGGACTTGGCACTTTCGTGAGCCGAGGCAAGCTCAGACTCTCGAGTCTTGGAGTCGCGCTCCAAGCTCTCATACTTCTCCATGAGAGCCTGGAGCTGTTGCCACACTTCCGCCACCTGTGCCTCCTTCTTCTCTCGCTCTGCCCGTTCCGCGGCCGCACTGTGTTCGGCCGCGGACACAGCCTCCTTCAGGGCTGCCACCTCGTTCGTGGCCCCTGCAATACCCATATTATCCTTGTTAATTTTATTGCGACCAAAATCCTTTTCTGTAAGGTAACAACTCAAAGTGGTGCTACTCACCTTCTTTGTCCTCGAGCTGCCTCTTGGCATGGCCGAGCTCTCGCTCGGACCGCTCGAGATCCTGCTTTAATGTACCAACCTCCGCAGTCAGTGCGGCAGAGGTCAGCAGCACAGCCTGCAAACCCATATTGACATCATTTATTAGCAACCTGCGAATATCTTTTTAGATCCTCAGTCCGGCTTTTCTTTCCGAACACCGAACCGAGCATCAGGGGCTCCTGTCTATGCGGTATTATATTACACAATTTTAACTTCTTACCTCAAAGCCTGATAAAAGGCTACTGCAGGCTTCGGTCAGCCCGCTCTTGGCGAGCTGGACCTTCTGAATCACTGCACTCATAACAGTGCGGTGTTATTCCTCGATGGAAGCGCCTTGGAGCGCCTCCAGCAAGTTGTCCGGCGCCTCCGGTTGGACGGAGGCCGCCGGAGTCACGGTCTTGCCCTTCTTTCGAAGGGGCCGCCCGCCGGACTCTGGAACCACTACAGGTTCCGACGTAGAGTCCGGCGCAAAGTCCGGGAGGCTGCCTTGCTGCGCCTCCGGAGCCTCCTCCTGATGGGTCCCCTTCCGGGATCCCACCTCGGCGTCCTCATCAACGCGGGGGGTAGAGGCCGTCGGAAGTGAATCCACATCCGACGGGGCCAACGACCCGCTTGATGAAGCGGGGAGATCATCATCGGCCAGACTGCGGACAGTATGCGGCATTAGTAGGACACTATGTGGCACGAAAGAAATTGCATATCAGGGATCCGAACACTTACAATCTCGCCGGAGGCTTGGCCCTTGAAGGCCACTCCTCCTCGCCAACGTCGGTGTTGGCGGAGCTGTCCGAGGGAATAGTTCTCCCCCTCTTGGACCCTTCGGCCTCCCCTGTTGGGGAAGCCTTCCTCTTCCTCTCTCCCTCCTCCGGGAGAGAGTCTTCTTCCTCCTCCTCATCTTCGAGGGAGGAGTCCGCCTTGTCATCGGACGCCTGATTACGGGAACTCTTTCGAGTCTCCGCGGCCGCCTTCTTGGCCTTCTTCTCCGGCACCACGTGCGGTGCCGGAACTAGCAGCCCCGCTAGACGGGCGTCCACTGGGTCTTCTGGCCTGGGAGCCGGGCAGATGAGCTGCTCGGCCTTCTGCATCCATTCCTGTCAAAGGAAAAGGGAGATTGAAACCCTCTTAGAACCAATCTATTTACAACAAGTGTCTCGTAAAGGGGTAGAATCACTTACCTCGTCAGCCGGATGTTGCGAGTGAAATCCGCGATCTTCCGTCGCGGATGCGGGGGCTTCGGCGCCCTTAAACAGCACCCTCCAGGCGCCTTCGTATGTCGTGTCGAAGAGCCCGCTTAGCGCCTGGTGCCGTTCCGGATCGAACTCCCACAGATTAAATGCCCGTTCTTGGCATGGGAGGATCCGGCGGACGAGCATGACTTGGACCACATCGACGAGCCTGAGCTTCTTGTTCACCAGCTTCTGGATACAGGCTCGGAGTCCCGTCAGCTCCTTCGGATTACCCCATAGCAAGCCCTTCTCTTTCCAAGAGGTGAGATGCGTGGGGATACCAGATCTAAACTCGGGGGCCGCCACCCATGTAGGGTCGCGCGGCTCGGTGATATAGAACCACCCCGATTGCCACCCCTTGACGGAGTCCACAAAGGCCCCTTCGAACCAGAGGACGTTGGGCATCTTGCCCAACATGGCGCCTCCGCACTCCGCCTGCGTGCCCTTCACTACCTTCAGCTTGACGTTGAAGGTCTTGAGCCACAAGCCAAAGTGGGGCCGGATGCAGAGGAGGGCCTCACACACGACGATGAACGCCGAGATGTTGAGGATGAAGTTCGGCGCCAGATCGTGGAAATCCAGGCCGTAATAGAACATGAGCCCCCAGACGAAAGGGTGCAGTGGAAAGCCCAGTCCGCGGAGGAAGTGGGGAAGGAAGACGACCCTCTCATGGGGCCCAGGGGTAGGGATGAGCTGCCCTTCGTCGGGCAGCCGGTGCGCAATATCGCTGGAAAGGTATCCGGCGTTGCGCAGCTTGGTGATGTGCTCCTCCTTGACGGTGGAAGCCAACCACTTGCCTCCCCCTCCGGACATGGTCGGGGAAGGTTAAGACGAGATGCGCGAGCTTGGGCGTTGGAGCTTGAGTGCGCGGAGGTGGATAAGCAAAGGAGGAAGAAGGCGTGGGTGAAAAGGTGAATCCTTATCCCTTATATAGGCAGGGCGAAGACTATGCGCCCCCCACCAGCCTGGTAAAACTCGGTTATCTCCCAAGCGCCACCATCAATGGCGCGGTTGGGTTACCCACGTCCGTATTGATGAGAATCCCGGAATAAGGGGAACACGATCTCTGCTTCGACAAGACATGCCAAGGAAACCGCTTCGCTAAACGTGCTGAGGTGGTATAATAAAAAACGATTCAAGTAAAAGCCTGGTAGCGGTGTGATGTCATGCCGCATAATACGTCAGCAGATTGGACTTGTGTACATTTTATTCTCTCTACGGTGGAATGTGGAATTCATTTTGCAGAGCCGGACACTATCCTGGTGTTCATGATCTTCTCTCGATTATTCGAGGGAGGAACCCGCCTTGCAATGCCGAACATTATGCACGCCGGACTTATCGTCATTGAAGCCTGATTCAGGGGCTATTGATGGAGTCTTGGACTAGGGGGTGTCCGGACAGCCGGACTATCATCGTCCGCCGGACTCCAAGACTACGAAGATACAAGATTGAAGACTCCGTCCCGTGTCCGGATGGGACTTTCCTTGGTGTGGAAGGCAAGCTTGGCAATACGGATATGTAGATCTCCTACCATTGTAACCGACTCTGTGTAACCCTACCCTCCTCCAGTGTCTATATAAACCGGAGGGCTTTAGTCCGTAGGACACAACATACATCACAACAAT
Source organism: Triticum dicoccoides (assembly GCF_002162155.2). Classification (NCBI taxonomy): domain Eukaryota; kingdom Viridiplantae; phylum Streptophyta; class Magnoliopsida; order Poales; family Poaceae; genus Triticum; species Triticum dicoccoides. The sequence goes on along the minus strand of NC_041385.1, from coordinate 505,692,175 downwards.
CATACCATAGGCTAGCTTTAGGGTTTAGCCTCCTTGATCTCGTGGTAGATCCACTCTTGTACTGCCCATATCATCAATATTAATCAAGCAGGACGTAGGGTTTTACCTCCATCAAGAGGGCCCGAACCTGGGTAAAACATCGTGTCCCTTGTCTCCTGTTACCATCTGCCTAGACGCACAGTTCGGGACCCCCTACCCGAGATCCGCCGGTCTTGACACCGACAACGCCCCTTGCCATCAGGTCAGATTCGGAAACTTGAACTATAAGGCCGATGTCCGCGGAGACTTGACCTTCGATGGATTCGGGCCTACGCCAGGAGCGCCGAACAGTCACGATGAGCACGGCTTAGACCTGCTATCGGATAATACGCGGGATATCGTTCCCGCACGAGCTCCGGACCTAAATCCGGGGCAGATTGCATCGTCCGAGGACGGGTGGATGGACCCCGCCCCAGAGGCCGCACACTCATCGGCGGAAGAGACGAACACAGACTGCACCCCCAAGGAAGCCTGTGTCTCCGGACCCCTGGACTTGTGTCTGGTTGTAGGTCCCAGACCGCGCACCCCCGAGGCTGCCGATTCTGGCCGGGCTCCGGTAACGAAATTTGCCGCTGCAGATATCTTCCAGCACTCGCCCTTTGGCGACATGCTGAACTCACTAAAGTCTCTCTCTTTGTCAGGAGACTCTTGGCCGAACTATGTCCGGCTTAAGGGGGAGGAAGGAAACGAATAAATTCGTCACCCACCCACCACCCACTTCATAGCCACTATCGACGATGTAACATACATGCTTGACTTCGACTCTGATGACACCGACAGTATGGACGTCGGCGCAGGAGACGATTCAGAACCACCACCCATGGGGCGCTGGACTGCCACCCCATCATACGATATATACATGGTGGACACGCCTAAGGAGGACGATGGCGATAAATGGAGGATAAAACCCCCGGACAAAAGCCAAAACGACGGTGCAGACGCCGCTCTAAGACTAGCCACAGTAAAAACAGCGATAACAGCGCTCGAAGGATCGACACCCCAGACAACTCCAAAGGCAACAACGACCATATGGACCCAGCGATGGAGCAGGATGAGCCAGGTCACGTCGAACACAGCCCAGAGCAAATGCCCGACCACAGAGATCCCGAGGGCCGAACCCATCAATCCGCCCCGGGAGAGGAGCAAAGTCCGGACGATGATGCATTCATCATCCCGAAAATACGTTTGGAACAAGATAACCTGCCCAGAAAGCTCATGGACACTGCGAGAAGTCTAAAGAAGCAGAAGGAAAGGCTTAAGTCCATCCAGGAAACGCTCAATCGCAGATGGAATACAGTGCTAGACACTGAAGAAAAATACGGCGATGATAGCCGCACAAAGAGCTATCCAAAGCGCAAGCTGCTGCCAGAATTCGATGATGAGGCCGTTCCACTGAAGAACAATACGGCCAGTAGGCCAGACAAACCACTTCGTAGCCGCAACAGAGCAGCCACTGATGCCGCACACGATTTACACGAGCTACTGGACAAAAGGGCCAGTGCGACCAGGTCCATCTACGGATCTAGAGGACACGCTCCGGCGAAGGATTATGGTCACCAAAACGATCATACTGATCGAGTACCAGTTTGGAATCACCACCGGACACAACAACAGTCGACAACATGCCACAACATGTCCAGATACAGAGGAGCTGCTCACCCTCTGTGCTTCATCGAAGAGGTACTGGACCACGAATTTCCACAGGGTTTCAAACCCGTGAACATAGAGGCATATGACAGAACGACAGACCCCAGGGTTTGGATTGAGAATTTTATCCTACATATCCACATGGCTCGTGGGGAGGACCTCCACGCCATCAAATACCTTCCCCTCAAGTTGAAGGGACCATCTCGACACTGGTTAAAAAGCCTCCCCGAAAATTCAATTGGAAGTTGGGAGGAACTCAAGGATGCTTTCAGGGCCAATTTTCAAGGGACCTATGTCCGACCTCCGGATGCGGACGATTTAAGTCACATAATTCAACAGCCCGGAGAGTCCGCCCGCAAGCTCTGGATCAGATTCCTCACTAAGAAGAATCAAATTGTCGATTGTCCGGATGCCGAAGCCCTGGCGGCCTTCAAGCACAGCATCCGAGATGAGTGGCTCGCCAGACACCTCGTCCAAGAAAAGCCGAGGACAATGGCAGCCTTAACAAGCCTTATGACCCGCTTTTGCGCGGGTGAAGACAGCTGGTTGGCCCGTAGAGGCACCAGCGACCCAAGTACATCCGAAATAAGGGATGGCAACGGGAAGCCACGGCGCAATAAAAACAAACGTCGAAACAAGGAAGAAAGTCCGGACAACACAACGGCCAACGCCGGATTCAGGGGCTCTCGACCCGGTCAACAAAAGAAGCCATTTAAAGGCAGCAAAGAAGGACCGTCCAGCCTGAACAAAGTCCTGGACAGACTGTGCCAAATTCATGGCACCACCGAAAAACCTGCGAACCACACTCATAGAGAATGCTGGGTCTTTAAGCAGGCCGGCAAATTAAATGCCGAACACAAGGGAAGGGAAACACCAAGTGAAGACAAGGATGAGCCTCGCCAGCCGAACACTGGGGGACAGAAAAAATTCCCACCAGAGGTAAAAACAGTAAACATGATCCACGCGACTCACATACCAACAAGAAGGCGCGAACGCGCGCTCAGAGACGCATACGCTATAGAGCCCGTCGCCCCCAAACTTAACAACTGGTCGGCCTGCCCGATCACCTTCGATCAAAAGGACTACCCGACTAGTATGCGACACGGAGGATCAGCTGCCTTGGTGCTCGACTCAATAATCGACGGATACCATCTCACTCGCGTCCTCATGGATGGCGGCAGTAGTCTTAACTTAATATACCAGGACACTGTCCGCAAGATGAGGATAGACCCATCCAGAATCAGCCAAAGTAACACCACCTTTGAAGGGGTGATACCAGGTGTTGAAGCCCGCTGCAGGGGCTCCCTCGTACTAGAGGTGACATTCGGTTCCCCAGGCAACTTCAGAAGCGAAGAACTACTCTTCACAATCGCCCCCCCCTCCAAAGTGGTTATCATGCCTTGCTCGGGAGAATGGCCTTCGCCCGCTTCAACGCAGTACCGCACTACGCCTACCTTAAACTCAAGATGTCCGGCCCACGTGGCGTCATCACCATCAACGGAAATACAGAGTGTTCCTTATGCGCGGAAGAGTATGAGACGGCTCTAGCAGCCGGACTCTAAGCGGCCACTAATATCAAAAGGCATGATTGGTCGTTAAGACCACAGACACGGTTAGACAAGTCCGGCAGCCCAGATAAACCTGAGCTAGGACGCCATACATATAATCCCATAGAGGACACCAGGGGCTATAGATATTTAATAAAGCCCCACTGTTGGCTTGACCTTATTAACAGGCCAATGTCTTACACTTTTACTATCCATCGCACGCTTACGTCATACTCTTCTACATGAGTTTTTGTTTTTTACAGACACCATTCGTGCGGTACCCTCCCAGGACACGGCACAACGGAGACAAAGGCGCAGACGTGCAGCAGGGCCCCGCTCAAAGGTTTCTCTTTAGATTAAGCCCCTATGCAAACCTTTTTTATTGTCTCTTGTTGTTTACACATCCCATGGGTACTACACCCACAGAGGATACTGCCGTTATTGGCATTTCGCCACGACAGACTAATGCACGTACCTGGAAATACAGGGTTCATAATGAAGGGTGTTATTCAGCCCAGTATATGTTACAAAGTCCGAATACCTTCGAGAGTGTTCGGCGTCGCGAGTTTGGTCTTATATGCATCAGCTCCGAATCATGTCTTTGGTCAAATGTTGGGTTTGCCCGGCTCCTGGGTTTGCCGCCTTACGTTCCGTTCTTATCGACTAAGGCGGCCAAAGGAGAACTACTGCGATTGTGCTCTGGTTATTCCGGATGAGCACCTCAGTAGAGAAAGCCGAAAACTGACTGTCATGATATAGAGAGAGACTGTTCAACCACTCGAAGACTTATCGGAATCTTTAGGATTCCTCCGCATTAACGAAGGACCGTTCCCCGGTCATGTACACACGCGCCCATATTCGGATGCACGCGAAGGTACCAGGGGCTACATAGTAGCCCCACCGTCAAACTCCTATGGCTAAGTGAAAGTGTTAAAGCTATATAGTCCGGTTGCCTAGTTCGACGTGCGATCACCTCCTTAATGGACCAAGACGTTGGATCAAGTGTGATTATGCATATTTTCGCGAACACCCCCGCATTGCATGTGTGGGGGCTGAAACGACTGCTAACTTTCAGATTACATTTATACATAAAACGGCCGCACAGGAGGCACAATAACACTTTCGGGCAAAAAGTATAAACATAGCCTTCATAATTAAAATAGCATTGTTTTTACAATGAAACGATTTGTCACTCGAACATGACATTCTTCGAGCACTGAGCCTTTATTAAGCGAGCAACTTCTGTTACCTGCTCCAAGTAGTGCTCGGCCGGATCCTGGCCTCCCGCCGGATTCTGGGTCGCAATGATGGTGGCCTCCATATCTGTCCAAAATGCTTTAACACGGGCAAGAGCCATCCGAGCACCCTCTATGCATGCCGACCTCTTCATGGCATCGATCCGCGATACGGCACCGAGGAATTGTTGCACTAAACCAAAATAACTGTCCGGCTTAGGCGCCTTCGGCCATAGATGGTCTATTACAGACCGCATTGCAAGACGGAACAACCTATGAAGCTCAGCCACAGCAGCCATCCTCTCACTCAACAGCAATGGGCGCGTGGGAGCACTGAATTGCAACCAGAACATCTTCTCCAATCATTTTGATCCTTGAAAAACTTGGCCGCATCAGCCGTACTCTTAGCCAAATCCGCATACGCGTCTTCAGGGCTCCAGCGTCGATCCAGGGGAGCATACTTTGGATCTAAAAACTTCATCCGCAATAAATAGGGGTTTCCAGCCGCGATTCTCCGGCCTGTTGAAGCTCCTCCCGTGCATCCCTGATCTCGGACCGCGTCTCCTTGGCCGCATCAAGTGCCTTCTTCAGGTCAGCCGAATTAGACTGATTCTCTTTTTCAAGGAGCTCATACCGGTCGGCAGCATTTTTCAGCTCCACAACCATCTTGGCTATTTTGTCTTCGCTTCGGCGATGAGCGGCCTGTTCGGCTCTCAACTCTTCGGCCGCCTTTAGGGCAGCCACACTGCTAGACCGGGCTTGTTCCTTGGCCAGGGCAAGTTCCACCCTCAGGGCTTCCATGGCAGCAGCACCGTCTGCAGTCCAAGCATATCACATTAAGATTATGCTCCTTTCAATTTTTCCTATAAAAAATAAGGAAAGCAGAGCACATACCTTGTGACTCGTTAAGCCGCTCGTTCACAAGCATGATGTCGGCATCAATAACTCCAATCTGCCTCCTCAGTTCGGCAACTTCAATGGACCGGTTGGCTGCTGGATCCTTAGACACCTGCGCATAAATACAGCGCGATCATTACTTAACAATGTGATCCTCCGTTTGCCGCCTAGGGCTGGCAACCAGAGTCTCAGGGGCTACTATCCATATGGAGCACACCTAGCGCGCGCGTCACAGTCAAAATTTATGTATTTTCATTACATACCTCAAAGCCTCTAAGCAGGCTCGTAAAGGCTTCATTCAACCCGCTTGTGGCAGATGAAATCTTCTCAAGCACCATGCTCATTAATGAACGGTGCTTGTCGGTGTCAAAACTGGCGGATCTCGGGTAGGGGATCCTGAACTGTGCGTCTAGGCGGATGGTAACAGGAGACAAGGGACACGATGTTTTTACCCAGGTTCGGGCCCTCTCGATGGAGGTAAAACCCTACTCCTGCTTGATTGATATTGATGATATGGGTAGTACAAGAGTGGATCTACCACGAGATCAAGGAAGCTAAACCCTAGAAGATAGCCTATGGTATGATTGTTCGTCCTATGGACTAAAACCCTCCAGTTTATATAGGCACCGGAGAGGGCTAGGGTTACACAGAGTCGGTTACAATGGTAGGAGATCTACATATCCGTATTGCCAAGCTTGCCTTCCATGCTAAGGAGAGTCCCATCCGGACACGGGACGAAGTCTTCAATCTTGTATCTTCATAGTCTTGGAGTCCGGCCGATGATGATAGTTTGGCTATCCGGACACCCCCTAGTCCAGGACTCCCTCAGTAGCCCCCGAACCAGGCTTCAATGACGACGAGTCCGGCGCGTATATTGTCTTCGGTGTTGCAAGGCGGGTTCTCCTCCAAATTCCATGTGCTTGCCGAATAGTGTCCGGCTTCCTTATAAATGTTGCGCTCCTTGGCTTCCACGCCCAATAATGGCCCCCTTCCATGTGTCGTACAAATGCGAAAGGCCAGGGTATTTTTACATTTTACCCCCTAGCTGCGCGAATAAGCTGCCTATAAGAGAGGCAAGAATCCAAATCCAAATCACACCATCCTCCTCCTCCTGCAAGTACTCATCGGAGCGCTTCTGACAAAAGTCCACTCCATCATGGACCGTCGACGCGGCTCCTCCTCTCGCGCTCCCAGCCCTCAGCCAGGAGATTGGGTGAGATGTTCAGTCCTGCACAGCGAGCTGGTGACGCTCCAAGCGGAGGGATATCTTCCTCCGGCCTTTATGGTCCCGGTTCGAGCCGGGCTGGCCACCTACAAAGGTGGAAAGCAGGCGGAGACCACCCCCAGTCCCTCCAAAGGAGAGCGGGTGTGCTTCGTCCCTTATCTAATAAGGGGGCTCGGATTTCCCATACATCTGTTTCTCCGAGGGCTTCTGGAGTTCTATGAACTCCAACTTCATCACCTCACGCCCGCCTCCACACTGCACATTGCGGGTTTCGTAGCTCTTTGTGAGCTGTTCTTGGGCATCGAGCCCCATTTCGCGCTGTGGAAGAGATTGTTTTGCCTCGTACCCCGTTCTCACGAGGGGTCGATATTGTTGGGGAACGTAGCAGAAATTCAAAATTTTCCTACGTGTCACCAAGATCTATCTATGGAGAAACCAGCAACGAGGGGAAGGAGAGTGCATCTACATACCCTTGTAGATCGCTAAGTGGAAGCGTTCAAGAGAACGGGGTTGAAGGAGTCGTACTCGTCGTGATCCAAATCACCGGAGATCCTAGTGCCGAACGGACGGCACCTCCGCGTTCAACACACGTACAGCCCGATGACGTCTCCCACGCCTTGATCCAGCAAGGAGAGAGGGAGAGGTTGAGGAAGACTCCATCCAGCAGCAACACAACGGCGTGGTGGTGATGGAGGAGCGTGGTAGTCCAGCAGGGCTTCGCCAAGCACCGCGAGATATGAGGAGAAGGGAGAGAGGTAGGGCTGCACCAAGAGGGAGAGATTCTCGTGTATTGGACAGCCCCCAGACCTCAAGTATTTATAGGGGGAGGGGAGGGGGCTGCGCCCCCTCTAGGGTTCCCTCCCCAGGGGTGGCGGCAGCCCCCAGATCCCATCTGGGTGACGGCCAGAAGGGGAGAGGGGGGAGGCGCACCTAGGGTGGGCCTTAGGGCCCATCTGCCCTAGGGTTTGCCCCCCTTCCCCACTTCCTGCGCCTTGGGCCCTGTAGGGGGGCGCACCAGCCCACCTGGGGCTGGTCCCCTCCCACACTTGGCCCATGCAGCCCTCCAGGGTTGGTGGCCCCACTTGGTGGACCCCCGGGACCCTCCCGGTGGTCCCGGTACGTTACCGGAAAAACCCGAAACTTTTCCGGTGACCAAAACAGGACTTCCCATATATAAATCTTTACCTCCGAACCATTCCGGAACTCCTCATGATGTCCGGGATCTCATCCGGGACTCCGAACAACATTCGGTAACCACATACAAACTTCCTTTATAACCCTAGCGTCATCGAACCTTAAGTGTGTAGACCCTACGGGTTCGGGAGACATGTAGACATGACCGAGACGTTCTCCGGTCAATAACCAACAGCGGGATCTGGATACCCATGTTGGCTCCCACATGTTCCATGATGATCTCATTGAATGAACCACGATGTCAAGGACTCAGTCGATCCCGTATACAATTCCCTTTGTCTAGCGGTATTATACTTGCCCGAGATTCGATCGTAGGTATACCGATACCTTGTTCAATCTCGTTACCGGCAAGTCTCTTTACTCGTTCCGTAACACATCATCCTGTGATCAACCCCTTGGTCACATTGTGCACATTATGATGATGTCCTACCGAGTGGGCCCAGAGATACCTCTCCGTTTACACGGAGTGACAAATCCCAGTCTCGATCCGTGTCAACCCAACAGACACTTTCGGAGATACTTGTAGTGCACCTTTATAGTCACCCAGTTACGTTGTGACGTTCGATACACCCAAAGCACTCCTACGGTATCCGGGAGTTACACGATCTCATGGTCTAAGGAAGAGATACTTGACATCGGAAAAGCTCTAGCAAACGAACTACACGATCTTTGTGCTATGCTTAGGATTGGGTCTTGTCCATCACATCATTCTCCTAATGATGTGATCCCGTTATCAACGACATCCAATGTCCATAGCCAGGAAACCATGACTATCTGTTGATCACAACGAGCTAGTCAACTAGAGGCTCACTAGGGACATACTGTGGTCTATGTATTCACACGTGTATTACGATTTCCGGACAATACAGTTATAGCATGAATAAAAGACAATTATCATGAACAAGGAAATATAATAATACTTTTATTATTGCCTCTAGGGCATATTTCCAACAGATATATCAAGTGGGCGGAGCCGAAATATGGCGCATCGCCGGGACCGGATATCTATCCAGAACCCCAAAGAAGGCGTCCGAAGACTGGCCTTCGGAATGGTTTTATGTGGAAGATGCTCCACTGTCGGACCCAGTTCGGATCGGCCTCCCGGAGTTTAGCAACGCTCCTCTGAAGAAACGCCTGAGTTGGCGCCCGCGGAGCCCTCAATAGGAGGATGACAAGAGCGTCCATTATCTGATGGGCCGGATAAGGCTGCTAGCTCATTCCGGACTGACCATGATCAGAGTCATGGCCACGTGCATTATGCGAGGGGTGCAGCCACTCCAATATAGGGGCCACCCCATGTGGGATTTCAACAGGGAGAATGACGCCACCCGTCATGGCCGCAAGGGGCCGGGATTGGCCTCAGATCTGGTGAAGATCCTGTCCGGCTTGTACAAGGGGGAGAAGGAGGACTTCCTCCAAACGAGTCCATTGAACGAATTCTCCATGAATAACCCTCGGAGCTGGGTAGGCGGACGTTTATTCATTCGATCCGTGCTTTCAAAGTTAAGTGTCTTACTTTATGATTTTGACGCAAGAACTGCGCCGAGATGTGGAGGGCATACACAGTCCGGCTCCACAACCCGAGGATCCGAGAAGATCCCTTGATCCGGCCTCCGAAGAGGATCCAGACATAAAGGTGGAACTAATTGATGGGGTGTTCCACCAACTTAGTATGGACAACGCTCCAGTCGCCATTATGGCCGACTACCTCGGTTTATCTCCGGCTTCCCAGGTAACTATGACCGGAGCCCTGACACCATTACTTCGTCCATGCTTGTTTCTGACCACCGCATACCAACGGTGTCTCGCAGGAGGTCCCTTCAAGGCGGGAAGCTGATCCCGCGGCAGCTGACCAACCAGGGTCAGCTCGGCCCAGCTGGCGGAAGAGGGGTGCGGTGCGAATTGAAACGTCGCCGCAACGGTATGACACGCCATCGTTTTTAAGGAAAAGACCCTTGTGAAGTATATTGATGCTCATGACTTTTCCAGGAGAAAGAGCGCTCGCCGGACTGTGTCCGGAGAGGTTGCCAACCAAGCCTCCGCCAGCCAGGCTCCAACACCTGGTCCAGAGGGGGAGGCGAGCGCAAGGCGCGAGCCAGATGCTCCTCCAACGGAGGATGCCGACAGGCTGTCCGCCACCAGGTCTGAGGTGGAGAGCGCCATGAATCACAGGCGCCGCCGGACAGTTCTTCATGACGCGTGTTTCTCCCCATTGGCGTTGAATGCCTTTAACGCGGGAGACGTGCACCTCCGTGCCGCTCAAGATGGTTTAACCAGAGCCACGGAGCAGTATGTGAAAGACATACAGGTAAGGGATTTTAATAGTTGTATATGCAGTAGCCCCCGAGACTTAAAGTAGTTAAAATAACTGATTTAAGGATCATTTGATATGCAGGATCTTACTGAGAAGAATACCCAATTGTCCCAGGAGCTACAAGAGTGCAAGGCTCAACTTGAGGCCGCACTAGCCGCTGCAGGAGGAGACACAGAGACCCCCTCCGGTAACACATATTTCAAAAAGATAAGCGGTGTGTGGCGTGCATATAAGTCTGACAATAATATTGCAGATGTTGCCGGACTTGATCCGGACAAGCAACAGCTACCGCGCCAGCTGAAGGCCGGCGAGAGGGTGCTTATGAAGGTGCAGCAGGAGAGGAACAAACTCCAAGATGCCCACACCCAGCTTGGAGAAGAGCTAAAAGGTGTTCGGGCCCAGCTGTCTGGCTCCGTGAAGGAGAATCAGCGGCTTCGTCGCGGCATCTACAGTAAGTGCTTGAGCAAACTCTTATGAAAAGAAGAGTTCGGCGAGGAAGTCGATTGACAGAAATGTGTCTGTAGGTGTGCTCACAGGTCGCCCTGTGGAGGAAATGCCCGGTTCAATGGGTGACCAACTTCCCGAGCTGCTGCAACTGCACGAACGAGTTCGGCAGGAGATGAGTGGCGTCGCCCAGGCCTTATGGTCGTCCGTCTCCCTACCCGAGGGTCTTGGAGGGCTTGCGGAGAAGCTTCAGGGAGCACGGCAGCGCTTCCGTCTATGGAAGATATCGGCCTGTCGTCAAGGCGCCAGGGAGGCCTGGGCCATGGTGAAGACGCGGTACAAGAAGGCGGATCCGAACCACATGGCCGAGGTCAGACCTGTGGGGCCCGATGGGAAGGAGATCCCTGTGAGCTTAGTGTACGGCCAAGTAGGGTTGGCCGCTAAGTATTCCCAATGGGACTGTAAATTAGACAGCCTGTTAGACGGGATTGAAGAGGAGTACAGTCAGTCAATTTGACGATGTATTTTAAAATGACATGTATAATGCCTTCTAGCCGGATTGTAGACCGTTTGTCTTTGCGGACCTTTTCGCTTTAACCTCGGGACCCTAGAGTCCGGAGTGTGTCCGAATACCCTCACGGTTATGAAAAAACCGGGCATGCATGGAGACCAGGCGTAGGGGTCATTAGTGCTTTATCAGACAAGTGCCCAACTAGTTATGTTATATTACATGGTTAGTAAGAAACATCTTCCAGGGAGAATAGTTCCGTTAGGGGTTCCTTTCCCTGGGAGGCATGCCCTAAAGTGCATGTCCGGACTGTGAAAAGAGCAGAAAAGCAACTGGGGGCAGATAAACGAATAAATAAGAAATCATCTTTTAAGTCACCAACCGAATATTTCCTTAAGAACGCTAGCTTTCGGCTTCACCCAGTCTGAGGTACACATCTGGCTGACCCGGCAGTAACAATCGCAGAGGTGCTCCCTTTACCTCCTAGACGAACAATCGGGAACGTAGGGGTAAGAACAGGAGCCAGGCAACCCAGCTTGGCCAAAACTTAAGTCATATCGATGCATATAATGGTGAATAAAAGGTACATGCGGAAGTTTGACACATGCGTTGGGCATAAAGCCCGTTTAAATAAGCTTCTGTTAAAGAAGCCCCCAGGTATAATGAGTGCGGGTAGCACGTCAAGTGTGTGCGAACGATGCGCGGATCATCCCTCAAAGGCTTTATGAAAAGGTGGGGAAAAAGGAGAGAAACAAAAGACAACTGAAGTATAAAATATGGACGGAGGAAGGAGACGAACTCTGAGTCCGGCACTAGGCGTAGAATCTTCGGAGGCGGGCTGCGTTCCATGGGTTCGGCTCGAGTCGGTTGTCCGATGCGTTTCGCAGACGGTATGCTCTGCCGGTCAGGACTTGGTCGATGATGAAGGGACCTTCCTATTTGGGCTTGAGTTTGTCCTTTTTCTTGTCCGGCAGGCGTAGAACTAGTTCGCCAACATTGTAAGTTTTGGCCCGTACTTCTCTGCTTTGATATCTTCGAGCCTGCTGCTGATAGAATGCGGAACGAGTTTTTGCCACGTCGCGCTCCTCCTCCAATGCGTCCAAGCTATCCTGCCGATCGAACTCGGCTTCTCTTTCTTCGTACATGCGCACGCGAGGTGAGTCATGAATTATATCGCAGGGCAAAACTGCCTCTGCGCCGTATACCATAAAGAATGGAGTGAATCCGGTAGTATGGTTTGGCGTGGTCTGCAGCCCCCAGAGTACGGAGTCGAGCTCCTCTACCCAGTGCGTGTTAGATTCCGTAAGAGACCGCACTAATCTGGGTTTGATGCCGCTCATGATTAGACCATTTGCTCGTTCAACTTGACCGTTGGTTTGAGGGTGATAGACAGAAGCGGAGTCGAGCTTAATGCCCATATTTTTGCACCAGAGTTTAACCTCGTCGGCCGTGAAGTTCGTGCCGTTATCAGTGATGATGCTGTGGGGGACACCATAATGGTGTACTACCCCGGATATGAAGTCTATCACAGGTCCGGATTCGGCCGTTTTAACTGGCTTGGCCTCTATCCATTTGGTGAATTTGTCCACCATGACCAATAGGTATTTTTGCTTGTGGGTTCCCCCTTTAAGGGGTCCAACCATGTCAAGTCCCCAGACCGCGAACGGCCAGGTGATGGGTATAGTTTTGAGGGCGGTGGGTGGCATGTGGCTCTGATTAGCAAAGAGCTGACAACCGACGCATCGTTGGACTAAGTCCTGAGCATCTGCCCGGGCCGTCGGCCAATAAAATCCTGTACGGAAGGCCTTGCCTACAAGGGCCCGGGCTGCAGCGTGGTGTCCGCCTAGTCCGGCGTGAATTTCAGCTAGAAGATTTCGCCCTTCCTCTTCGGAGATGCACCTTTGAAGGACTCCGGTTGTGCTTTTCTTATAAAGTTCTCCCTCATGGACCTTGTAGGCTTTAGATCGCCGAACTATGCAGCGGGCCTCATTTTGGTCTTCGGGAAGTTCCTGCCTAATTAAGTAGGCTAGGAATGGTTCCGTCCATGGGGCAATGAATGCCATTATTTCGTGGGCTGAAGGTGTTATGTCATTGGCTGAGCCACTGGTTGTGTCAGATTGTCCGGTGTTGGGCGGTGCGGTTGGTTCCGGATTGTTGTTTTCGGACTCCTCTTCCCATACTACGGATGGCTTAAAGAGCCGCTCCAGGAAGATGTTTGGAGGGACTGCGTCGCGCTTTGCGCCGATGCGCGCCAACATGTCGGCCGCCTGGTTATTATCCCGGGCTACATGGTGGAATTCGAGTCCTTCGAACCGAGCTGACATTTTTAATACGGCATTATGGTAGGCTGCCATTTTCGGATCTTTGGCATCAAAGTCTCCATTTACTTGGGATATTGCAAGGTTTGAATCCCCACAGACCTCGAGGCGTTGAATGCCCATGGAGATGGCCATCCGGAGGCCATGTAGAAGGGCCTCATATTCGGCTACATTGTTGGAGTCCGTGTACATTATCTGAAGTATGTATTGGACTGTGTCCCCGGTTGGGGACGTCAGTACGACGCCAGCCCCCAAGCCGGCCAACATTTTGGAGCCATCGAAATGCATGATCCAATTGGAGTATGTGTCGTACTCTTTAGGGAGTTCGGCTTCGGTCCATTCGGCGACGAAGTCAGCCAAAACTTGCGACTTTATAGCTCGTCGTGGTTTGTAGGTTATGTCGAATGGTAAGAGCTCGATGGCCCATTTTGCAATTCTGCCCGTTGCGTCGCGGTTGTTTATAATGTCGTTGAGAGGTACTTCGGAGGCAACTGTTATCGAATTTGTTGCCAATATGGCCTTTATTTCTTCGAGTCCGGCCGTGGCAGCATCCGTCCACTCGAAGTGTTCGATGCGCCTGAGGAGGCGATAGAGGGGCAATGCCTTTTCTCCCAAACGGGAGATGAAGCGGCTTAAAGCCGGCACGCATCCAGTTAATTTTTGTATTTGTTTGAGGTCTTTTGGTATATCCAACTGTGACAGAGCTCGGATCTTGGTTGGGTTTGCTTCAATTCCTCTACTGGATACGATGAAGCCCAGGAGCTTTCCGGCTGGTACGCCGAAAATGCATTTTTCCGGGTTGAGCTTAATGTCATATGCTCGGAGGTTGTCGAATGTGAGCCTCAAGTCGTCTACTAGAGTTTTGACGTGTTTGGTCTTGACGACCACGTCATCTACGTATGCCTCCACTGTTTTGCCGATCTGGGTAGCCAGACATGTCTGAATCATGCGCTGATATGTTGCGCCGGCGTTTTTGAGTCCGAAGGGCATTGTGTTGAAGCAGAATGGTCCGTATGGAGTAATGAATGCCGTTGCGGCTTGGTCTGCCTCCGTCATCTTGATTTGATGGTAGCCGGAGTATGCGTCGAGGAAGCACAATGAATCGTGTCCTGCGGTAGCATCAATGATTTGATCGATGCCGGGAAGGGGGAAAGGATCATTTGGACAAGCCTTGTTAAGGTCTTTAAAATCGACACACAGGCGCCAGGATTTGTCCTTTTTTGGTACCATTACCAGGTTCGCTAGCCAGTCCAGATGTTTGATATCTCTGATGAATCCGGCTTCCAATAGTTTGGCTAGCTCCTCTCCCATTGCCTATCTTTTGGGTTCAGAAAATCGCCGAAGAGCCTTTTTGACTGGCTTGAATCCTTTTAGGATGTTTAGGCTATGTTCTGCCAATCTGCGTGGGATTCCTGGCATATCTGAAGGGTGCCAGGCAAAGATGTCCCAATTCTCCCGAAGGAATTCTCGTAGTGCGGCGTCTACATCAGGGCTTAACTGTGCCCCAATGGAGGCCGTCTTTGTGGGGTCCGTTGGATGGACCTGGAATTTGACTATGTCGTCCGCTGGTTTAAAAGAGGTGGACTTGGATCTCTTATCGAATATCACATCGTCCCTGTTCACCATAGAGCGCAGCGCAGTGAGTTCCTCTGCCGCTAGGGCTTCGGATAGTGCCTCTACGGCTAGTGCGGCTATCTTGTTTTCGGCGCGGAGTGCTATGTCCGGATCACTGACAAGAGTGATGGTTCCATTGGGCCCGGGCATTTTAAGCTTCATGTACCCGTAATGGGGTATGGCTTGGAAAATTGCGAATGCCTCTCGTCCTAATAAAGCGTGATATCCGCTGCTGAACGGGGCCACTTGGAACGTGACCTCCTCGGACCTGTAATTGTCCGGCGAGCCGAACACCACATCAAGTGTAATTTTTCCTGTGCAGCGTGCTTCTCGGCTAGGGATTATTCCTCTAAAGGTTGTGCTGCTTCGCTCAATGCGGCTCCAGTCTATTTCCATTTTTCAAAGGGTTTCCTCATAAATAAGGTTTAATCCGCTGCCGCCATCCATGAGTACCTTGGTAAGGCGAAAGCCGTCCACTATTGGACTGAGGATCAATGCGGCTGGTGCTCGGGCTGTTCGGAATTTAGGTTCGTCACTGGCGTTGAAGGTGATAGCCGTGTCGCTCCATGGATTTGTTGTTGCTACTTGGTAGACTTCGGCGAGGCTGCGGATTGTTCGTTTCCGCATATTATTTGATGCGAAAGTCTCGAAGACTGTTAATACCATACTGGTACTGTTGGGGTGGTTCTCCGGGGCTAGAAGCTCTTCGCCACTTTTGGCCACCTGCCGCAGTATCCAACATGCTCGAAGGCTATGAGTTGGAGTGGCGCCCTCTGTACTATGAATTTTACAGGGTCCGCTGAGCCATCCCTCCAGTACGGTTCCGTGCCCTTTATGGGGTTTTTGCTTTTTGGTTTTTGTCCCGGGTGCCTGAGCATGATGCACCCTTTTGTTTTGGACTAGGGTTGTGTTCGGCGCCGGATTGTCCCAAAACTTAGTTTCGGTTTTCCGGACACTCTCCATCGCACAGTACTTTCGTACTATGGACGCCAGGTCGGCAAAGCGTGTAATTTCGCGACGACTTACGGCGTTCAAGATTCCCTTGTACATGCAATTGTTGCAGAAAATTGAGATTGCGTTTTCCTCACGGCAGTCCTTTATCCTGTCCATAACCAGGAGGAATCTGGCCCAGTAATGATGTACTATTTCAGCGGGCTCTTGCCGGATTTGAGATAGATCGCTTATGTTTGGGTGGGCGGGTGGAATTAAGTCCGAAACTCTGCCCCCCTTGAGGCTCAAGGGCCGAAAAGTTTCCGAATTTGGAATCTTGGATTGCTGGATGTCGTCCAACGAATCTGGTCCACTGCCTGACTTTAGGTTCAGTATTTGTTTGACGTCCGTCCCTCCGTGGGAATCCGGCATGGAGGGATCAGGAGTCCGGACACAAATGGTTTTTAATACAGGGGAAGAATCGCCACGTTGTTCCTCTACCACAGCAACGTGATGGGTAACCTGGGGGGAGTCAATCTCCCTCAGATCGGTTTTAAGCCCAATCCGATTGTAGTCTGTAGCAACTCCCAGGGCGGCGAAGCGATCCAAGAGCTCGTTTACGGAGGAGAGCTCCATCGGATCTAGCTGCTCGGTGAATTCCGAGTTGACATGAAGATCGCTTTTGATGACCCGAGAGGTCATCGTCGGAGCGGCGGCCGAATAGGCGGTCATAAGAAAACCACCTAGCCGAATAGTTTGGCCGGCGGCCAAAGCTCCTTTGGCAATGGTACCGTCTTTAAAGACGGGAAGAGGCATCCTTCCTGATCGCGACGGCACAGAGGAACTCTCAATGAAAGCACCAATGTCGGTGTCAAAACCGGCGGATCTCGGGTAGGGGGTCCTGAACTGTGCGTCTAGGCGGATGGTAACAGGAGACAAGGGACACGATGTTTTTACCCAGGTTCGGGCCCTCTCGATGGAGGTAAAACCCTACTCCTGCTTGATTGATATTGATGATATGGGGAGTACAAGAGTGGATCTACCACGAGATCAAGGAGGCTAAACCCTAGAAGCTAGCCTATGGTATGATTGTTCGTCCTATGGACTAAAACCCTCCGGTTTATATAGGCACCGGAGAGGGCTAGGGTTACACAAAGTCGGTTACAATGGTAGGAGATCTACATATCCGTATTGCCAAGCTTGCCTTCCACGCCAAGGAGAGTCCCATCCGGACACGGGACGAAGTCTTAAATCTTGTATCTTCATAGTCTTGGAGTCCGGCCGATGATGATAGTTCGGCTATCCGGACACCCCCTAGTCCAGGACTCCCTCAGTGCTCCTCAGAGAGAGCAGCTCGCTCCAGATGGCCCGTCAGTGTGTTCGATCGGACGCCGAACTGTGCCGGACCCTTCTTATCGCCCCCCGTGGGAGCCGAACGCTTCGGGCTTAGGCGGCCGAAGTATTAGCTTTTGGCTTCGGCAAATCTAGACTCCTCCGTGATGACACCTCGGGGTCGCCCGCCTCATGAGGCGGAGAGGTTGGTGGGGTCTCACTCTCCATCATCTCCGGAAGGAGATCCCTCGAAGACGAACTCTGTCGAGAAGAGCTGCTAGCCGGATTGCAAAGAATGGATCCTGGTTATTGTTCTCGGTGAAGGAAGCAGTACCTTTGTATTTACGATTAACTTATAGCTCGGCTGAGGGTTGGCCCGTTGGCGGGCATGGCGCGGTGAGGACGCCCTTCGGGGCAGGGCCCCCTGGTGAAGCTTTCTTACCTTGTCTGGGCACCTCCGTCTCCAAGTCTTCAGAGGTGGCCCTCTTCTTCCCACGAGGGGAGGATGCCTTAGTTTCCCCTCCCCGACTATCCTCCTTTGGGGAGGTAGCAATTCCCCCGGTTTGGATGTGCAATGTGTGAAGTTCTGCTTCTCTGTTCTTCCCTTCGTCTTTCCCCGAAGGCACTTTCCTTAGCACACGACCAAGCATCTTGGCTATGGTGGGGCTAGGCGAGCCTTCGGAAAGTGGCGTCGGACACCTGATTCTCTCCGCCTTGCTGAGCCATTCCTGGCCAGGGATGATTTTCAGAATAATGTTATGATAAAATAAACAAAGTGTTCGGTTTCTGGGTTGCTTACTTGGGTATCTGGGAGGTTGCAGCTCAGGCCCGCATCCTCGGTGGTGTCTGAACACTTTACTTGTGGTCCGAAGAATAGCTTGCACATCCCTTTGAGCGTGACACCGAAGAAGTGCTGAATGGTCCGCGGACCTTCCGGATTGAACTCCCACATCTGGATAGGCCGCCGTTTGCACGCAAGATCCGTCGGACTAGCATTACCTGAATTACGCTTATAAGGCTGATGTCCCTCTCAAGAAACTCCTGTATGCGGCTCTGCAACGTTGGTACATCATTAGCAGGCCCCCAATCCCGTCCTATGTTGGCCCATGACGCGAGTTGAGGCGGAGGGCCAGAACGGAAGTCAGGGGCAGCCACCCACTTTGTGCCTCTGGGAGCCGTGACATAAAACCGCCTCCGCTGCCATAGATCAGACACCTCCGGGAAGGAACCCTTTGGCCATGGGGCGTCGGCGTTCCTGCTTATTACAGCACCTCCGCACTCCGTGTGTCGCCCCTCAATCGTCTTCGGCTTCACATTGAAGGTCTTGAGCCATAAGCCGAAGTGTGGGGTGATGTGGAGAAAAGCTTCGCACACAACGATGAACGACGAGATATGAAGGATGACGTCCGGAGCTAGATCATGAAAATCTAGCTCGTAGTAGAACATGATCCCTCTTACGAAGGGATCAAGAGTGAAGCCTAAGCCGCGGAGGAAGTGAGAAACAAATACGACGCTCTCATTGGGCTCGGGAGTAGGGATGATTTGCCCTGGAGCAGGGAGCCCGTGCCTAATGTCGGCGGTCAGGTATCCGACCCCCTAAGCTTCGCGATATCCTCCTCTGTGACAGAGGAAGCCACCCACCAGCCTTGAAGGTTGGGTTCGGACATGATTGAAGATCCGGAGGGCTTAAGCTTGGGCTTCTGGTGTTGGAACTCGAGATGCGGAAAGGCGCAAGCGTGGTAGAAAAGAGGGGTAGGCCTCGGCCCCCCTATAAAGGGGGTGAATATCAAGCGTCCTCAAGCACAACCGCTTGGGGCTTACCTAAAAACACGGAGTCATACCAACAATCGTCGTGGGGTTGCGCATGCCCGTATCGATGGAAGATCCCGCGATAAGGGGAACACGATCTCTGCTTTGGCAGGGCGTGCCAATAAAACCGCCTCGCAACGTGTATCGAGGCAGGCCAAGAAAAACCAGCTCGTGTTGGACCAAACTACGGCGTAAGAGCACACCGTGCAAAAATTACCAGCAGATCAGATTTATGAAGTGCTATGCTCTCTATGGAGGTGTGCGGAAATTATTTCGCAAAGCTGGACACAATCCGTAAATCTGCTTCAGAGTATTCGGAGATGGAACCCGCCTTGCAATGCCGAAAATAATCTGCCCGCCGGACTCATCGTCATTGAAGCCTGGTTCAGCGGCTACTGAGGGAGTCCTGGATTAGGGGGTATCCGGACAGTCGGACTATACACTTTGTCCGGACTACTGGAGCGTGAAGATACAAGACTCAAGACTTCGTCCCGTGTCCGGATGGGACTCTCCTTTGCGTGGAAGACAAGCCTGGCGATCCGGATAATAGATTTCCTTCTTTGTAACCGACTCTGTGTAAACCCCCCTCCGGTGTCTATATAAACCGGAGGGTTTAGTCCTTAGAGGGACAATCATAATCATCATAGGGTAGCTTCTAGGGATTAGCCTCTACGATCTCGTGGTAGATCAACTTTTGTACTACTCATATCATCAAGATCAATCAAGCAGGAAGTAGGGTTTTACCTCCATCGAGAGGGCCCGAACCTGGGTAAAACATCGTGTCCCCTGCCTCCTGTTATCATTAGCCTCAGACGCGCAGATCCGGACCCCCTACCCGAGATCCGCCGGTTTTGACACCGACACCCGGCCACGACAGATCTCGCGGATCGCATCGCCACCGCCCGCGAACTCAGGTTGGTGTCTGCCTCCGGCGCTTGATTCGCCTCCCTCCATTCCCGCACGCACATGATCCACGACATGGTGTCGTCTCGGATCCTCGTCACCCGCTTCTCCCATCGCTGCGCTCTGGTCGCCATGAGCACCTCCTGCGGGACCAAAGAGATCGGCCTCAGCATCTCCAGAAAGGCCTCGTAGACGAACAGGAGCGCCCGAGGAGGCACAAGGGTCGTCGGCGCCGGCGGGCCGCGACGGCGTTGAGGCATGCCGCGGGCCAGAGGCAGCGAGATCTGCGGGGCAGTGGCGATGGCGAGCGAGAGGCAAGGTATCGCGAGAGCTATCCTAGACATGAGTCTAGTGTGTGTCATCCACCTGACCGACACATGTCACGGTAGCTTTTTCTATGTCCTATACACTGGGATACGATGCATTTGTGACGTGTAATGCGGCGAGACCCGTGGCGAACAATACTTATCCGAAGGAGGCGATGGCGTCCACTTGTTATTGCGTGGCCGCACTGCAAAATAGGTCCCGATCGACGTAGCGAAAGAAAACGAAGGGCGAATGGAAACATCCAAAGCTGCAGTTGAGTGTGGAGATACGGCGAGAGGTCGCTGCATTGCCCGGTGCCTCAAGCGAGAGGTCGCGTAGAAGCCCGGGTCAAACACAATCCGGCTGGGAACAGGAAAATGATCAGCTCGAACCGTCCAACAATCCTGTTGAACATCCAATTCGCGAAATGTACTCCGGACGTGACGCGGAGTTACTGTAGACGCATTTGTTTTGCGTGCATGGACACCCATCCCGTGGCATCCATCCACTTCAGTCCCCAAATGTGGTGGACAGCGATGTACTACTCCGACAGCCCAGCGAGGCCCAAGCAAAGCTACTACTCACAAGCGACTGGGTCCGGAACGTAAACAAGTTGCTACTCTGCTCAATGTAGGTGACCAGTGGACACGAAGGAAATGTTGTCAGGATCCAGATTTTTCAAGTGAAATTAATGTACTGGTACCTCATGCCGCTCATGAGAGTGGATATTTTTTGCTCTCGCGCTCCATGGAGCCTGAAATTTTCAAAAAATCAAAAATCAACTTGTAAGTTTCAAAAAAATCTTAAAATAAATACACAAGTACTTAAAGTCGATGTATGTGACATTTCATCACGTAATACGTTTGCGGTGCGTTGTACAAAAAAATATTTCATGGTGAAAATTTCATCGTGTAATACTTTTATAGTGAGTAGTGCATGAGCTAGAAATACGCTATTTTGTCATTTTTTTGTGTAGCTCGCATAAAAACATATTTTCACCATGAAATTTTACTGAAAAGTAGTATACATCCATATTTATGTGCGTGTTTTCTTAGAAAATTTTAAAACATCATAACTTGATTTTTGTACTTTTCAAATTAAGGGCTCTATGGAGGTCGAGCTCGAGTAGCAAATTCTGCTTATGCCATACAGTACTCTTAGAGCATCTACAGCCGCAGGTTGCAAATCCAGGCATGCCTCATTTGTTGGCTTCAACACCCACGTCCCTCATATCCGAACCCTTAAAACCATACAACCAATGCAACGCTATGTAAAACACGTTCATACCCCAGATCATTGGATCAACATTGCGTCGCAAAAGGAGCATAGTTCATCGGCAAATCCATACTACAAACAACATAAAATATAGTTAAAAATAAACAGAACTAAGGGCGGAGGAAATCACCATTTCCTCGTCGGTCCCTTCCCCTTCTGGTCATCGGCGCAACTGTGCCCCTCCTCCGTGTAGGCGTCGGCGTGCGGAGGTGTGTCGTCGTTGGAGCTGGAGCTGGAGCTGTCCATCAGGTCGGAGTCGTAGTTGCACCTCCGGCCGACAGCCTGCGAAGCACGCGGTCCTACTCCTTCGCATGTCAGACCGCCTTCGCCTTCGCTGCCACCTCCTTGTTTGCCTCGTGCTCCGACTGTTGGGGGACGTAGTAATTTCAAAAAATTTCCTACGCACACGCAAGATCATGGTGATGCATAGCAACAAGAGGGGAGAGTGTTGTCTATGTACCCTCGTAGACCGAAGCGGAAGCGTTGACGCAACGTAGAGGAAGTAGCCGTACGTCCTCCCGGTCCGACCGATCCAAGCACCGTTACTCCGGCACCTCCGAGTTCTTGACACGCGTACAGCTCGATGACGCACCCCGATCTCCGATCCAGCAGAGGCGCGGGGAGGAGTTCCGTCAGCACGACGCGTGGTGACGATCTTGATGTTCTCCTGTCGCAGGGCTTCGCCTAAGCACCGCTACAATATGACCGAGGTGTAATATCGTGGAGGGGGGCACCGCACACGGCTAAGGAACGATCTCAATGATCAACTTGTGTGTCTAGGGTGCCCCCTACCCCCGTATATAAAGGAGGGAGGGAGGAGATGGCCGGCCCAAGGGGGAGGCGCGCCATAGGGGGGAGAAACCTACTCCAAGTAGGTTTCCCCTCCTTTTCCTAATCCAAGATGGAGGGGGAAGGAAGGAGTAGTAGTAGTAGGAAGGAAGAGGGGGAAGGAGAGAAGGAAAGGGGGGGCCGGCCCCCCTCCCAATTCGGATTGGGCTTGGGGGGGGGGGCGCCCCCTCCCTTGCTCCTTCTCCCTCCCTTCCAATAGGGCCCAATAAGGTCCATATACTTACCGGGGGGTTCCGGTAACCTCCCGGAGCTCCGGTATATTCCCAAACTCTTCCGGAACCTTTCCGGTGTCCAAATATATCCGTCCAATATATCAATCTTTATGTCTCGACCATTTCAAGACTCCTCGTCATGTCCGTGATCACATTCGGGACTCCGAACAAACTTCGGTACATCAAAATACATAAACTCATAATATAACTGTCATCGAAACCTTAAGCGTGCGGACCCTACGGTTCGAGAACAATGTAGACATGACCGAGACACGTCTCTGGTCAATAACCAATAGCGGGACCTGGATGCCCATATTGGTTCCTACATATTCTACGAAGATCTTTATCGGTCAAACCGCACAACAACATACGTTGTTTCCTTTGTCATCGGTATGTTACTTGCCCGAGATTTGATCGTCGGTATCCAATACCTAGTTCAATCTCGTTACCGGCAAGTCTCTTTACTCGTTCCGTAATACGTCATCTCATAACTAACTCATTAGTTACATGCTTGCAAGGCTTAGGTGATGAGTATTACCGAGAGGGCCCAGAGATACCTCTCCAACAATCGGAGTGACAAATCCTAATCTTGAAATATGCCAACTCAACATGTACCTTCGGAGACACTTGTAGTACTCCTTTATAATCACCCAGTTACGTTGTGACGTTTGGTAGTACCCAAAGTGTTCCTCCGGTAAACGGGAGTTGCATAATTCTCATAGTTACAGAAACATGTATAAGTCATGAAGAAAGCAATAGCAGAATACTAAACGATCAAGTGCTAAGCTAACGGGGTGGGTCATGTCAATCACATCATTCTCCTAATGATGTGATCCCATTTAATCAAATGACAACACATGTCTATGGTTAGGAAACATAACCATCTTTGATTAATGAGCTAGTCAAGTAGAGGCATACTAGTGACTATATGTTTGTCTATGTATTCACACATGTATTATGTTTCCGGTTAATACAATTCTAGCATGAATAATAAACATTTATCATGATATGAGGAAATAAATAATAACTTTATTATTGCCTCTAGGGCATATTTCCTTCAGTCTCCCACTTGCACTAGAGTCAATAATCTAGATTACATGGTAATGATTTTAACACCCATGGAGTCTTGGTGCTGATCAATTTTTGCTCGTGAGAGAGGCTTAGTCAACGGGTCTGCAACATTCAGATCCGTATTTATCTTGCAAATTTCTATGTCTCCCACTTGGACTTGGTCCCGAATGGAATTGAAGCGTCTCTTGATGTGCTTGGTCCTCTTGTGAAATCTGGATTCCTTTGCCAAGGCAATTGCACCAGTATTGTCATAGAAGATCTTCATTGGTCCCGATGCACTAGGTATGACACCTAGATCGGAAATGAACTCCTTCATCCAGACTCCTTCATTTGCTGCTTCAGAAGCAGCTATATACTCCGCTTCACATGTAGATCCCGCTACGACGCTTTGTTTAGAACTGCACTAACTTACAGCTCCACCGTTTAATATAAACACGTATCCGGTTTGCGATTTAGAATCGTCCGGATCAGTGTCAAAGCTTGCATCGACGTAACCATTTACGACTAGCTCTTTGTCACCTCCATATACGAGAAACATATCCTTAGTCCTTTTCAGGTATTTCAGGATGTTCTTGACCGCTGTCCAGTGATCCACTCCTGGATTACTTTGGTACCTTCCTGCCAAGCTTATTGCTAAGTATACGTCAGGTCTGGTACACAGCATTGCATACATGATAGAGCCTATGGCTGAAGCATAGGGAACACTTTTCATTTTCTCTCTATCTTTTGCTGTGGTCGGGCATTGAGTTTGACTCAACTTCACACCTTGTAGCACAGGCAAGAACCCTTTCTTTGCCTGATCCATTTTGAACTTTTTCAAAATTTTGTCAAGGTATGTGCTTTGTGAAAGTCCTATTAAGCGTCTTGATCTATCTCTATAGATCTTGATGCCCAATATATAAGCAGCTTCACCGAGGTCTTTCATTGAAAAACTTTTATTCAAGTATCCCTTTATGCTATCCAGAAATTCTATATCATTTCCAATTAATAATATGTCATCAACATATAAAACTAGAAATGCTACAGAGCTCCCACTCACTTTCTTGTAAATACAGGCTTCTCCAAAAGTCTGTATAAAATCATATGCTTTGATCACACTGTCAAAGCGTTTATTCCAACTCCGAGATGCTTGCACCAGTCCATAAATGGAACGCTGGAGCTTGCAAACTTTGTCAGCACCTTTTGGATCAACAAAACCTTCCGGCTGCATCATATATAACTCTTCTTCTAGAAATCCATTCAAGAATGCAGTCTTGACATCCATCTGCCAAATTTCATAATCATGAAATGCAGCAATAGCCAACATGATTCGGACAGACTTAAGCATCGCTACGGGTGAGAAAGTCTCATCGTAGTCAACCCCTTGAACTTGTCGAAAACCTTTCGCAACAAGTCGAGCTTTGTAGACAGTAACATTACCATCAGCGTCAGTCTTCTTCTTAAAGATCCATTTATTCTCAATGGCTTGCCGATCATCGGGCAAGTCAACCAAAGTCCATACTTTGTTTTCATACATGGATCCCATCTCAGATTTCATGCCCTCTAGCCATTTTGCGGAATCTGGGCTCATCATCGCTTCCTCATAGTTCGTAGGTTCATCATGGTCAAGTAACATGACTTCCAGAATAGGATTACCGTACCACTCTGGTGCGGATCTTACTCTGGTAGACCTACGAGGTTCAGTAGAAACTTGATCTGAAGTTTCATGATCAATATCATTAGCTTCCTCACTAATTGGTGTAGTTGTCACAGGAACCGGTTCTTGTGATGAACTACCTTCCAATAAGGGAGTAGATACAGTTATCTCATCAAGTTCTACTTTCCTCCCAGTCACTTCTTTCGAGAGAAACTCCTTCTCTAGAAAGGATCCGAATTTAGCAATGAAAATCTTGCCCTCAGATCTGTGATAGAAGGTGTACCCAATAGTCTCCTTTGGGTATCCTATGAAGACACATTTCTCCGATTTGGGTTCGAGCTTATCTGGTTGAAGTTTCTTCACATAAGCATCGCAGCCCCAAACTTTAAGAAACGACAATTTTGGTTTCTTGCCAAACCACAGTTCATAAGGTGTTGTCTCAACGGATTTTGATGGTGCCCCATTTAACGTGAATGCGGCCGTCTCTAAAGCATAACCCCAAAACGATAGCGGTAAATCGGTAAGAGACATCATAGATCATACCATATCAAGTAAAGTACGATTACGACGTTCAGACACACCATTTCGTTGAGGTGTTTCAGGTGGCGTGAGTTGCGAAACTATTCCGCATTGTTTCAAATGTAAACCAAACTCGTAACTCAAATATTCTCCTCCACGATCAGATCGTAGAAACTTTATTTTCTTGTTATGATGATTTTCTACTTCACTCTGAAATTCTTTGAACTTTTCAAATGTTTCAGACTTGTGCTTCATTAAGTAGATATACCCATATCTGCTCAAATCATCTGTGAAGGTGAGAAAATAACGATATCCGCCACGAGCCTCAACATTCATCGGGCCACATAAATCTGTATGTATGATTTCCAACAAATCTGTTGCTCTCTCCATAGATCCGGAGAACGGTGTTTTAGTCATCTTGCCCATGAGGCACGGTTCGCAAGTACCAAGTGATTCATAATCAAGTGATTCCAGAAGTCCATCAGTATGGAGTTTCTTCATGCGTTTTACACCGATATGACCTAAACGGTAGTGCCACAAATATGTGGCACTATCATTATCAACTCTGCATCTTTTGGCTTCAACATTATGAATATGTGTATCACTACTATCGAGATTCAATAAAAATAGACCACTCTTCAAGGGTGCATGACCATAAAAGATATTACTCATATAAATAGAACAACCATTATTCTCTGATTTAAATGAATAATCGTCTCGCATCAAACAAGATCCAGATATAATGTTCATGCTCAACGCAGGCACCAAATAACAATTATTCAGGTCTAAAACTAATCCCGATGGTAGATGTAGAGGTAGCGTGCCGACCGCGATCACATCGACTTTGGAACCATTTCCCACGCGCATCGTCACCTTGTCCTTAGCTAATCTTCGCTTAATCCGTAGTCCCTGTTTCGAGTTGCAAATATTAGCAACAGAACCAGTATCAAATACCCAGGTGCTACTGCGAGCATTAGTAAGGTACACATCAATAACATGTATATCACATATACCTTTGTTCACTTTGCCATCTTTCTTATCCGCCAAATACTTGGGGCAGTTCCGCTTCCAGTGTCCAGTCTGCTTGCAGTAGAAGCACTCAGTTTCAGGCTTAGGTCCAGACTTGGGTTTCTTCTCTTGAGCAGCAACTTGCTTGCTGTTCTTTTTGAAGTTCCCCTTCTTCTTCCCTTTGCCCTTCTTCTTGAAACTAGTGGTCTTGTTGACCATCAACACTTGATGCTCCTTCTTGATTTCTACCTCCGCGGCTTTCAGCATCGCGAAGAGCTCGGGAATAGTCTTGTTCATCCCTTGCATATTATAGTTCATCACAAAGCTCTTGTAGCTTGGTGGCAGTGATTGGAGAATTCTGTCAATGACGCTATCATCCGGAAGATTAACTCCCAGTTGAATCAAGTGATTATTATACCCAGACATTTTGAGTATATGCTCACTGACAGAACTGTTCTCCTCCATCTTGCAGCTGTAGAACTTATTGGAGACTTCATATCTCTCAATCCGGGTATTTGCTTGAAATATTAACTTCAACTCCTGGAACATCTCATATGCTCCATGACGTTCAAAACGTCGTTGAAGACCCGGTTCTAAGCCGTAAAGCATGGCACACTGAACTATAGAGTAGTCATCAGCTTTGCTCTGCCAGATGTTCTTAACGTCGTCAGTTGCATCAGCAGCAGGCCTGGCACCCAGCGGTGCTTCCAGGACGTAACTCTTCTGTGCAGCAATGAGGATAATCCTCAGGTTACGGACCCAGTCCGTGTAATTGCTACCATCATCTTTCAACTTTGTTTTCTCAAGGAACGCATTAAAATTCAACGGAACAACAGCACGAGCCATCTATCTACAAACAAACATAGACAAGCAAAATACTATCAGGTACTAAGTTCATGATAAATTTAAGTTCAATTAATCATATTACTAAAGAACTCCCACTTAGACAGACATCTCTCTAGTCATCTAAGTGATCACGTGATCCAAATCAACTAAACCATGTCCGATCATCACGTGAGATGGAGTAGTTTCAATGGTGAACATCTCTATGTTGATCATATCTACTATATGATTCACGTTCGACCTTTCGGTCTCCGTGTTCCGAGGCCATATCTGTATATGCTAGGCTCGTCAAGTATAACCTGAGTATTCCGAGTGTGCAACTGTTTTGCACCCATTGTATTTGAACGTAGAGCCTATCACATCCGATCATCACGTGGTGTCTCAGCACGAAGAACTTTCGCAATGGTGCATACTCAGGGAGAACACTTCTTGATAATTAGTGAGAGATCATCTTAAAATGCTACCGTCAATCAAAGCAAGATAAGATGCATAAAGGATAAACATCACATGCAATCAATATAAGTGATATGATATGGCCATCATCATCTTGTGCTTGTGATCTCCATCACCGAAGCACCGTCGTGATCACCATCGTCACCGGCGCAACACCTTGATCTCCATCGTAGCATCATTGTCGTTACGCCATCTATTGCTTCTACGACTATCGCTACCGCTTAGTGATAAAGTAGAGCAATTACAGGGCATTTGCATTTCATACAATAAAGCGACAACCATATGGCTCCTGCCAGTTGCTGATAACTTCGGTTACAAAACATGGTCATCTCATACAATAAAATATAGCATCACGTCTTGACCATATCACATCACAACATGCCCTGCAAAAACAAGTTAGACGTCCTCTACTTTGTTGTTGCAAATTTTATGTGGCTGCTACGGGCTTAGCAAGAACCGTTCTTACCTACGCATCAAAACCACAACGATAGTTTGTCAAATAGACTCCGTTTTAACCTTCACAAGGACCGGGCGTAGCCACACTCGGTTCAACTAAAGTTGGAGAAACTGACACCCGCCAGCCACCTGTGTGCAAAGCACGTCGGTAGAACCAGTCTCGCATAAGCGTACGCGTAATGTCGGTCCGGGCCGCTTCATCCAACAATACCGCTGAACCAAAGTATGACATGCTGGTAGGCAGTATGACTTATATCGTCCACAACTCACTTGTGTTCTACTCGTGCATATAACATCAACGCATAAAACCTAGGCTCGGATGCCACTGTTGGGGAACGTAGTAATTTCAAAAAATTTCCTACGCACACGCAAGATCATGGTGATGCATAGCAACGAGAGGGGAGAGTGTTGTCTACGTACCCTCGTAGACCGAAGCGGAAACGTTGACGCAACATAGAGGAAGTAGCTGTACGTCCTCCCGGTCCAACCGATCCAAGCATCGTTACTCCGGCACCTCCGAGTTCTTGACACGCGTACAGCTCGATGACGCACCCCGATCTCCGATCCAGCAGAGGCGCGGGGAGGAGTTCCGTCAGCACGACGGCGTGGTGACGATGTTGATGTTCTCCTGTCGCAGGGCTTCGCCTAAGCACCGCTACAATATGACCGAGGTGTAATATCGTGGAGGGGGGCACCGCACACGGCTAAGGAACGATCTCAATGATCAACTTGTGTGTCTAGGGTGCCCCCCTACCCCCGTATATAAAGGAGGGAGGGAGGAGGTGGCCGGGCCAAGGGGGAGGCGCGCCATAGGGGGGAGAAACCTACTC
Organism: Triticum dicoccoides; assembly: GCF_002162155.2. Lineage (NCBI taxonomy): Eukaryota > Viridiplantae > Streptophyta > Magnoliopsida > Poales > Poaceae > Triticum > Triticum dicoccoides. The sequence goes on along the minus strand of NC_041385.1, from coordinate 505,662,761 downwards.
CAAGTAGGTTTCCCCTCCTTTTCCTAATCCAAGATGGAGGGGGAAGGAAGGAGTAGTAGTAGTAGGAAGGAAGAGGGGGAAGGAGAGAAGGAAAGGGGGGGCCGGCCCCCCTCCCAATTCGGATTGGGCTTGGGGGGGGGGGCGCGCCCCCTCCCTTGCTCCTTCTCCCTCCCTTCCAATAGGGCCCAATAAGGCCCATATACTTACCGGGGGGTTCCGGTAATCTCCCGGAGCTCCGGTATATTCCCAAACTCTTCTGGAACCTTTCCGGTGTCCAAATATATCCGTCCAATATATCAATCTTTATGTCTCGACCATTTCAAGACTCCTCGTCATGTCCGTGATCACATCCGGGACTCCGAACAAACTTCGGTACATCAAAATACATAAACTCATAATATAACTGTCATCGAAACCTTAAGCGTGCGGACCCTACGGTTCGAGAACAATGTAGACATGACCGCGACACGTCTCTGGTCAATAACCAATAGCGGGACCTGGATGCCCATATTGGTTCCTACATATTCTACGAAGATCTTTATCGGTCAAACCGCACAACAACATACGTTGTTCCCTTTGTCATCGGTATGTTACTTGCCCGAGATTTGATCGTCGGTATCCAATACCTAGTTCAATCTCGTTACCGGCAAGTCTCTTTACTCGTTCCGTAATACGTCATCTCATAACTAACTCATTAGTTACATGCTTGCAAGGCTTAGGTGATGAGTATTACCGAGAGGGCCCAGAGATACCTCTCCAACAATCGGAGTGACAAATCCTAATCTTGAAATATGCCAACTCAACATGTACCTTCGAAGACACTGTAGTACTCCTTTATAATCACCCAGTTACGTTGTGACGTTTGGTAGTACCCAAAGTGTTCCTCCGGTAAACGGGAGTTGCATAATTCTCATAGTTACAGGAACATGTATAAGTCATGAAGAAAGCAACAGCAGAATACTAAACGATCAAGTGCTAAGCTAACGGGATGGGTCATGTCAATCACATCATTCTCCTAATGATGTGATCCCATTTAATCAAATGACAACACATGTCTATGGTTAGGAAACATAACCATCTTTGATTAATGAGCTAGTCAAGTAGAGGCATACTAGTGACTATATGTTTGTCTATGTATTCACACATGTATTATGTTTCCGGTTAATACAATTCTAGCATGAATAATAAACATTTATCATGATATGAGGAAATAAATAATAACTTTATTATTGCCTCTAGGGCATATTTCCTTCACCGACAACCCGATGGCGAGTCGGAGCGCCTTGGCATTCTTGAGGCGGAGGCGTCGGGCATCCATCTCCGCCGTCATGAGAGAGCAGCGGAGGATCGACGCGAGGAGCGCGGCCTCGGGATCGACCGGCGCGCTCACGCGAGACCGGCGTGCGGACATCGCCTCCCCCCTCTCCCTCGCCCGCTGCCGCTTGCGTCGGGCGGCAGGTGCCTCTGACTCCAGCATCCTTGTGTGCGCCGACCCCGGCGCGGGCACGAGGACCCAGCGGTGCCCGGGTACCACTTTCGGATAGGGGGTGGTGGAGGTAGGCGGCATACCTAGGAGAGCTACCGGAGCTGCTCGCCGGGCGGGAAGGGCCGGCGACGTCGTCGGTGCTGCGTCGACGGGCGACGGGCACTGAGGAAGAAGATCTGCCATTGCGGTGGCCGCCTTGCTCGAGCAGCGACCTCCTCAATGCGATGCGGAAGGCCACCTCCTCCAGGTTGATGTTCGAGTCATCCGATTCTGAACCGGAGCCATGCGCTACTTCCATCGCCGGCCATCGGATTGAGGGGATTGGAAGTGGAGTGGACAGAGAGGGAAGTGAAGTGGAGTTCAGATTGACCGGTGTCTAGGGTTTTTCGGATTGGGATATTTGTGGGGTCGGGGTGGGCTGACCTGATGCGGCGGACGCGCCCGGGCGCCTCATGTCCGCCCCGTATTTGGGCTAGATATGAGGGGTGCTGGTCAGCTAGGGCATTTGAGGTCTGTTTGAGGCACCGGCTGGGTCACATTTTCGTGACCGATCAGTGATCGCGCAGGCCGCCCGGGCGTTTCAGACCAGTTTGGGATGCACGGTTGTAGATGCTCTTACTTCTTTTAGAGGAAGGGGAGCATCCAGTAACCACAGGTGCCTTCATAATCCATAGTCGATGGAAACGTCTCCTCCCACCTTTTTTCACACGAGTGTGTGTATCATATATTAAAGAATAAAAAGGGAAAAGAGCCCCTCCACCATTTTACAAGGCGTGAATAAAAGCGTTACACACCTCACTCTAGTTGACTACTCGCCTTGCGCCTACTCTTGTGCTGCCACGAGGAGGGCCTTGAGTCCCTCACCTCGCAACATGCCCGATTGCTGCCACACTTCACATTCATTCCAACCAACATAAACGAAAAACCTAAAATAAATTCAGAAAAATATGAGCATCAATATCAAAACTAAGACATTAATCCTAGTGGGTTGATTTTGTGGAAGTAATATTTGGTGCAAGACAAGCTAGAATACTTCCTAGTATATCATATGTTTCCAATCTAATCATGATACCCAACATCCCCTGCAGTCACAACGGTAGCGAACACAGAGACTGGAGAAGAATCTGAAGGTAAGTCGACGGACCCCCCCCCCCAGTCATAATGGTCGCTGCCTTGCGGAAGTCGCGGCTGGAGTGGAAACCGACGAGGTTGCTCAAGGCGGTAGCCCTTTGTGCCGATGTCGAGGTAGCCGAGAGCATAGGATGGTGTAGCCGTGGTCGAGATAGCCATGCGAGGGACGTCGTGATTGATGTCGAGTCGGGGTGGTCAGTGTCGAGATAGTCGCCATGGACCAGGAAGAAGAGCGGCGACGGCTAGGTTAGGAGCGTGGCGGCGGTGCTCAAAGTAGGCGAGGAAGAACCCAACTCCGTGACGAAGACCGGTGCGGAAGGTGGCGCGTTCTCGCACCTAGGAAGGCGGCACGACACATAGCACATAGAAGTCAACGCGCGTGGACAACGAAGAGGACCACGTGCCGCGGTGCTACGGCCCAAAGGGGCGACGTAGTGGCAACGCGCGAGACAACTGGAAGATCTCGGGGCAGCGGCGGGGACCGCGTGCTACGCTCGCTACAGCTCGATGGGGCGACGCAGCGACAGCGCGAGGGTCGGTGCAGCCCGGGGACGACCTGGAGCGGACGGCCTCAGGGTGGTGGTGGACCACGGACCGCGGTACTACGAGCCGAAGTGGCGACGCAGTGGAAGCGTGCGGGTCGATGCAGACGCGGGGAGAACCACGGGGCGACAGCAGGCACCACATGTCACTCTCGCTACGGCCCGATGAAGCGACGCATCGGCAGCGTGAGAGTCGGTGCAGCCACGGTTTTATACGTCATGCTCTAGCCAATGCAACTAAAAAACTGATCGATGGAAAAGACTAGACAATACATTTATACGTCAATACTTTCACTCCGTGTGGCTCCCTCGGCCTAAATGTGGACCGAACTTGGGCTGCGATTTAATTGTGCCACCCGGGTCTTGAACTCAAGACCTTTTGGCCCTGATACAATGTAGACGTAATATTTGGTGCAAGACAAGTCAGAATACTTCCTAGTCTATTATATGTTTTGAATCTAATCACAACACTCAACAAAATCCATCCTAAATATTTAACGATCTAAGAGCATCTCTAGCATGCCCCTTATATCCCACTGAATTGTAAAATAATTACCGGATTTTAGTTTTGGACGGAAAAAATAGCCCAAACAGACACCTTACACACCTTCGACCTTTAAATTTTTTATAAGGGGTGCGGGAAAAAGCTCCTCCCGATATGCAAAAATACAGTTTTGGCGTCCGCTTCTATGGTGCCCTGTATCGGAAGAAAGCAGTTGACGGAAGCCCAACTGCCATGAAAACACCTGCGTCCGCCGTTTGCGCCGCCTCGGACGCCGCCCCGCCCGTCCCCGGACGCCTGCCCCCCCCCACCCCCACCCCCGTGTCTCTCCCGATGGAGGAGCTAGCTAGCTAGCTGCTAGCTCCTAGATCGATTGGAGTTGGCTATCCGACAGAGGAGCTAGCTAGCTCCTGGAATTGGCCGGTTCGTGCGCTCCGTATTTGGCCGCCCGCGGCTCCGTATTTGGTTGCTTCGTCCGTTGTCCGCCGGCTTCATAGAAGCGAGCTAGATGACCGTGGACACGGACGAGAGGAAGAAAAATACATGGAAAAAATATAAACGAATATTCGTTTTTACAGTCCAAGTTTGAGGGGTTTGTTCGGCAATAACTCAAACCAACCCTTAAAATGTGTTTTTCGTGAACTTTTTTTCGCGAATATGCAAAGCTTGCGTATCATTTCGTTGATAGAAGAAAGAAGAAAGAGTACACCAGAGGGTACAACACATGCCATGAACGCAAGAAGGCATAAACATGGTGTCCGGAGCATAGAGAGACGGGGTGCTTAGCCCGAACAGGGGGAATGACACAACTAAACCCACCAAACCTAAAACTAGAGGAGCAGACCAACATAGAAGGACGTCGAACATCTTCAATTCCAACACTGGGACACCACAAGCTAGCAAGATAGCACCTTCAAGAAGGAGAACGATGTCGAGACGTCGTCGCCATCCGATCCGGAGAACAGGACCTAGGGTTTCCCCCGATACTTGAAGGGGTGCACAGAAAAGGCCATGGCAGCGCCTCCAGGAAGGGAAACGACACCCGCAGGTGTCGCCACTGCCAGCATCGGCAAGCCGAGCATGGATTTCGCCTGGCCTAGTCCGAGCAATCCCAAAGCCGCCAGATCAGGATCCAAAGATGCTGGAGACAACCTGCTTGTCGACCGCTACCTTAGATGGGGGTGGGGCTGCACATGTCGCCGACGAAAAACGCAAGCTTTGAAACCGACATGGCGTGTAGGTGGACGGGGTCGGAGAGGCAGCAGGGTAAAGAGCCTATGCGGATGGAAGGATGGCGGCCGGCACCGCCGGCAATCCTGAACCAGAAGGGAACGCAGATCCGTACCGCCAGAGGCGGAGCCACCAGAACGCCAGTGAACCGAAGCTGGAAGAGGCGCAGCTGCCGGTGCATCGGGGCCGAAACCACACCGGTAGAGGACGCCGGCGGACCAAGGACACTGGAGAACGCAGGTCCATGGAGGTCGGGACCGGAGCGGTGTCGACAAAATCCACCACGAAGCTTCTAACATGCTGCCAGAGGGCCACCGTCGCCACACACACAGAGGTCATCACAGTAGCTCGGAGGAGATATCGTCGGGGACGAAGGTGGTCTACACCTAGGCAGGACCGAGCTCCGGCCACCTCCCCCAAGGGTCACGCCCGCCCCGACGGACGGCATCAAGAAGAGGGGCTGCACCACTGGGAGCAAGACGCGGACTGGGGGAGGATCAGCACGGACACGACCGCGCCGACGAGCAGGACCAACAGGATGTGTGCAGCAGTTGGACGGGGGGAGTGGTCGCGGCGCGCCAGATCCGATCTGGGGCCGTGGGGTGGGAAGGCCTCCAGCGCGAGCGCCGGGGGGAGGGAGGGACGCTCCACCGCAGCCATCCTCAGGCGCGACGCGGCTGGCACGACCGGCCCTCCGGCGGCGGCGTTGAAGGGAGACGGTGGCGGAAGGGCTGCGCGATGCAGGGCGGGGCAGGGCAGGAACGGAATCGCCCCGCCGCCGCCATCCCCGTGCGCGGCGCGGCTTCGCTGGCCGGCCCTCCGGCAGTGGTGATGCGGGCGTGGCGAAGTCGAAGGGGGGCTCCCGGCGGCGAGGGTTTCCCCCGTGTCGCCAGACGCGGGCGACGCGGGGGCAGGGTTGGGGGTCATCCGTTTTTCGTGAACTAAAAACCACGCGTTTTTAGTTCCGTGGTCTAAGGGGTCTGCTGGAGATGCTCTAAGCTAGCAAGGCTCAGTTCGCTTAGAGCATCTGTGTTAACGGAGTATACGACACGACAACTTTATTTCCATAAGCGACACCCCTTCGCTCCTGCCCTCGTGTGACTCTCATCTAGGGTTTCCCTGCTTCTCGTCGGCGCTGTCGTCGGTCAGCCTCGTCTCCTATGGTCCTTGACCATGAAGGCGCGGTGGATCCTGACCCTTGCCGGCGGCAGGGCTCCGTTTTTAGATGTTTTTCTAAGTTTTATTAGGGATTGTGCCATGGTCAAGAAGATGAGGCGGCGACGGCTTCTTGAAGATGGAATAAGTTCCCTGCCTAGCCCCATTCTGGTGATGCTTGAAGTGTCGTCGGAGTGTGAGTCGAGGTGTGTCTCCGGCGGATCTCGTGGGATCCGGTCGGCGTTTGTCTTTGGTGGATCCGGTCTTCGTTCGTCTACGTCTATGTGTCTGCAAGTTGGATCCATTCGATCTACACTTCTCTTTATCGGCGGCAGTTGCTGTTTTGATACGTTGATCCTATGGAGGCTTAGCACGACGACTTTCTGACTGTCTACTACAACAATGTTTGCCCGACTGTGACGAGGGAGGGGTGATGACGGCGGCGCAACTTCGGCTCGCTCGAGTGCTTGTAGTCGTCGCTAGATGATCTACGCAGCTAGATGTAAATTTTATTTCCAGTGTTCTTTGTACTACATTGATAATTGATGAATAGATAAAAAGTTTTCTTTAAAAAAAACATCTGTGTTAACGGTACAGATCCAACCGAAATCCGGCACAGCGAGTCCCAGGAAACTTTGACCCGCGGCCAGCACGGCGCGCACAAAGCACAAGCGCAAGCGCCCAAGCGCGTCGCGTCGCACCACCTCTGCAGGGGCCAAACAATGCCGCCCGGACGACGCACAGCACAGGCAGAGCACAGCCACCACCCTGAACAAAAGCTTAACACTAAATTAAACTAACCTTACCTAGCTGCCTCCCCCACGCAAAGAGGGCAAGATAAATACGCACTCCAAAGCGGCACACAAACACAAATACATACACGCAGCCCGAAACGCGAGCGCAAACAAAAGCACCACCACCACCGCCGCGGCAGCTCGGCGGCGGCTTGCTTGCTTAGCCGTGAGGCGCGCGCGCATTGGCGCGTACGGCCGCCGGCGGGCCAGCCATATATACACATCGCCGGGCGTCTCGTTGGCGGCCTAGCAAAGCTTGAAACCAAGAATCTGCCGCGCCGTCTGCAATGGCGGGTCACCGCCTGACCCTGCTGCTCGTTGCGGTGGCCGCCGCGTTCTTGGCAGGCGCGAGCGGCCGCCACGCGAGCGACTCGGCGCGGTTCCCCCTGCTCCGCCTCGCCGCGCCGGTGTCCCTCGCCGACCTGGCGCGCAGCGACCGGCAGCGGATGGCGTTCATCGCCTCGCACGGGCGGCGGCGCACGCGGGAGACCGCGGCGGGCTCGTCGTCGGCCTCTTCGGCTGCCGCGGCCTTCGCGATGCCGCTCACCTCCGGCGCGTACACGGGCATTGGGCAGTACTTCGTGCGCTTCCGCGTGGGCACCCCGGCGCAGCCGTTCCTGCTGGTGGCCGACACCGGCAGCGACCTGACCTGGGTCAAGTGCCGCCGCCCCGCCTCGGCCAACTCCTCGCTCTCGCCGGCCGACTCGGGGCCGGGGCCGGGGCGCGCGTTCCGCCCCGAGGATTCCAGGACATGGGCGCCCATCTCGTGCGCGTCGGACACCTGCACCAAGTCGCTCCCCTTCTCCCTCGCCACCTGCCCCACGCCCGGCAGCCCCTGCGCCTACGACTACCGGTCAGCATTCCCTCGCTCCTCATTCGCATTCGCATCGCTCTCCCCCCTACCGTTCCGTACTAACCAGCCTTCATACAAACGCCAGCCCGCGCTTTACTGCTACGACTAGTACCACCACCCCTACTTAGCTGTGCGTAATCGCGATGGATTGAATCAAATCGATCTGTGGGTGGGGCGTCATTAATTGGCCCTGGCATTGATGATGAGACGCGAGCAGCAGCAGAGGCCGCAGGAGGAGGCAGGAGACGCCATTAGTGGTTGGTTGGTGGGCGAGTCGGATCTCGCAGTTGCAATTTGCAAATGGCCATGGGGCTGCAGCGTTTAATCAATGCGGCGCCATTGATGCCCTCCCTGCTCCGGGCAGCTCCGGCCTGCCTCGCCTTACTGGTACTGGTACCGGCAGTCCCACTTGTACTACGAGACCGCAGCACTGCACGGCATTCATTGGCTCCGCCATGTAGGTCGACGATGCCCCTTACTCCTCCTCCTACCCCCCTGTGATGGAGATGGGAGTCCTCATGCTGATTGAGCTCTAAAATCTGCAATCGATTTGCCGCTTGCCTCGTCAAAGTCATCGATAGATTGGAGCATATTTATTGCGTCTACTTGTAGAGGCGTGGGCTTGCCATGCCTTCATGGAGCTGTCGCGGACAAACACGCGCACAGGCGGACATGGCGCGCCATCGTCGTCACTCCGCTCACCAATTAGCCGATGGACCGAAACGAACACACCGAAAAGAAGAAGAATGCATGGGTGCTGCCTCATGTCCCGAACTCCGCTCACGAAAGCGATGAGACGAGATGGATCACATGCGCGCATATGCATCGGATTCGGATCCTCACATACAGCGCCCGCCGGCCAGAAAGGGGTCGCGCAGCGCAGGATATCTATCTACTCTAGTTTTTGCTGCATGTGCACGCTGCCGGGTGTTCATATCCAGGCCAGGCATTTGTTTTCTTGTTTCATTAACAATGGGCAGAGAAAGGGGAACGGCGGTAGCGGCTGCAGTATAGTATACTCGACTTTGCTTGGCTCGGCTTGAGATCGTCATGTGCACGGTGGATTGGGCTGTACTCCATCAGTGTCTGCCTGCGTGTCAGGACATTGCACATATTCCGTAGGAAAGGAGCCACCGAAAGAAAGAAAAATTCACAGATCTGAGATGTTTGTGAGTACGCTGTCCCAAGCAGGTACCGTAACAAACGGTGCTCATCTTCTTCGATTCCACAACAAATAGGTATGTACGTGCGTAATGCAAGGACAAAAATAGGTGTATGGAGTTCGTGAGGAGCAGTACTAGTAGTGAGCACTAGTACATGATGCCTCGCTAAATGGCCGAAAGAGCAGCCAGCGAGCACGCGCTCCCATGGTGGCATGGCATCTCACACGTACATTTGGGGTTACGCGTGTCGACGGCGAACATGCATGCACCTTGTAGTCTGTTCTTGTACTGGTAATCGATCACGTTGTGCTGCCTGCCTGTTTTGTACACTACTCTACTAGTAAAAGGGAAGAGAATTGGAGTGCCCAACTCTTCTCTTTCTGAAACATGCCGGTTCGTCTCAGTTTGCTCGCTGCCTTTCCTCCCTGACATTATGTCTAATGTCAAAGGTTAGTGAGTATAGTACAGTATCATCTCCTGTGTATGCAGAGAAAACCAGGTTCTGCTATCTACTGTCAAAAGTCAAACACTGATGAATGTATACGCAATTTCACCGGTGATAGTATACACAGTTTCTCTGGGGGACTTTGACCATACCTGGGCCACCTTCTCCTTGGTCAAAACTGGTTTTGACTGGAGTAAAATAACTCATCCTCCAGCTCAAATGCACATACTCCGGCTGCTAACCAATCGGGTTCAGGTCGGCATGCATTCGCCAAAAAACACTGATGAACGTAGGACATATCTGCACTGCCGCGTGAGGTCCACTTGTTGTACATAGCATCCTTCACGATAACAGTTCATGGAAAGGCATTACCCTTTCCACCGGCTTAATCATTGTGCTCGGGAAGATTTGCATTTGCTTATAAGACTAGCCACAATGGGAGTAACTTCAGCAGTAATATCGAGTCAAACTCAGCAAAATTGCTTATGTGGCAATGAGTTAATGAGGAGAGAGATAGTTACAGTAACTTAGAGGGTGTTTGGATCACTAGATACTAGAGACTAGAGACTAGTAGTAGTCACCCCTAAGTTAGGGTAACTTAGAGGGTGTTTGGATCACTAGAGACTAGAGACTAGAGACTAGAGACTAGTACTAGTTTTAGTCACCCACTAGTCAGTAAACCTCCAAACACCCCTGACTAGTGGATGACTAAAACTAGTTTAGTCTCTAGTCACCCCACCCCCAACTTTTACTGACTAGAGACTAGTAGTAGTCATCTTTAGTCAGTAAACCTCCAAATACCTCTGACTTTTACTGACTAAAGTCCCCCTCTCTCTCCTCTAATTGGTGTTGCACAAGGGACATTTAATACCGAGACATTTAATGCTGACTAGTAGTAGTCACCTTTCAAACAGAGCCTGACTAAAAACTTCTAGTCTGACTACTACTAGTCACATGACTAGAGAGTATCCAAACACCCTCTTAGCTAGTTACTGTAACATCACATGTCCCAATGCAATATGAGTCTATAACCTAATAAATGAAGCTTTGCATGTCATCACACTTATATGTTACTACCCACTATGAAGGTAGTAACATAGTCTAGGGATATGTGTATGTTATTAGACTACCCACAATATGAGTAACATAGGTAGTAACATCACACATATCTAGATAAAATAAATGATGTGGCAAGCAATAAATGAAGAAAGAGAGGCAAGTGGTAACATAGCTAGAGCATGCTTGGATACGTTTTAGTCCCATGACTAAAAGTAGTGGGACTAAAACTTGCTAGTCTCACCCATGCTTGGATCCAAATACTAAAGAGACTAAAATCTAGTTATTGAACATTTATTATCCTCCAAACCCTCCAATCCAAAACTAAGGAGAGGAATTAAATGAGGAGAGAGAGAGCTAATACATATTTTAGTAGGTTTCCCATGACTAAAAGATTTTAGCCTTAAGACTAGTCCTAGCCTCTCTTTAGTCAGGGGTGCTTGGAACTTTAGCCTCTAAAAGAGACTATTTTTAGTCAGACTAAAAATAGTCCCTTGTATCCAAGCACCCTCCTAGTTACTACTAGTATGAGTAACATCACACATATCAAAGCAAGATGAGTCTATAGTCTAATAAATGAAGTGTTGCATGTTACTACACATATGTTACTCCCCACTATGAAGGTAGTAACATAGAGTAGTAACATGAGCCTGAGACGCGGATTTTTGGGACATGCAGCCACGCGCTGCCGAAATCCCAGACGTCCGTCCACGCGTTGTGATTGCTACTTATTATAGCCCATTTGCAAATACGTGACATGATAATTACGAGCGTTCGTGAATACGTCCTGGTATACGGCCCACTAGTGGACCAGGCGGCATTTATGTTTCGTATGAATACAAGCCTCACGTCACAGCCCCGGCGATGGCATAACTGCTCTCGGTTTTGGATAGACATCATTTGGGACGTGCACTTGCTGGATTGTCGCACTGTAGATTTCACGCAATCCGTCCCCTGTGGAGGAAGGATTGGAGGTGGGTTATGCACAGACGGAGATCAGGTTAGACCATCCAAAACATTATACTACGATGCGTTGGTTTTTGGTTTCTATGCCTACGAGCGTACACGCACACCTGTAATCATCTCTCGTTTTTCACAAAAAAAAAACCCATCTCTCCTTTGCCTCAATCCCCCAACATGACGACATTGTTGGGCTGCATGCGTGCATGTCGTCCTCCGCAAGGGCCGGTGCGTCCGTTGCGTTGATGGCGCATTGATTGCTTGCTGGGTGCCGTTATGTGTTTGCATGATAGCTGGGTGTATTGATTCGCCCGGGAGTGATTTAATTTTCCATAACGCATGTTGGCTGTCAAGTCTCGCTTAATTATGGACGTTTTGGTGGGTGTGTTGCACACGCAGCGTGTGGGATTAATGCCATCCCTATTTGCTTGGGGTTAGTATTTGCACTGTAACTCGCAATTAGCGTACTGGCCAGTCTGCTGCGTACACAGGATGCAGCATGTACTGGCAGATACATGCAGTACATATAGCACACCGAAAAGGATAAATACATAGAGAACTAGAGCAAATCCATCGCACGAAGTACAAATGGGGACTAGAGCAAATCCATTGCACGTGGTACACAGGAGATCTAGAGGAAATCCTTCGCAAGGGGGCGGGGGGAGCTTCAGAGCTTGTGCATGCAGATCATGACCAGGAGCAGCAAATTCAGGACGCCCAACATTTAAATGTTCTTCAGCCCTGCTTGATTCTGTTCGAGCAGTGATACGTCGCGATAGGCCGATGCATTCGAAATCAGGTATCCCCACCGTGCGTTGAAGAACTGTGTACTTGTTCTCCCACATCAAAAAACTGCATCCACCGTACCACCAAACACAAAAAACAAAGGTTTAGTGAGGAGCGTCGAAAGGATCTTGAAAAACTTACTCCATGCCGTTCACACTTGTAGAAATGCCTTCCTGGATTTTCTTCAATTCCTGAAACGAACCGCATCATGTAGCATGCATTGCACTTTGGGCAACGGGCAAGAGGGAGCGGAGGCATCTGGTTAGCGGTCTGGTGTGATGGAGGAGGTGTGGAGTTAAGCTGGGACTTAGATGAACATATGCTTGTGAGGCTGGGAGAAGGAGAACTAAGAAGAGGGCTTGAGCATGATGGGCATTGACAATCAAGCCGATTGTTTAAAAAGGCTGCGGGCAGCATCTTGCAGCTAGTCGTTGGGACTGGGATGCTAATGGCCCATGCCTCAATTCAATGCCTGGCCTGCCTTTTAATTTTGCATGGGATGCCTTGCCTGCCTTGCTCTGCATGTGTCAGATGTTAATATGTGGTTATACCAAATGCTATACGAGGAGGCGGAAAACGTTATACATCCCGTGGGTATTCAAGTGGCACGAATCGCATGGAAGCATGCGGTGTGGATATCAGCCGCGCGTGGCCGCATGTCCACTCGTGATTATTCGCATGAGCATGTTACTACTCTATGTTACTATCCATTGTGGCTAGTCTTAGTGTATGTTACTATGCTGTGGCTAGTCTAAGTCAGTCCTTGAATCACGCCATGTGCCATGCACGATTAGGTAATTAACCGTCGCGCATTCTACGGCCGCATGCAGGTACAAGGATGGGTCGGCGGCGCGCGGCACGGTGGGCACGGAGTCGGCGACCATCGCGCTGTCCGGGCGGGAGGAGCGGAAGGCCAAGCTCAAGGGCCTCGTGCTCGGCTGCAGCAGCTCCTACACCGGGCCCAGCTTCGAGGCCTCCGACGGCGTGCTCAGCCTCGGCTACAGCGGCATCTCCTTCGCCTCCCACGCCGCCTCCCGCTTCGGCGGCCGCTTCTCCTACTGCCTCGTCGACCACCTCTCCCCGCGCAACGCCACCAGCTACCTCACCTTCGGCCCCAACCCCGCCGTCTCCTCCCCCCGCGCCTCCCCCTCCTCCTGCGCCGCGGCCGCTCCCCGCGCGCGACAGACGCCGCTGCTGCTCGACCGCCGGATGCGCCCCTTCTACGACGTCAGCCTCAAGGCCATCTCCGTCGCCGGGGAGTTCCTCAAGATACCGCGCGCCGTCTGGGACGTCGAGGCCGGCGGCGGCGTCATCCTCGACTCCGGCACCAGCCTCACGGTGCTGGCCAAGCCGGCCTACCGCGCCGTGGTGGCCGCGCTCAGCAAGGGGCTCGCCGGGCTGCCGCGGGTCACCATGGACCCGTTCGAGTACTGCTACAACTGGACGTCGCCGTCGGGCAAGGACGCCGACGTCGCCGTGCCGAAGATGGCCGTGCACTTCGCCGGGGCGGCGCGGCTGGAGCCCCCGGGGAAGAGCTACGTGATCGACGCGGCGCCCGGCGTCAAGTGCATCGGCCTGCAGGAGGGCCCCTGGCCCGGGATCTCCGTCATCGGGAACATCCTGCAGCAGGAGCACCTGTGGGAGTTCGACATCAAGAACCGACGACTAAAATTCCAGCGGTCGCGGTGCACGCACTGATCCTGATCGTCCGTCCCACATCCAACCACGTCTTGTGTTTTTTCTCCTTGTGGTGGTGGCCTCGCTGATTATTGTTTGTTTTTGTCCCGTCTTCAGATCTATACTAATGCAATGAGAAATGTGCCTTGCAGTTGCAAAAATGAGTAAGCTGTAATAAGTTTTCTGCCTCTCTTTTTCTTTACCACATTTGGTATATCTTCATTTCAGTGAATATATATACTACCGCTTAGGGCTGGTTCGTTTATTTGTTCCACAATTGTGCATATGTTATACCATCGGACAATGTTTTGAGTTATCGTTTGGCATGAATGATGAGCTATATGAAAAAATAAACAATATCTTGAGTTATCATTTGGCATGAATGATGAGCTATATCAATAATTGTTTCTAGTTTTGTGGCTATTTTCGCACGACAAATTGGTATGAATGAGGCACAAATACAATGCAACACAATTCGACAATAGAAAACCGGGCCTAAGCCACAACGGAACATGATCAAATGATGATTTGTCTTTCATGAGTTCATTACCGATTGGTTGGGCAAAATCTCGAGATATGTTAGTGTGGGCAGTGTCGTGGGAAACGAACACCTATGGGGCAGGGCCCCTTTTCGGTCCGGCAGGGAACGGAGGATGCACGAAGAGCGGATCGAGGCGGAGCACGCGAGCGATTTTTACCCAACTTCGGAGCTCTCCGGAGAGATAATACTCCTACTGCTGCTTTGTGGTTGTATTGTGCTCTTGCTCGAGAGCGTGGGAGTGTTCTAGTTTCGAATGAGTCGAACCCCTTCTACGTTGCGCATGGGCATCCTTTTATAGGCACAAGGGGTCACCGACAGGTGGCAACGCAGGCAAGGGTACAAATGTAAAAAGGGTGGTTGGTACAACTGCTATCTACAGTGCACCCTACCTAACTCTGACGGCAGGGGACAAGAGCATTTAATGCCCGTCCGCGTCGCCTAAACAGTGCAGAAAAACGACCGTTAGGGGCGCCACCGCTTGCCACGATGGCCTTCTCGTCCTCTCCACTTGCCACCTCGCACCGCTTGGCTGCACAGCTTCCCGCCACGTGCGTCTGGAATGGTCTCAGGGCGACACGTCGACGGGTGCGCTGGAGCGTGGGCACAGAGTGGTGGCTTCGCCGCGGCAAGCGCCTTGCCGCGGTCGTTGTCTTGTCGCGCCCGAAAGCTTGTCGCTCGTCGGGTCTTGCCGGGACGCGCGACGCGTCGCGGCAAGTTCTTTGAAGTGCCTGGGTTGGCCTTCCCGGCAAGCTCCTCTTGCCGGGGCCTTGTCCTTCCCGGCAAGCTCCTCTTGCCGGGTCTTGTCTTCTTAGTAAAAACACTTTGTTCTTGA
This sequence comes from Triticum dicoccoides, assembly GCF_002162155.2. NCBI lineage: Eukaryota > Viridiplantae > Streptophyta > Magnoliopsida > Poales > Poaceae > Triticum > Triticum dicoccoides. The sequence continues at coordinate 505,647,608 of NC_041385.1, read as the reverse complement.
ATGGCATCAATAGAAACTACGGAGGATCCTGGCGGGCACCCGGCAAGCCTTGCCGCGGGACGCTGCGACTGCCCGTGCACAAGTTCGGGATACTAAGGTACCCCTATCTTAGTACACCGACAGGAGCCCCCGGGCCTGGGCCACACACGGTGCCGAGCGCTGTTGGGCCAGGCCCAAAACAGGGCACGGGTACGCGCGGCCTGGGTCCACACCAAATCTAACTCCGTATCCACCGCGCCCTCTCGTAACGGCACGCGTCAAACGCGGCGTCGTGGGAGAGATCATGGGTGATTCTTTATTTGAAAAAAGCGTAACGTTCGCCTCCTCCTCTTTATAAGCAGGGAAAACAGGGGCCGTTCCCCCACCTTCGCCACTTGCAGTTGCTTCCTCAGAAATCTCCGCCGCTCCCCTCCGCTTCCCAAAGCCGAAAGAGAGCAGCGCTCCGCCCCCCGTCGCCGCCGTCGCCGCCAACGCCCTCGCTCTCCCCCACCGCCTCCGCCATGGCCCCGAAGACCGAGAAGAGCGCGAAGTCGGCTGAGGCGCTGCGGCTTGAGGCGCTGCGGAAGGAGCGAGCACTCTTCCCCCCTGAGCTCTCCGCGAAGGAGCTGAGGGAATGGTTCTATCTTTTCTGGTCGACGGAGACGCGGGCGCATCCGCGCACGCAGGTACTTTCCGCCGCCGCTTCCACTTCGAAACGGTGTCCAAAAGGATACCCCTTCTTTGCTCTGTTCTTCTATTGCGGGCTCTGCCCGCCGTTCTCCGATTTCTTCTGTGATATCATGAATACCTACGGGTTTCATCTCCTTGATTTCACCCCCAACGCCGTTCTTACCATGGCGGTTTTCGCACATCTCTGCGAGAACTTCGTCGGAATCCACCCAAACGTTGCCCTTTTTCGCCACTACTTCATGCCCCGGGCCGAGAAAGGAGAGGCCTTAGCTGGCGGGATCGCCTGGATCTCGAGAGTCGGCATGAAGGAGGTCTATCTGGAGGGGGAGTTCCGTAGCAAATGGGAGGAGTGGAGAGCGGATTGGTGTTGGATTGTTGATGAGAATCCGCAGCCATTCACCAACTTGCGCCAAACCCGAGTAGTGCGAGGCGGCGATTGGAGCGCCCTGGCGGCGGACGATGCTAGACTGAAGATCGCCACCACCCGGATCTTGCGGCTCAGGCTTGCCGGGCTCACTGTAGGGGCTGTTGGTGCGGACTTTCTTCGCCGCCGCATCGCCCCTCTGCAGGAGAGGGGGAGACCCGCCTGGCTGTTCGGGGGTCCGGCGGATATCATGAGGCTGCGCCCGGGCCTCAATTTTAATTTCACTGTTTTGGAGTTGGATGGGACGCTCAAGGAACTGTTCAAGCACGACCCCAACCATCCCGAGTGGTTCAGGCTGCCGCAGGGCGTCGTCCCATTGTGCAACAACTCCCAGCTCGATCGCATCCGCGCAATGATGCCGGAGTGCGACTCGCATGGGATTATCCCAACCTGGCAGGAGCCCGCCGACGACGTCGTGCAGCAATTCTTCGACGACTTGGTGGAGGTGGCGATCCGCGCCGATGAGCAGAGGAGCCTCACCCGCGACACCACCGACGACGAGATGCGGCGCATTGCCACCAGGGCGGAAGAGGCGGCGGCGGCCGCCGCCGCGGGCGAGTTCGGGTTTACTGTGGAGGAGGTAGAGGCAGCCGAAGCGGCAAGCCTTGCCGAGCGGGAGGAGCTTGTCGGGGAGGTCGTCGGCGAGGGAGAGCCCGAGGCCGAATAGAGCGAGCCCGCCGAGGGCGCAAGCGGCCAGCCGTCTTCAAGCAACTTGCCGCAAGCGGAGCCCCTAGTGCAGCCCCCAGCTCAACCAAGAAGGCGCCTCCGCAGGACCGGAGACATAGCAGGGCGGCAGACGAGCCAACAGCCGCAGCGCCGCGGGACACGCTCCACCGCGACAAGCACCGTTGCCGCGGGATCATCTCACGCCGCACCGGCAACTGGAGTGGGGTCTTCTCGGGCCACCGCTTCTGATCCTGCCGCAGCTCCCGCCAAGCGTCCAAGGGAGCCTACCCCTCCGCCTCATCGCGCTGAAAGAGTACTGGACTTCGACCTCTCCGCGCTCAGCTCCGACGAGGAGGAAGAAGAGGAGGAGGAGTAAGACTTTCTTTCTGTCGTACTTATATTTCTTCGATTCTTGCTGTTTCTTGTCTTGTATCTGATCTTCTTTCTTCTGAACCTTGTTCCTTTCCAGGACTCTGGCCCAGAGAGCGGCGAAGAGGGCCAAGGTCCCCGTGGTTGTCATCGAGGACGATCCTGCTGTGACAGTAGAGGACGCGTCCGAGACCACCTTGTCGGACCCGGCAACCTCTCCTCGAAGCAGCCCCCAGCGCAGCCCCCAGCGTAAGTTCATAATTTTACTTCCCGCTGTCAGGCGCGCATGGGTGTTCTTTCCTTGCTGATATCCTGATTGTTGATTTGCTTGTGTAGGAGCAGAAGAGGCCCACCAGGAACAGCCAGAAGTCGCCCCTGAGGTGCTATTTGCTTCCACTACACCGCCAAGGGATGACTCACCGGCAAGGGAGCGCTCTCAGGCAAGGGACGGGACCAGTGATCCCCCGGTGGTGGAGCCCATGATTACAGAGCCCAGCACAGGTAATCCTTCTTGTCAGAAAACTTCCCTTGGTTCTTCTTCTTCTGATCTTCTTTTTTGGATATTTGCTTGACTTTTTCTACCTCTTCTTGTCTTCAGATCCTCCCTCCACGGAGCCGATGGAGACCGAGGCCACCGGAGAGGAGAACGTGCGCGGCAGTACTGACGAAGCCGCTGCCACCGAAGAAGAGGCCGACGCTGATGATCTCGCCGACGAAGAGTTCGCCAAGGCTGCTGGCGCAGGAACTGGCGAGGGGTCCGGCGATCGTACTGACGACCCGGGGGCCGCAGGAGCGCAAGGCGCTACGCCGACCGCCGATCCCTCTGCCGCTGACGCAGCGCCAGGCTCCGAAGAGCCCCAGCTCGGCGCCTACTTGAAGGCCGGCGACGGTGTCTTCATCAAGCTCCCCTGGGCGTCAAGCTCCAGGGCGCCGGTCGAGGGAGAGGCTTTTGATGGAGAAGTGCTCGCCTCCGTTGGGCTGACAGTGGTTGACGCGCCAAGTAGCAGCAGCGGCGAGTCTGAGGAGGAGCAGCTGCTCCGGAAGTTGGTGTCACTCTACCGCGCCCGACAAGCAAAACTGGAGTCCCGGGAAGCGCTTGTCGCGCAGGCGGGAGTGGACATTGAGAAGCATGCGAAGGAGCTCCAGAGCCGCAACCAAGAGGCCCTCCGGTCTATTGTAAAGGAAAGGGCGCAGCTTGTCGAGGCGCGGAAGGCCTTCCTCCTCGAGAAGGCAGAAGCCGAAGAGCAGCAGCGGCTTGCTGCTGAGGAGATGTCCGCGCGAGAAGGCGAGCTGACGCAGCGGAAGGTCAACTTGGACAGCTATGAGGAGGAGCTTGCCGCGCGCGAGGAGACACTTGGCGGGGCCCTCAAGGAAGCGAAAGATGCTGCTGCAGCTGCCGAGGCCGCCAAGAAGGAGCTGGAGGTGAAGGTGGCGGAGCTAGAAGCCACTCTCAAGGCAAAAAATGAAGAGCTTGCCGCGCTCTAGCGCGAGCGCGAGAAGGACGCCCTTGCCCATGGTGAGCTGCAGGGTCGTCTCTCTGAGAAGGGCAGGGAGCTGAATGCCGCCAAGGACGCCAATGCCGATCTCGAGCTGAAGCTGGCTACGCTGACTGAGACGCTGGACGGCGCCAAGAAGCGGGAGGAGGACTTGAAGCAGGAGCTCAAGGCCAATGAGGCGCTGCTGACGAGGGCCGCCGAGACCCAAAACACCTTCAGGGATACCGTGGAGCTCTGGACGGAGGGCCTCGTCAACATTGCCGCAGTTATTAACGAGGAGCTGACGCAGCTGGAACTGGAGGGCTTCGGGTACTCCTCCGACGAAAACCTCCAGCCCAGTGCCAAGCTCACTTTGTTCTTCAAGGGCGTGGCGACGGCTCTCCAGCAACTCCGGGAAAGGATCCCAAAGCAGCTGGCTGACGAGTCGCGCGCAATCTGCGCCAGAGTTCTGTAGAAGGTGTTGGTGAAGGTGCTCTTCCGCAACCCAGGCCTCAACCTCACCAACGTCCTCAAGAAGCTGCCGGCGGGTGCTGATCTTGCAGAGCTCAAAGCCCTTGTCGCACCCATTGTGGACAAGGTGAATGAAGTCAGGAGGGTTGATGGTGGCCACGTAGATTAGGCCGCCCATTTTCTCCTTTTTCTTGCCGCTGTCGGATATGTCACAGGAACAATCTATTAGAGCGCGACAAGTCATTTTTGTAATATAACTTTATCTTGGGCAGTATTTGCTATGTTATTTCCTTTACTTGATTCCTTTCTTTGTATGTTTTTACCCTACGCTTTTAGGGAACTTGCCGGCGCAGGCACCCTTGCCGCGAGCGCTGAGTGCGGAACATCAGCAGCCTGCCGGCGGTGCTGCTTCCGGCAAGAAACCTTGTCGCAACTAGTCGCAGCACACTTAAGTCGTTGAGCGGACTCGAAACAAAGTAAGGGCGCAACTAGCTGCGAGTCGGTTCCTCCGCGCACAGGTTTTCCATACAAAGCACGGTCGTTCAAGGAAGATAACTTAAGAAATTTTAAAACTGATTGTGCTCAAACTTTGGCAACTTAGCTTTTCTGTCGTTTTCGTCCCGGCAAGGCGATACTTTCTTGAACGACGCCTGGTCCACACCATTATCTTCTCCTTCCCCCCCGATGAACTTGTGGGCGAAGGAACCTTCTTTTTGAGGAAAAGAAAGAAGAGAAAATAAAGATATGGAGCCTCAAGGCTCGTTATTGCTTACCGGGGGCAAGTTCTGCATAAAGTGTCAGATTATACATGCAAAAAAGAAAAAAGCATGAAATTTGACAAGATGTGCGGAGCATATGATCTTTATTTATGCACGGGATCTGCGCCCGGCTTTGTACAAAGGGTTACATGCAACCGCGGCAAGGCTTGTACAAAAGGTGGTTGTCGGAACAGGTTCCGGCAACCGCGCCTTATGGGTAAAACTTACGAAGATGCTCAATGTTGCAGGAGTTGCTCACCGGAAAGCCATCTTCGGTCTCAAGGCAGACAGCGCCAGGCCTAGTGACTCGTTTCACCCGATAAGGGCCTTCCCACTTCGGCGTCAACTTGTTGGAATTCTTGGCGGATTGAACGCGCCGAAGAACAAGGTCGCCTTCCTCGAGACTTCTGGCATTGACTTTGCGGCTATGGTAGCGGCACAAAGCTTGCTGATATCGAGCAGCTCGTACAGCAGCCTGAAGACGATCTTCCTCAAGGAGCAGCACGTCATCTTGTCGCAGCTGCTCTTGCTCAAGCTCATCATAAGTGAGCACTCGAGGTGATCCGTATACGAGTTCCGTGGGGAGAACTGCCTCTGCTCCATAGACTAGAGCAAAAGGTGTCTGGCCAGTGGCTCAATTTGGCGTCGTCCTGATCGACCAAAGAACCACTGGCAGCTCCTCGATCCAATTCCTTCCGCACTTGTGCAGCCTGTCGAAAGTCCTGGTCTTGAGCCCGCGCAGCACTTCAGCGTTTGCCCTCTCCGCTTGACCGTTGCTTCTCGGGTGAGCAACAGAAGCAAAGCAGACCTTGGCGCCAAGATCTTGGACGTACTGCATGAAGGTGCGGCTCGTGAATTGTGTGCCATTGTCGGTGATGATCCTGTTAGGGACTCCGAAACGGCAAACAATGGACCTGAAGAACTTGACTGCTGACTGTGCTGTCACCTTCCTCACTGCTTCCACTTCCGGCCACTTTGTGAACTTGTCGATTGCCACGTACAAGTACTCAAAGCCCCCGATAGCTCGGGGAAAGGGGCCGAGGATGTCGAGCCCCCAGACTGAAAATGGCCAGGATAAAGGGATCGTCTGGAGAGCTTGAGCTGGTTGATGTATCTGCTTGGAGTGGAACTGGCACGCTTCACACTTGGTTACTTGCGCAGTTGCATCCTGGAGGGCTGTTGGCCAAAAGAAACCTTGCCGGAAATCTTTGCTGGCAAGTGCTTTTGCGCCAATGTGATGACCACATATGCCTCCATGTATCTCTGCCAGCAACTTCTGCCCATCTTCCCGGGGAATGCACTTCAATTTCACTCCGTTGAATCTCTTTCTGTACAGTATGTCGTCGACAAACTGGTACATACTTGATTGCCGGGCTACTCTCTCCGCTTCTTCTTGCTCTTCAGGAAGTTCTCCTGTTTGAAGGAAACGGACAATCTGCTGCGCCCATGCCGGAGCTTGCGGCTCAACAACAAGGACTAAAGGCACAAATGCTGCTGCGGGAACATCTGCTTCTACGGCAAGAACCTACGGTTCAGCCGGAGCTCGATGTTCCCTGGCAAGCTTGCCGGAGCAAAACTTGTCGGGAGCGTCTGCTTCAATGGAACAAACCTTAAGGCTTGTCGGAGCAGACTGTTCCTCAGCACTCTTGGTGTTGATCTTGGGGACCTTCTTGGCGGCGGCTCCGGGGAGCTCAGCCGGAAAGTAGTCACCGGAAATCAACTTTCTCTTCTTGCTCTGTCCAGTTGATGGTATCACAGATGGTTGAGTCATCCTGAGCACAAAGATCCCTGGTTCCACAGGTAACTTTAATGCAACGCATTTTGACAGGCCATCGGCAACATCGTTCTGGGCTCTTGGAACATGTTCCATCTGTAAGCCGTAAAAATGCTCTTCCAACTTTCTCACTTCATCAATGTAAGCTTCCATCAACGGACTCTGATAATCTTTGTTCACTTGGCGGGCGACAAGCTGCGAGTCACCCCTGACAATAAGCTTCTTGATCCCAAGGTCTGCCGTGATCCTAGGTCCGGCAAGCAAACCTTCATACTCTGCAGTATTGTTTGTCGCTTGCTCCTTGGGAAAGTGCATCTGGATGACATACTTGAGGTGCTCTCCGGTGGGTGCGACAAGTAACACGCCCGCACCGGCGCCTTGCAGCGAGAAGGCACCATCAAAGTACATGATCCATTCTTTGCTTGCCTCCTTGACGGGGATGCTCGTCTATGGAGTTTCTTCATCAGGTGTTGGCGTCCATTCTGCTATAAATTCTGCCAATGCTCGGCTCTGGATAGTTGAAGTACTCTCAAACTTGAGGCCAAAGCTTGACAATTCTAGTGCCCACTCGACAATCCTGCCTGTTGCTTCTGGATTCTGCAATATCCTCTTCAACGGAAAGCGAGTGACAACTGTAATCTCATGTGCTTGAAAGTAATGGCGCAGCTTTCTCGAGGCCATGAGAAGGCCGAAAAGCAACTTCTGCACACCAGAGTACCTTGATCTAGCCCCCTGCAGAAGGGAACTGACAAAGTAAACTGGGCGCTGCACCATTTTCTTCTGCTTCTCTTCTTGTGGCTGCACAGATCCATCCTTGTCGGGACCAGAGCTAGTCGGGGAAGCCCCCTGCTTGTCGCTGGATGCACTTGCCGTGGCCGCTGGCTCATCATCTGCCTCCCTTTCTGCTACTAACGCAACACTAACCACTTGATTGGTTGCCGCTAGATATAGCAGCAACTTCTCTTGTGGTTTAGGTGCGACAAGTATTGGAGTGGAGGACAGGTATCTCTTCAAGTCCTGCAGCGCAGCCTCCGCTTCTGGAGTCCATTTCATTGGACCTGCCTTTTTCAATATTTTGAAAAATGGCAGGGCGCTCTCAGCAGACTTAGAGATAAACCTGCTGAGAGCAGCCACGCAGCCGGCAAGCCTTCGTACATCCTTGACGCGCTTCGGTGCTTCGATCTGCTCAATGGCCTTGATCTTGTCGGGATTAGCTTCAATCCCCCGCTGAGACACAAAGAACCCGAGAAGCTTGCCGGAAGGGACTCCAAACACACACTTCTCGGGGTTGAGCTTGAGATTGATCTTGCGCAGATTTGCAAAGGTCTCGTCCAAATCTTGAATCAGAGTTTCTCTGTCTTTGCTCTTGACCACTATATCATCCATGTAAGCCTCTACATTTTTGTGCAACTGTGGCTCAAAAGCTTCGTCAACTACCCTTGCAAATGTTGAACCAGCATTCTTTAGTCCGAAAGGCATCCGTACAAAGCAGTACATGCCACATGGAGTAATGAATGCGGTTTTCTCCTCATCCTCTTCTGCCATGAAGATCTGATGATATCCTGAATATGCATCAAGAAATGAAAGCAAATCACATCTTGCCGTGGAGTCGACAATCTGGTCAATGTGCGGCAAGGTAAATGGATCCTTGGGACAAGCTTTATTAACATCAGTGAAGTCTATACAAAGCCTCCATTTTCCGTTCGCCTTGCGCACGACTACAGGATTGGCCAGCCACGTTGGATGGAGCACTCCTCTGACCAGGCCTGCTGCTTCCAACTTCTTGATTTCTTCTGCAATGAATTCTTGGCGCTCCACTGCTTGTTTTCTGACTTTCTGCTTGACGGGCCGCGCGTGAGGACAGACGGCAAGGTGGTGCTCAATTACTTTCCTGGGAACACCGGGGATGTCAGATGGTTGCCATGCAAACACATCAACATTCGCCCGCAGGAAAGCAACGATCGCGCTTTCCTATTTAGGATCAAGCGTGGCACTGATGGTGAAGGTACCACCAGTGCCGTCCTCCTTGGCGGCCACTTTCTTGGTCTCTGGCGGAGCTGCCTTCGCCTTCTTACACTTGCCGGTGGAGCTCGATGGTGCGTCCTCGATGGTAGCGCAGCACTCCGAAGAGGTGCGCTTGCCGGAGTGGGCATCAGAGCTCTTGCCGGACTTAGTCTTCTAATGTCGTGGGAAACGAACACCTATGGGGCAGGGCCCCTTTTCGGTCCAGCAGGGAGCGGAGGACGCACGAAGAGCGGATCGAGGCGGAGCACGCGAGCAATTTTTACCCAGCTTCGGAGCTCTCCGGAGAGATAATACTCCTACTGCTGCTTTGTGGTTGTATTGTGCTCTTGCTCGAGAGCGTGGGAGTGTTCTAGTTTCGAATGAGTCGAACCCCTTGTACGTTGCGCATGGGCCTCCTTTTATAGGCACAAGGGGTCACCGACAGGTGGCAACGCAGGCAAGGGTACAAATGTAAAAAGGGTGGTTGGTACAACTGCTATCTACAGTGCACCCTACCTAACTCTGACGGCAGGGGACAAGAGCATTTAATGCCCGTCCGCATCGCCTAAACAGTGCAGAAAAGCGACCGTTAGGGGCACCACCGCTTGCCATGATGGCCTTCTCGTCCTCTCCACTTGCCACCTCGCACCGCTTGGCTGCACAGCTTCCCGCCATGTGCGTCTGGAATGGTCTCAGGGCGACACGTCGACGGGTGCACTGGAGCGTGGGCACAGAGTGGTGGCTTCGCCGCGGCAAGCGCCTTGCTGCGGTCGTTGTCTTGTCACGCCCGAAAGCTTGTCGCTCGTCGGGTCTTGCCGGGACGCGCGGCGCGTCGCGGCAAGTTCTTTGAAGTGCCTGGGTTGGCCTTCCCGGCAAGCTCCTCTTGCCGGGGCCTTGTCCTTCCCGGCAAGCTCCTCTTGCCGGGGTCTTGTCTTCTTAGTAAAAACACTTTGTTCTTGAATGGCATCAATAGAAACTACGGAGGATCCTGGCGGGCACCCGGCAAGCCTTGCCGCGGGACGCTGCGACTGCCCGTGCACAAGTTCGGGATACTAAGGTACCCCTATCTTAGTACACCGACAGGCGGATTGATTTTTCACATGCCTGCGCTGGTAAATCTCTCGCTTACTTTTATTTGTATATTCACTGTTCCTTGGAATGTTTTGGTTATTTTGCCGATCAGGGTGAACGTCGCCAATTCAAAAAACTAGACAATCACATGGGAGGGGGGCATCGAGATGATTACAGGCCATGCTACATAAATAGGAAAAAAATACATTCAAATGTCTGGTTGACTCAACCAAGACAAAGGAGATCTTCGCATGGCTTGGTTTCTTGGCGAGACAGACACGACATGCTACAAGGCTCGGTTGGCCGGACTGACACTGCCATGATCCTGACCATTTGGACAATACGGACACTCCCTAGGTGCAAAGCTCTTCGCATGGCTTGCAATCAACACTAGGATTTGAAGGGATAGCCCTTCAGTGTCGTAGGTGGCCAAATTGTAACCCGTGCCCTGTATACAAGAAGGTCGAAGAGTCGGTGGCACACCTCCTTTTTCAATGTTGGTCAAAGATTGGCTTGAACTTCATGATGTGCATCCTTTCGATTGGGTGAAGCGGCTTCCGTTAAAGAGTGGTGGACCTACAACGCTACCAAGAAAACCCAATCGTACAGGACGCTGGCTTCCTTGATGTTGCTTATCTCTTGGGGATTGTGGAAGGAGTGGAATGTGTGGATCTTTCGTAATTCCTTCGCCCCGATGGGAGGGATCGTCACTAGGATTAAACGGGATACCTCGCTTTGGAGCATTGCAGGGGCGAGGCATTTGAGTACTGTAATGTAGCGAGAGTGATTATTGCAATTCTGACCTTGAGCCTTAACCTCCAAGCCTTCCTCCCTAATCAATGAAAATTGCTAATCTTTTGCCTCCTTTCAAAATACAAAGGAGATCTTCAATTTTCATTCTCATGTAAACAAACAAGGCAGCCTTGACCGTTGGTTGCTTGGTTTGTCCACCTGATAACACTCCTCGCAAAGAAGGAGAGTGTGACATCCTAGCTTAATAGGAATGATAGAGTACTCATATCAACAAGGTGCACCTTTTTTTCCCGGAAGCTCATCCTGAAGGAACCTCAAAGTAAAGTGTACTTGGCCTGAAGAAATTTAAGGATTGGTGACTGAGTGGAAAGTTGTTTCAGGTGCGCAGGGGTGATCACAAAATGCATAGAAAATAATAGTGTTAGTATGTGAGGCCAGTCTAGATCCCAGGCGCAACCGTCGGGAACCGATGATTGAACCGGTGGGTTTGATTAGGGCATTACAATTGGTATCAGAGTCGATCCTCGCGGTTACATGGGCATGTACGGGTCAGTGATGCATACATGGGGCACACGTGGATGCTGGCACTAGCGCGTAGACGTGTGCAAAGATGAAATGTTCCTATTGGGCCGACGGGGACGTCTGTTCCTTTGAGGTGGGTGTATGTGACATCCCGACTTAATAAGAATGACAAACTACTCATATCAACATGGTACATCTTCTTTTCTGAAATCCCATCTCCAAGGAACCTCAAAGTTAAGTGTGTTTGGTTTAGAAAAATTTAAGAATGGATAATTGACTGGGAAGTTGCCCCAAGATGCGCACAAGTAAGGAAAAAATGCGCAGCAAAGATTAGTATTGATATGTTGGGCTAGTCTAGAAATCAAGCACAACAGCCAGAAACCGATGGGCGTTACAGTCACATCATAGTCTAGTAATGACTTAGGTTAGTAATTTCTTGAATGCATCATGTTTAAATTTCAAAGAATTTAAAATGAGGAAAGACAAACCCTAGCACCACATTAATAAACTAGGTTTAAATAAATTATTTCTCAATGAGACCCAAAATGTTCTTAAAATGAACATGATTTAGGGGAAAAGGTGAAAATCTTATCCAAAGATGATACCTATTTTCGCATGGCATTTATAGACTTTGAATTAAATCATATGTTATTTGAATTAGAGCTGTAAAATCCTACGAATAATTCCATAGCTTCAATAATTCTGAAAATAATAGTGGGTGCAAGGTGTCCTATGGGAACAAGGTGATCTAGTGTGGTTCAAGGACTCACCAACCTAGGTTTAGATGAATACATTTGGATCTCCTACTAAGATGATCGAACAACAAGACTAATCAACCAACCTTGCAGAAGTCGACACTTAAGAGGAGAAGAACCAAGGACCAGCCACCGTCGCAAAAATGTTACCACGGATCTCATATCAACTATCTGCACTAGAGCGGAGACTTCAAACAACTAATGAGATTCAAAGGCCACAGCCCAAGGAAGAAACCACACACGGCTATCACTAGGTCTAGGAAAGGATGTGTTTTTTTTGAAGAGCATCTACAGCCGGATTTGGCAAATCCGGCCACCTATACATCCATGGACGCATCCAGGCATGCATGTGGACGCATCTGAACCGCCCCTCATATGTCATGTCCGACACAGCCACATACCTCAAATTCGAACTCAAAAATACATGCAAATCCATGCACGTCTATCATACACGCCAATGTCGCACGTAAATAATAAATGTTGGCAGCAAAAATACATAGTTCTTACATGAAATTTATTTTAACTGCACAACTCAAACATTAGCTCTTTGGTCATTATCGGTCCACATATGCTCCAGAAGATCACTGAGTAGTTGTGGCCTGATGATCTCGAAGATTCTGATGCATCTGCATAAAGTTTATAAGCCATTTTGCATCTTGATCTTCCAGGATATGGACTTGTTCTCCATGCACTTCAAAACCATTGGTTTGGGCTACAACATCACCCTCATCCTCGACAATTATATTGTGCAAAATAACACAACATGTCATCAGCTGCCACAAAGTTTCTGATTCCCACATCATTGTAGCTCCACGAACAATTCATGAACGAGCTTGAAGCATTTCGAATGCCCTCTCCACATCCTTCTTAGCTGCTTCCTGCATTTTTGCAAGTGACTTTGCTTGTTGCCTTGTGGTTCGGATATGGTCTTCACAAACGCGACCCACTAAGGATAGATGCCAGCGGCAAGATAGTATCCCATGTTGTAGTCACGTCCATTGACAGTGTAGTTGCACGGTGGCAATTCCTCATTACAAAGCCTCCTGAAAATGGAGATCGTTGAAGCACGTTGATATTGTTGTGAGAATCCATCATTCCAAAGAAAGCATGCCAGATGCGTAAGTCATGTGATCCCACTGCTTTCAGTGTGATGGTGGCCTCTTTGGTGTTACCCAGATACATTCCACGCAAACCTTTGGGTCAGTTCTTCCATTGCCAATGCGTGAAATCAATTGATCCAAGCACTCCTCGAAACCCTCTTGCCTCTCTAATAGCCAACAACTTTTCTATGTCCTGCACATTTGGTTCCTTTAGACACTCAGCTCCAAACACCTGCACGATGCGGGCAAACCTGGCAGTAGTCTTCAGACATGTGCTCTCACTCATCCGGACCATCTCACCAATGTCATCGACGGCAGTACCAAGTGCAAGCATCCTCAGAGTAGTTGTGCATTTCTCCTTAGCAGAGGAAGAAAGATGGCAGCAGCAATCCCTTATGAGCTGGAAATGGTCATCGTGTGTGTCAGGACCCCGATTCTATGCCACACCGATCTAGCATGTAACACCTCATATCATTTTGCGGCCTCACGCACGGTATTCCCACGGGTGTCTCCTTACCATGCCCGGGACCGCTTGCGCCTTTTGGAACACGTATATGATGGTGTCGCTAGCATCCATATGACAAAGAACCCGGGCTGACATGGCTAGTCGTGAACCCAAAGAGGCACTAACTTACAGGGACAGGCATACATGACCCAGGAACGAACGTGTCGGTCATTAGCGAGTGAACCCGGGCTGTAGCAGCTGGGCTAGCAGGACTCTGGAGAATCCGGGCTGTAGCAGGCTAACAAGACTCCCGTAGACACCGCGTGACATTTCCCTGAAGGGACAGACATAAGAATTAAGAAGGACACATGCCGGCCAACCTAAGTGTCCCGGAGCAGTAGCAAGCTACTAGTGCTCAGTGGAAGCACTAGGAGACATTTCCTGGTAAGAGAGGCTACTAAGGATAAACAACTAGATAGTCAGATCCCACACATAGCAATACACATTACACGTACACATAACATGCAAGTATGTGTTGTACAACATGGCATCACAACATAACTCAACAACTTATATAGATAAAGGCTCAGAAGAGCCGTCATAGCATTTATTACAAACAGGGGTCACATGACCCAACATTCAGAGCAAACAAGCAACAAGCGGAAGCATTACATGTCTGAGTACAGACATCTACAAATGAAAAAGGCTAAAGAGCCTGACTATCTACAACGTCCGATCAAGATTATAGCTGAGGTACAAGCTACTCGTCGAAGCCCACGAGAACACTAGTAAGACCGAAGCCTCCGCTGCAAAAACATAAATAAAGCAACATGAGTACAAAGGTACTCAGCAAGACTTACATCAGATCCTATCATACATGCATTTCTATCAAGAGGGTAATGTGGGTTTAGTTGCAGCAAGCCAACTTTGACTCAGTGGCTATCCTGTTCTACGACTACGAGAAACTTCTTTGAGGTGAGATGGCGCACACGAGTCCACTAATCACCACACAATACACTATTATGGATTCATCCCCGTCTCCCTACGAGAAGGCCATCCATAGCACTCACACTTGTCTTGAGTATTTTAGAGTATCCACTTCAAGTTGTCTATGTACCACGTAAGCATCCAAGAAGTCCATAACCGCGGACCCGGCTATTCGAATAGATCATGTTAACCCTGCAGGGGTGTACTTCTTCACACACGCTCTCGCCACATACCGCCATGTACACGTCATGTATCTCGGCAACCTTCAAGCGGAAGTCTGGCGAGGGTGTCGGCCACGACCTAACTAACCACACAAGACTCTAGTCCAGGTTTATCGCCTATTCGGGTTCCATTCGCAAGGAGATCCGGCCGGGGTGTCGCTCATGGCCCCAAACGATGTGAGCAGGGTTCCCAAGCCCACCATCCGAGTGCCACTTGGTACACCGTGCCACCTGTGCCTAGTCTGTCCCAAGCCCACCCTGCTGGGTGCCACTTGGTAGAAAAATAGCACTACCTACAAACACCAGAAACTAGTTGCGACTCCTGGACAGAGATCAAGTTGGTTAATAAGTCGAGAGTGGTCGAGTTACCGGAACCCAATGTGTGGTAGTATCGAGTCATTGGACAACATACATAGAACTCAGTGCTTAAGGACGGTTCCAGTGAGACAACCCACCATGTACTCCTACATGGCCTCTCACCGCTACCTTTACCAAATCGTGTTCACACACTTCACTCTTAGCATCAGAATGTAGCACTGCACTCCAATTCATTCCCAATGAATCAGAGCTAACACACTCTAAGCAATAGCAGGCATGGCATGGTAGGAACACAACAATGGCTTCAATCAACTCCTACACATGCTAGTGGGTTTCAACTATTTACTGTGGCAATGACAGGTCATGCAGAGGAATGGGTTCAACTACCACAGCACAAAGTAGCAGTTGAATCGTTCTTGTCCTAATGCAATAACTGATAACAGGAGCGAGAGAGTAGAATTGTATCAGAATGAACAAGGGGGTTTGCTTGCCTGGTAGATCAACAGGGGGGCACTGCTCCTTAGACACGTACTCTGGAGCACTCTCCAAAGCAAGACCTATCGAGAAGGAACGGTGCCGACAATCAAAACACAAGCATATGCAACAATACGATGCATGATCATGGCATTTAGATGTGATGTTGTTTTGTGCTAATGCATCTAGCATTCATTTGGTTGAAGTCCATTTGAACCAAAGATTCAAATGCATCTCCAAAGTAAGCTCTTTATAAATGCCATTATAGTGTTTCACTTATACAGCAGGTATAAGTTGGTTTGTCATGCATGAAACTGGTACAGATGGATAGATTGAATTTTTATGATAATTTTTCATATATAAATTATTTCAATCTGAGCTACAGTTGAATTCTATGATTTTTTGAACTTTATATCATTTTCTGCATTTTCCTGATTTATTTTTAAACCAGAAAATGATTAATTGCGTCAACATGACAGTGGCATGACGTCAGCGAGTCAACCGCGGCTGACCAGGTCAAACCTGATGTGTGGGGTCCACACGTCAGTGTCATAGTGTTAAACGGAGGGTTTTTTACTAATCTAATTAAAATTAGTGGCGCTGGGCCCATTGTCAGTGTCTCATGGGTTTAGTTAGGTGGTGATTAGCCTTAAGCTAATCACCTAGCAGGTCGGGCCCACACGTCAGGCCGGCGAGGTCATCGCCGGCGACCCCTGGACGCGGCGGTGTCCATGCTGCAGGGCACGAGGGCGGCGGCTGAGAGCACCGGGGCGCAACCCATGCTCTCCCGCATCCAGCGAAGGCGACGGGAGGACGCAGGGTGGCCGGAGCTCGCTGGAGCAGAGCTCACGGCGGCGACCCGGGCTCGGGTCCGCTCGAGTTTGTGGCTACGGCGCGGGAAACAACGGGAAAACAAAGGGGAAACGGTCAGGGCCTCACAACGATCTCGATGGAGTCGTCAGCGAGCTCGGGGGAGGCCGGACGGCGGCGTGGTGTTGCCGGCGATCTCCGAGGCCGAGGGTTGAAGACGACGGTGATGGCGGCTTCATAGGGCGTCCGGCGACACACGGCTTGACGGAGAGGACGAGGACGACAGCATGCAGCTCTTGTTCTCGTCGGAGAGGCGAGGTCGTGGCGGTGGGCGTGGCAACAGCGAGCGGCGGCGATAGGCGCGTTCGGTCCAGCGAGAGAGAGAGAGAGAGAGAGCAGAGGAGGCAGTGAAGGGGGATGAGAGTGAGAGGGGGTCCAGGGCGGCGCGTGGCGTCACGCGGAACATCCAGGCGGCAAGGGGGAGCCAGGCAGGCAGGCAGCTTGCATGGTGCGCGAAGCGCGCAGGCGCCGGGGACGCGCCTTGCCTACTGGCGCGAGGTGGGGGATGGTGCGGTGGCCAGTTGGGCTGGGCCAGAGCGGCAGCAGGCCAGGTAAGTCGGCCGAGGTAAAGTCCAGGTAAGGGCTTTTCCCTTTTTTGTTTTCTTTTCTATTTTTCTGACATTTGTTTTTATTTAAATCTGGCCACTAAACTTTTTATAAAATTTTGTAGGTTTTTGCAGGGACCAGTTGGATTATTCCAAAACCCCTCACAAGCTAGCAAAATTACTAGATCATATTTAAATATATAACAAATATAAATCCAATGCAAATAATTACTGCATTAATCCAAATGCCCAGAAATAAATACTTATGAGCTCCTAAAAATATTGGTTTGATTTTTATCTCTGTCCAATATTTTCAGGGAGCAACATGAACATTTTCTTGGACCCTTTTGGAGCAATTTTTATCTGGGTCATTTCTAGAGATGGTTCTGAGGGTTTCACAAATCCCCATTTCAATTTAAATGGAATTGAAACATGATGCACACATGACTAGCTAGTCTAGGTCATACCAGAACTAGGGATGTGACACCTCGCCCCCACTTGAAAGAATCTCCTCCCGAGATTCAGGGGTCGACGGAAAGAAAGTGGGGTACTCCAGTCGAAGACGATCTTCTCGCTCCCAGGTAGCTTCTCTCTCGGAATGATGAGACCACTGAACCTTGAGAAACTTGATGTTATGACGTCGAGTGACACACTCTGCTTGATCAAGAATGCGAACGGAGTACTCTCGATATGTGAGGTTATCTTGGAGATCAAGCATTTCGTGGTCCACTCCGCGGATAGGATCCAAGAAGCAACACCTGAGTTGAGAGACGTGGAAGACATCGTGCACTCTGGAAAGATGTGGGGGTAGTTCCAATTGGTAGGCAACCTCTCCTCATTTAGCGAGAATGTGAAAAGGACCAATGTAACGAGGAGCCAACTTGCCCTTGATACCGAAACAATGGGTACCCTTCAAAGGAGTAACCCTAAGGTAAGCTTTGTCGCTAACTTCATAAGTCATATCCTTATGATGGCGGTCATACCGACTCTTCTGACGAGACTGGGCTGTTTTCAAGTTCCCACGAATGATGCGAACTTACTCTTCTACCTCCTGGATCATGTCCGGTCCAAAGAATTGTCTTTCACCGGTTTCTGACCAGTTCAAAGGTGTTTGACATCTTCGTCCATAGAGAATCTCAAAAGGAGCTTTCTTGAGACTCTATTGATAGCTATTGTTATAAGCAAACTCGGCAAAAGGAAGACATTTCTCCCAATCCATACCGAATGAGATAACGCAAGCTCTAAGCATGTCTTCGAGAATTTGGTTGACCCTTTCCACCTGACCACTCGACTGAGGATGGAAAGCGGTGCTGAAGGAAAGATGGGTTCCCATGGAAGTTTGGAAACTCTCCCAGAAATGAGAAGTGAAAAGACTACCACGGTCTGAATTGATCTCTAGTGGAACTCCATGAAGTGACAGTATTTGAGAAATATATAAGTCAGCGAGCTGACTAGCAGTGATACTCTCTCGAACAGGTAGGAAGTGCACCACTTTGGAGAGACGATCAATGACTACGAATATAGCATTATTCCCTCTCTTGGTCCTGGGAAAGCCAGTGATGAAGTCCATACCAACTTTATCCCATTTCCATTCAGGAATAGCTAAAGGCTGAAGGGTGCCAGCAGGTCTCTGATGCTCCGCCTTAACGCGACAACAAACGTCACAGTTAGCAATAAACTGAGCAATTTCTCTCTTCATCCAGTCCACCAGAACCTCTGGCGTAGGTCCTGATACATCTTAGTACTACCGGGATGAATCGTGAGAGGAGATTCATGCGCCTCCTTAAGAATCAATTTTCGCAGATGTTGATTCTTGGGAACCACCAAGCGGTTTTCAAAGAAAACAACACCTCGATCATCCATAGAGAAACATCCACCCACTCCTTTCTTAATGTTTCTCTTGATCCTGGAAATTCCCGTGTCTTGCTTTTGAGCAGCGATAATCCGATCCTCAAGATCAGGTTTTGCCACCAAGGTAGAAAGGAATCCGTGAGGAGCAATGTGAAGGTTAAGCTTACAAAATTCCTCATGAAGAAGTGGTTGGCCCTACTGCAACATGAGATTGTTGCAATAGGACTTACGGCTTAGTGCATCAGCCATGACATTGGCTTTTCCTGGGGTGTAGGTAATCCCTAGATCATAATCTGAGATCACCTCCAACCAACGTCTTTGCCTAAGGTTCAAATCTGGTTGGGTGAAGATATACTTGAGACTCTGGTGATCGGTGTAGATCTCGCAACGTTTACCAAGAAGGTAATGTCGCTAGGTCTTGAGTGCATAGACTACGGCTGCAAGCTCTAGATCATGTGTAGGATAATTCTCCTCATGTGGATGCAACTGTCGAGATGCATAGTCAATCACATGACGATCCTGCATAAGAATGCAACCTAGTCCCTGTCGTGAGGTGTCGCAGTAGATAACAAAGTCCTTCGTGAAATCCGGTGGCACAAGTATGGGAGCAGAAGTCAGGCGTATTTTCAGTTCCTGAAAACTATACTCACACTGTGGGGACCACTCAAACTTTTTATCCTTCTTGAGAAGTTCCGTGAGGGGTTTGACCACTTTAGAGAAGTTTTCAACAAAGCGGCGACAATAACTGGCTAGACCAAGGAAACTCCTAACTTGTTTAACCGTTTCAGGTGGAGTCCAATCAAGAACGGCCTGAACTCTCTCCGGATTGACAGCAATGCCCTTACCAGAGATCACGTGGCCTAGGTAGGTCACTTCTGGCAACCAAAATTCACATTTGGAGAACTTGGCATAAAGGCGATGCTCTCTGAGTTTCTCTAACACAAGTCTAAGATGTTCGGCATGCTCTTCCTCGTTCTTCGAGTAAATAAGAATATCATCGAGGTAAACCACGACGAACTTATCTAAGTACTCCATGAAGATCGAGTTCATCAAGCAGGAGAAAGTGGCTGGGGCGTTGGTTAGACCGAAGGACATGACGGTGTACTCGTACTGGCCATAACGAGTGACAAAAGCCGTTTTAGGAATGTCCCCGTTTTTGTTCTTGATTTGGTGGTAGCCTAACCTCAAATCCATCTTGGAAAAGACTGAGGATCCAGCAAGCTGATCATACATGTCGTTGATCCTGGGGAGCAGATACTTGTTCTTTATCGTGACCAAATTAACGGGACAATAATCTACAACCATCCGGTCCATACCATCCTTATTCTTGACAAAGAGGATGGGGCAAGCCCAACGAGAAGAACTAGGATGGATTAAACCCTTTTGCAAGGACTCATCAAGTTGTTTCTTAAGCTCGGCTAGTTCTAAG
Organism: Triticum dicoccoides; assembly: GCF_002162155.2. Lineage (NCBI taxonomy): Eukaryota > Viridiplantae > Streptophyta > Magnoliopsida > Poales > Poaceae > Triticum > Triticum dicoccoides. The sequence goes on along the minus strand of NC_041385.1, from coordinate 505,627,657 downwards.
GGTGCCATTTTGTAAGGTCTCCTAGAGATTGGAGCAGTACCTGGGATAAGATCTATGACGAACTCTACAACTCTATCAGGTGGAACACCAGGCAGTTCCCATGGAAAGATATCCAGAAAGTCACAGACTACCGGGATATCTTCAAGGTCTGGAAGAGGGCTGGCATTAAGAGAATAGAGTTGACGCTTTGAAACTCTGGTGGAGACAGTGACTATCTTACCAGATGGGTGTGTAAGCTGAACAGACCTAGTGTAACAATCAATCTTGGCATAATGAGCTTTCATCCAGTCCATACCCAAGATAATGTGTCGGCGTTCTGAGAACGGAGGTCCCCAAACTTGCCTGCCTGCGGCCTGCGGCGTGGCTCAAAGGGGCCCCAGCGCGGCCCATCTTCATCAACACAAGCTCAAGACCCTCGCGAGGGGCCAAGCCTCGCGGGGCGGACGACAAGGAGCTTCCTCAGGCACGGCCTTGTCAGGCGGGTTCACGAGGAGGCGGAGAGTTCAAGGTGGGATACCTCGCGAGGTGCCCATGACGCAAGCCATGACGACCAAGGGCGCCAGTCGAGCGCCAGCCCGCGCAGTGTCCTCCTTTCCTCTTTGGTGCAAAGGGAGCAAGCGCAGGCGAGAGCATTAAGCAAAGGCATCCATTTCGGTGCAACAAGACCAAGACCAGCCCAACGGCAGGGAGGAAGTCATTGTGGAGCCCCAAGCGGGCGTCACCACCAGAGCCTTTGACAGGCGAGGACCAACTTTAGTCAGGATAGGTGTACCCGCTGTTCCCCTTCAAAATGGACAATTGTTGGCTCCCTTCCCGCTCAATATTTGGGGAGAGGCCTAGGGCCTTTGCCTATAAATAGGACTAGCCACCCCCAGGGTAGAGGCATCTGGATCCTCACCAAGAAACCAGCAGATAGAGCGACTAAACTCCTCCTAGCAGTTTGTCGCATCAGTCAAGAACAGACCCTCGCGAGGCTGTTCTTCCTTGTATTGTTCATCATCAGCCCGAGAGGCAATCCACCACACCATACACTAGAGTAGGGTATTACACCACAATGGTGGCCTAAACCAGTATAAACCCTGTGTCTCTTGTGTTATTCTTTTCGTAGTTTAGATCCTAGCGATTCAGCGAGGAGCAGGTAGATAGAGGGCGAAATCTCCGCGCGCACCCCAGTGTTCGAACCTCAAGGGTCAGCCGGAACCCGAAATCCGACATTTGGCACGCCAGGTAGGGGTGTGCCGGAATTCGTCTTCCGTCGCCCTATTCTTCTCCGACCATCGCATCCATGTCAGACGCTCGCCGAGCCCGCGCCGAGCATCGAGCCGCCCTCACTTCCTGTGTCGCCCAGACGGCTCCCGTCGGTGGGCGTCCTCGTCGTTCCCCGTCACCTGCCATCAACGCCCCCACCGGCCCGGCGGGGAACGGGCAGCAAGCATCGTCCCAGCATCCCTCCGTGGCCTCTTGGGGAGAGCCACGCGGCCTCTTCCTCACCCACCCCGTCGCGCCGGCTCCCTCGGTCGTCGCGGCCCTCCTGGGCGGCTCGCAGGCGCCGCCCTCCAGCCACCACGTCAAGCCATTCGTCCACCGGGTCGGCGCCGCCTCCACACGGCAGGGGGCTCCCACGGGCCGGTCGGAGCCATCGGCCAGGCCGGCCTTCAGCTCTGAGGACCACCCCTCCAACTCGGCCTGCTCGGGTGCGCTCCCCATGCTCTGCACGCCCACCATCTGCCAGGTGGCTGTCACCAGGACTCTCATCGACGGCGGCGCGGGCCTCAGCGTGCTCTCAGTTGAGGCCTTCAACCTCCTCTGCATACCCCGGGAGCAGCTGCAACCCAGCCGGCCTTTCTCGGGCGTCGGAGGTGGGTCGTCCAGCTCCTTGGGACAGATCCAGCTCCCGGTAACTTTTGGTACCTACGACAATTTCTGCACAGAGCTGGTCGAACCGATTTCGACATCGCCCCCATCGGCCTCCCCTACAACGCCATCCTCGTCTATCCAGCACTGGCCAAATTCATGGCCGTGACTCACCCGGCGTACAACCTCATGAAGATGCCCGGGAGCAACGGTGTCCTCACCGTGCCCGGGGACACCGAAGATGCGCTGCGAGTACTCAAGCTCGCCCTCAAGATGGCAGCGGCGGCACGGCCCGCCAACGCAGAAACCCCCAAGCCCAAGGGGGTTGCGCCAACCAAGAAGAAACAGTTGTTCACCCAAGACATGGCAGAGACCAAGCAGATACCTGTCGATGAGGACGGGTCCACTAACGCCACTTTCACCATAGGCGCCAACCTCGGGCCCGAGCAGGAGGAAGCCCTGGTCAAGTTCCTGCGCGCAAACAAGAAGGTGTTCGCCTGGGAGCCCGATCAGTTGGCAGGGATCCCACGGGGCGTAATCGAGCACCACCTCAACGTGTGCCCCAACGTGCGCCCCGTGAAGCAGAAGGCGAGGAGGCAGTCCACTGAAAAGCAGGCCTTCATCGTCCAGGAGACGCGCAAGCTAGAAGCCGCGGGGGTTATTCGCGAGGTCCGATATCTAGACTGGTTGGCCAACCCCGTGGTTGTGCCAAAGAAGGGAGGGAAGGAGCGCATGTGTGTCGACTTAACCAACCTCAACAAAGCATGCCCGCAAGATCCGTTCCCGCTCCCTCACATCGATCAGATCGTCGATTCCACCGCTGAGTGTGACCTTTTATGCTTCTTGGATGCCTTCTCCGGGTATCACCAGATCAAGATGGCAGTGGAAGACATGGAGAAGACGACCTTCCTGACCCCGTGTGGGGTGTACTGCTATACATGCATGCCGTTTGGACTGCGCAACGCTGGGGCAACCTTTCAGCGGCTCATGCACATCACCTTGGGCCCGCAGCTTGGGAAGAATGTGGAGGCTTACGTCGACGACATCGTAGTGAAGTCTCGCGAGGCCAAGACCCTGATACAAGACCTGGAGGAAACCTTCGCAAGCCTCAATGCAGTGAGCCTGCGGCTCAACCCGGAGAAGTGTGTGTTTGGAGTCCCCTCGGGCAAGCTCTTGGGCTTCCTCGTGTCCCACCGAGGCATCAAGGCCAACCCAGAAAAGGTGAAGGCAGTCGAGGACATGAGCCCACCAAAGACCCTCAGAGAAATGCAGAAGCTCACGGGGTGCGTGACTGCGCTGGGGCGCTTCATCTCCAGGTTAGGGGAGCGAGCGCTGCCTTTCTTCCAGCTGATGAAGAAAAAGGGGCCCTTTGAATGGACTGAAGAGGCCGACAAGGCATTCCAAGAACTCAAGAGATACTTAACCAGCCCTCCGGTGATGGTGGCCCCACGCCCTCAAGAGCCCTTGGCACTCTACCTCGCCGCCACTCCTTACTCCGCCAGCGCAGCTCTGGTGGTAGTTAGGGAGGAGCATCGAACCAAAGCCACGGCTGCTACCCGTGTCAAGGCAAAGCAGGACCAAAAAGGACTCGCAGAGATCGCTACCACGGCCGAGGAGGATCAGCCGCCGCAGGGGAGCGCGCCAGGAACGGAGGAGGCCCCTCCCCCAGGCAACCAGCTTCCGAAGTCCCCATCGCCTCAACAGGCGCCACGGCCTCCGGAGGACGCCACCAGCACGGACGCTCCAAGCCTCGTCGAGCACCCAGTGTACTTCGTCAGCACGGTGTTGCAAGATGCGAGGGCACGGTACCCCATGCCACAGAAGCTCCTCCTCACGCTACTGGTGGCCTCACGCAAGCTGTGGCACTACTTCCAGGGTCACCCGATCAAGGTTGTCTCAGCATACCCCTTGGAAAGTGTGCTCAGGAGCCCTAACTCGGCCGGAAGGGTCGCCGAGTGGAACATTGAACTGCAAGCGTTTCAGCTCGAATTCAGCACGACCAGGGTCATCAAGGGAGCCGCGCTAGCAGATTTCATGGCTGAATGGACGGAGGCACCGGACCTCAAGGCCGACGAGGACCGATCCCTCTCCCCGAGAAGCGAGGCGCCAGAAGGCTGGGTCATGTACTTCAACGGAGCGTTCTCCAGGCATGGTGCAGGGGCTGGGGCGGTGCTCATATCTCCCACTCAGGACAAGCTTTACTATGCCGTGCAGCTCTGTTTCTAGCTGGGTGAAAAGGTCTCCAACAATATAGCAGAGTACGAAGGACTGATAGCGGGCTTGAAGGCCGCCGCTGCCCTAGGGATGAAGCGCCTTACTATCAAGGGTGATTCGCAGCTCCTCGTCAATTTCTCCAACAAGGTATACGAGCCAAGAGATGAGCACATGGAAGCCTACCTTGCGGAGGTCCGCAGGATGGAGAAGCAGTTCTGGGGGTTGGAGCTACAGCATGTGCCCCGCGACACTAATCAAGAGGCCGACGACATCGCCAAATGAGCCTCCAGGCGGTTGCCCCAGGAGCCGGGCGTCTTCGAGGAACGGCTCTTCAAGCCCTCGGCCCTGCCATCATTATCGAACATAGCACAGCCTCGGGTGGAGCTTCCCCAGCCACCTGCCTCGGGAGCCCCAGCCTGTGGCCCGGCCTCAGGAGCACGCCTGCTCCTGACGATGGAGCCTCGGGAGGGGTGCTGGATCATAGAGCTCCGGAGCTACATAACGCAAGGGACCCTGCCGGAGAAGGAGGAGGAAGCAGAGCATGTGGCGCGGCAAGCCACAACGTACTGCATCAGGGATGGAGAGCTCTACCGGAAACGACCAAACGATGTGTCCCTGCGTTGCATCACCAGGGAGCAAGGGAAGGAACTGCTGGCAGATATACACGGTGGAGACTGTGGGCATCATTCGTCGTCACGGACCCTCGTCGGCAAGGCGTTCCGCAGCGGTTTCTATTGGCCTACTGCACTCAATGACGCTGTTGAACTAGTGAAGGCTTGCGAGGCTTGCCAATTCCATGCCAAGCAGATCCATCAGCCGGCAGGAGGTATGCAAACCATACCCCTCACGTGGCCGTTTGCAGTCTGGGGGCTGTATATCCTGGGCCCGTTTCCTCGGGCGCCAGGGGGCTATCGCTACCTCTATGTCGCCGTGGACAAGTTCACCAAGTGGGCTGAAGTCGAGGCCGTCCGCACCATCCCTGCTGGTTCTGCGGTCAAGTTCATCAAGGGCATCGTGAGCCGGTTCGGGGTGCCGAACCGCATCATCACTGACAACGGTTCGCAGTTCACCAGTAACCTCTTCAAAACGTACTGTGCTAACCTTGGAACGCAGATATGCTACGCTTCGGTGGCGCACCCCCGAAGCAACGGCCAGGCCGAGCGGGCCAACGCAGAAGTCCTGAGGGGCCTCAAGACCAGAACGTTCAAGAAGAAACTGGAGGCCTGTGGCAGAGGTTGGCACGACGAGCTTTAGTCTGTGTTGTGGTCCATCCGCACAACCGCGACCAAGCCAACTGGGGAGACCCCCTTCTTCCTGGTCTACAGAGCCGAAGCGGTCCTCCCTCACGAGGTCAGGCGTCGTTCCGCGCGGGTCCTGGCATTCGATGAGACGCAGCAGGACGCCATGCGGGGGATGGACCTCGTGCTAGGGGAGGAGCGTCGTCGAGAAGCCGCGTTGCGAGCGGCAAGGTACCAACAAGCACTGCGGCGATACCACTGCCGCAACATCCGCCCCAGAACTCTTGAGGTAGGGGACCTCGTGCTCCGGCGGGTCCTCTCCAGGGAGAGACTGCATAAGCTCTCTCCCATGTGGGATGGCCCGTTCAAGGTTGTTCATGTTTCCAGGCCCGGCTCCGCACGCTTGGAGACTCAGGAGGGAGTACCTGTCCAGAACGCGTGGAACATCCAGCACCTCCGAAGGTTTTACCCCTAAAAAGGCCCAGAGCCTGTGAAGAAGGCGAATGCCTGTGAAACTCATCTTTTTGGAAAAGGCCCAGAGCCTGTGAAGAAGGCGAATGCCTGTGATGCTCATCTTTTTGGAAAAGGCGCAGAGCCTGTGAAGAAGGCGAATGCCTGTGAAGCTCATCTTTTTGGAGAAGGCCCAGAGCCTGTGAAGAAGGCGAATGCCTGTGAAGCTCATCTTTTTGGAAAAGGCCCAGAGCCTGTGAAGAAGGCGAATGCCTGTGAAGCTCATCTTTTTGGAAAAGGCCCAGGGCCTGTGAAGAAGGCGAATGCCTGTGAAGCTCATCTTTTTGGAAAAGGCCCAGAGCCTGTGAAGAAGGCGAATGCCTGTGAAGCTCAACTTTTTGGAAAAGGCCCAGAGCCTGTGAAGAAGGCGAACGCCTGTGAAGCTGTCGCGTTTTGGAAAAGGCCCGGAGCCTGTGAAGAGGGCCAATGCCCGTGAAGCTTGCCTCCCCAAAGAAAGGCCCGGAGCCTGTGAAGAAGGCCAACGCCTGTGAAGCTCGCCGCCCGTGACACTCTCACGTAATAATGAGTTGGGGTTGTACACGCCCCGGAGTCTCAGGGGTGCCGGCCTCAGGCCCTGGAGCTCCCTCCCACGCCTAGTGGCAGCACTTAGCTCCGCGCTGGTGAGAAGACGTCGAAGACTAGACTAGGTGCTGGACGCGGCTTTTTCATTTGCTTTCTGCATTTGGCTAGTTCATTCTCATTTGGAGTTTTATCGAAACTATCGCCGCCTTTTGACTTGTGGTTCTTCGACTTTTTCGCTCTCCTGCCTCGATTTCTCTTGTGCAAGGGCTGTCGAGGTGGGAGCCCCGGGCGCCCTCGCGAGTGTTCCTGTCCCTATCGCTCAAGGTTTCATGGCCCGGGTCCACTACAGGAACGCCCCTCCAGTCCATGCCTCACGGGCACCATGACACGAATACAGGGCCTGGGTCGGTCGCCCCCACGGCTGAGGCTGGAGATTACCCACGCACGGGCATGCGACAGAAAGGAACAATACCGAAATAACAGAAACAATACGATGATTGACGACGATAACCCGAACACGCCCCCACGGGGCCCCACACTGCTGTCTTTTTTTTGCGTAGGAGAAAAGAAAGGAAAGAACAAATCAGGCGAGGCTCGCCCTACGCCGGCCCTCAGGGAAGACTCGAGCCGCCTCCGGAGCTCAGGCGGACCCCTCTCGCGCTTCACCAGGGCGCGATGGCAGGCAGACCCGCTGCCGCCCTCCAAGCAGGCACGACGGCGTGGGGGCTGACCGCGGCCGCTGCTAGAAGAGTCGCTACCCGAAGAAGTTCTGGTGAAGCTTGAGGAGTCCCGGGCGCCGCCAACCACGCGCGCGCTGTCCTCTCCGTCCTCGCCGGGGCTGGGTCCTCGGCCGTGGTCGTCGTCTTTAGGGCAGCACCCTACGCGGCGACCATCTTCCCCAAACACCCTCACATAGAGGGTGGCGTCGCCGTCGAACTTGAAGTGTAGAGTGCACCGGCGGCTCAGGCCACGCGCGCGGGCAAACGTCTGCCAGCCGCGGGTCAAGGCCAGGCTCCCAGCTGCGGAGACCTCCAGCGAAGCCCACGAGGCCCGGCTGCAGCAGCCATCTGCCTGGAGCCAGAGGCCGCCCAGGGCGCCAGCTGGGATCTCACCTAGGAGGAAGCGAGGGAGCTGAAGCCGGGCGCTGATTGCCTCCGCCGCCCACACAATGAACTCCGGCAGCACCTCCGCAGCATGGAAGCGCGGCCTCGGGGGTCGCACGGACGGAGCACGCCCCCCGACCATGGCCAGCCGCTCATCGCCACGCAGAGAGCCACCCCCGCGACCACGGGGGGCCGCCATGGCGGCCACAGGATGTTTGCGAGGGCGACCTCGACCGTGCTTGGGCGGGGGAGAGGTAGACTCGACCTGGCGAGCCTTTCCTTTCTCTACGGCCGAGAACTTCCTTGGCGGAGCCATGGAGAAGAAGGAGAAGCGAGAGGGGATAGACTGGAAGGGCGCGTGCCGTTCCGTACTTATAGCCGGCGAAGGCCAACCGTAGACCTCCACGATCACAGGTAATCATGACCCGCTTTGCATGCAGGGACTTGTCGAATCCGTGCAGTTGCCGAGGCATCATGGAGAAGCGGAGGCGCCCACGTCCAATCAACCGCCACGCGGCGCCCAAGGCCGCAGGCTGTTAGGGCCCGCGACGCTTCGCACTTGCCCTTTCGCCTCTTTGCTCAGCCAAGTCCAGGCGTGCCGTGGGCCCGGGGGCTACTGTTGGCGTTCTGGGAACGGGGGGTCCCCAGACTTGCCTGCCTGCGGCCTGCGGCGTGGCTCAAAGGGGGCCCAGTGTGGCCCATCTTCATCAACACAAGCTCAAGACCCTCGTGAGGGGCCAAGCCTCGCGGGGCGAATGACAAGGAGCTTCCTCAGGCACGGCCTCGTCAGGCGGGCTCACGAGGAGGCGGAGAGTTCAAGGCGGGATACCTCGCGAGGTGCCCATGACGCAAGACATGACGACCAAGGGCGCTAGTGTTGGGTTTCGTAGTAATTTCAAAAAAATTCCTACGCACACGCAAGATCATGGTGATGTATAGCAACGAGAGGGGAGAGTGTTGTCTACATACCCTTGTAGACCGTAAGCGGAAGCGTTAGCACAACGCGGTTGATGTAGTCGTACGTCTTCACGGCCCGACCGATCAAGCACCGAAACTACGGCACCTCCGAGTTCTAGCACACGTTCAGCTCGATGACGTCCCTCGAACTCCGATCCAGCCGAGTGTCGAGGGAGAGTTCTGTCAGGACGACGGCGTGGTGACGATCTTGATGTTCTACCGTCGCAGGGCTTCGCCTAAGCACCGCTACGATATTATCGAGGTGGACTATGGTGGAGGGGGGCACCGCACACGGCTAAGAGATCCAAGGGATCAATTGTTGTGTCTTTGGTGCTAGCCCTGCCCCTCTATTTATATGTTGAGCCCCGGGGTCGAAACTTGGAGCAAAAGCCTCCTCAAAGTCGGTTTTTCCCGAAAGGCAAGAGTCCCAATCGGACTCCAGGACCAAACGCCACAATCCTTGGCGTCTGGCCCAGACGCCATGGGCCTCGGCGTCTGGCCCAGGGCCAGACGCCAGGGTCTCCGGCGTTTGGCCCCCTGGACTCCGCAAAACTCCTTTTGCACCGATCTAAAGCCTCATGGGCTTGACCCCTTGGCCTAACCATATCATCCAATATATGAATCTTTACGTCTCGACCATTTCGAGACTCCTCGTCATGTCCCCGATCTCATCCGGGACTCCGAACTCCTTCGGTTCATCAAAACATGTAAACTCATAATATAACTGTCATCGTAACCTTAAGCGTGCGGACCCTACGGGTTCGAGAACAATGTAGACATGACCGAGACACGTCTCCGGTCAATAACCAATAGCGGGACCTGGATGCCCATATTGGCTCCTACATATTCTACGAAGATCTTTATCGGTCAGACCGCATAACAACATACGATGTTCCCTTTGTCATCGGTATGTTACTTGCCCGAGATTCGATCGTCGGTATCCAATACCTAGTTCAATCTCGTTACTGGCAAGTCTCTTTACTCGTTCCGTAATACATCATCTCACAACTAACATATTAGTTGCAGTGCTTGCAAGGCTTATGTGATGTGCATTACCGAGAGGGCCCAGAGATACCTCTCCGACAATCAGAGTGACAAATCCTAATCTCGAAATACGCCAACCCAACATCTACTTTTGGAGACACCTGTAATGCTCCTTTATAATCACCCAGTTACGTTGTGACGTTTGGTAGCACCCAAGGTGTTCCTCCGGCAAACGGGAGTTGCATAATCTCATAGTTATAGGAACATGTATAAGTCATGAAGAAAGCAATAGCAACATACTAAACGATCAGGTGCTAAGCTAATGGAATGGGTCATGTCAATCAGATCATTCAACTAATGATGTGACCTCGTTACTCAAATAACAACTCTTTTGTCTATGGTTAGGAAACATAACCATCTTTGATTAACGAGCTAGTCAAGTAGAGGCATACTAGTGACACTCTGTTTGTCTATGTATTCACACATGTATTATGTTTCCGGTTAATACAATTCTAGCATGAATAATAAACATTTATCATGATATAAGGAAATAAATAATAACTTTATTATTGCCTCTAGGGCATATTTCCTTCAGTCTCCCACTTGCACTAAAGTCAATAATCTAGTTCACATCGCCATGTGATTTAACAGCAATAGTTCACATCACCATGTGATTAACACCCATAGTTCACATCGCTATGTGACCAACACCCAAAGGGTTTACTAGATTCAGTAATCTAGTTCACATCGCTATGTGATTAACACCCAAGGAGTACTAAGGTGTGATCATGTTTTGCTTGTGAGAGAATCTTAGTCAATGGGTCTGCCACATTCAGATCCTCATGTATTTTGCAAATTTCTATGTCAACAATGCTCTGCATGGAGCTACTCTAGCTAATTGCTCCCACTTTCAATATGTATCTAGATCGAGACTTAGAGTCATCTAGATTAGTGTCAAACTTGCATCGGCGTAACCCTTTACGACGAACCTTTTTTCACTTCCATAATAGAGAAACATATCCTTATTCCACTAAGGACAATTTTGACCGCTGTCCAGTGATCTACTCCTAGATCACTATTGTACTCCCTTGCCAAACTTAGTGCAGGGTATACAATAGATCTGGTACACAGCATGGCATATTTTATAGAACCTATGACTGAGGCATAGGAAATGACTTTCATTCTCTTTCTATTTTTTGCCGTGGTCGGGCTTTGAGTCTTACTCAACTTCACACCTTGTAACACAGGCAAGAACTCTTTCTTTGACTGTTCCATTTTGAACTACTTTAAAATCTTGTCAAGGTATGTACTCATTGAAAAAACTTATCAAGCGTCTTGATCTATCTCTATAGATCTTGAAACTCAATATGTAAGCAGCTTCACCGAAGTCTTTCTTTGAAAAACTCCTTTCAAACACTCCTTTTATGCTTTACAGAATAATTCTACATTATTTCCGATCAACAATATGTCATTCACATATACTTATCAGAAATGTTGTAGAGCTCCCACTCACTTTCTTGTAAATACAAGCTTCTCCGAAAGTCTGTATAAAACCAAATGCTTTGATCACACTATCAAAACGTTTATTCCAACTCCGAGAGGCTTGCACCAGTCCATAAATGGATCGCTGGAGCTTGCACACTTTGTTAGCTCCCTTTGGATCGACAAAACCTTCCGGTTGCATCATATACAACTCTTCTTCCAGAAATCCATTCAGGAATGCAGTTTTGACATCCATCTGCCAAATTTCATAATCATAAAATGCGGCAATTGCTAACATGATTCGGACGGACTTAAGCATCGCTACGGGTGAGAAGGTCTCATCGTAGTCAATCCCTTGAACTTGCCGAAAACCTTTTGCAACAAGTCGAGCTTTGTAGACAGTAACATTACCATCAGCGTCAGTCTTCTTCTTAAAGATCCATTTATTCTCAATTGCTTGCCGATCATCGGGCAAGTCAACCAAAGTCCATACTTTGTTCTCATACATGGATCCCATCTCAGATTTCATGGCTTCAAGCCACTTTGCGGAATCTGGGCTCATCATCGCTTCTTCATAGTTCGTAGGTTTCATCATGATCTAGTAGCATGACTTTCAGAACAGGATTACCGTACCACTCTGGCGCGGATCTTACTCTGGTTGATCTAGGAGGTTCAGTAGTATCTTGTTCTGAAGTTTCATGATCATCATCATTAGCTTCCTCACTAACTGGTGTAGGTGTCACAAAAACAGTTTTCTGTGATGTACTACTTTCCAATAAGGGAGCAGGTACAGTTACCTCGTCAAGTTCTACTTTCCTCCCACTCACTTCTTTCAAGAGAAACCCCTTCTCCAGAAAGTTTCCGAATTTAGCAAAAAAAGTCTTGCCTTCGGATCTGTGGTAGAAGGTGTATCCAATAGTTTCCTCTGGATATCCTATGAAGACGCACTTCTCCGATTTGAGTTTGAGCTTATCAGGATGAAATTTTTTCATATAAGCATTGCAACCCCAAACTTTAAGAAATGACAGCTTAGGTTTCTTGCCAAACCATAGTTCATATGGTGTCGCCTCAACGGATTTAGATGGTGCCCTATTTAATGTGAATGTAGCTGTCTTTAATGCATAACCCCAAAACGATAGTGGTAGATCCGTAAGAGACATCATAGATTGCACTATATATCTAATAAAGTACGGTTATGACGTTCGGGCACACCATGATGCTGTGGTGTTCCATGTGGCATGAGTTTGTGAAACTATTCCACATTGTTTTAATTGAAGACCAAACTCGTAACTCAAATATTTGTCTCCGCGATCAGATCGTAGAAACTTTATTTTCTTGTCACGATGATTTTCCACTTCACTCTGAAATTCTTTGAACTGTTCAAATGTTTCAAACTTATGTTTCATCAAGTAGATATCCCCATATCTGCTCAAATCATCTGTGAAGGTCAGAAAATAATGATACCTGCTGCAAGCTTTAATATTCACCGGACCACATACATCAGTATGTATGATCTCCAACAAATCTGTTGCTTGCTTCATTGTTCCGGAGAACGGCGTTTTAGTCATCTTGCCCAAAAGGCATGGTTCGCAAGCATCAAGTGATTCATAATCAAGTGATTCCAAAATCCCATCAGCATGGAGTTTCTTCATGCGCTTTACACCAATATGACCTAAACGGCAGTGCTACAAATAAGTTGCACTATCATTATTAACTTTGCATCTTTTGGTTTCAATATTATGATTATGTGTATCACTACGATCGAGATCCAACGAACTATTGGGTGTGTAACCATATAAGGTTTTATTCATGTAAACAGAACAACAATTTATTCTCTTACTTAAATGAATAACCGTATTACAATAAACATGATCAAATCATATTCATGCTCAACGCAAACACCAAATAACACTTATTCAGGTTCAACACTAATCCCGAAAGTATAGGGAGTGTGCGATGATGATCATATCAATCTTGGAACCACTTCCAACACACATCGTCACTTCACCCTTAACTAGTCTCTGTTTATTCTGCAACTCCCGTTTCGAGTTATTAATCTTAGCAACTGAACTAGTATCAAATACTGAGGGGTTGCCATAAACACTAGTAAAGTACACATCAATAACATGTATATAAAATATACTTATGTTCACTTTGCCATCCTTCTTATCTGCCAATCACTTGGGGTAGTTCCGCTTCCAGTGACCAGTCCCTTTGCAGTAGAAACACTTAGTCTCAGGCTTAGGACCAGACTTGGGCTTCTTCACTTGAGCAGCAACTTGCTTGCCATTCTATTTGAAGTTCCCCTTCTTCCCTCTGCCCTTTTCTTGAAACTAGTGGTCTTGTCTACCATCAACACTTGATGTTTTTCTCGATTTCTACCTTCGTCAATTTCCGCATTACGAAGAGCTTGGGAATTGTTTCCGTTATCCCTTGCATATCATAGTTCATCACGAAGTTCTACTAACTTGGTGATGGTGACTAGAGAATTCTGTCAATCACTATCTTATTTGGAAGATTAACTCCCACTTGATTCAAGCGATTGTAGTACTCAGACAATCTGAGCACATGCTCACTAGTTGAGCGATTCTCCTCCATCTTTTAGCTATAGAACTTGTTGGAGACTTCATATCTCTCAACTCGGGTATTTGCTTGAAATATTAACTTCAACTCCTGGAACATCTCATATGCTCTATGACGTTCAAAACGTCTTTGAAGTCCCGATTCTAAGCCATTAAGCATGGTGCACTAAACTATCAAGTAGTCATCATATCGAGCTAGCTAAACGTTCATAACGTCTGCATCTGCTCCTGCAATAGGTCCGTCACCTAGCGGTGCATTAAGGACATAATTCTTCTGTGCAGCAATGAGGATAAACCTCAGATCACGGATCCAATCCGCATCATTGCTACTAACATCTTTCAACACAATTTTCTCTAGGAACATATCAAAATAAACACAGGGAAGCAACAACGCGAGCTATTGATCTACAACATAATTTGCAAAATACTACCAGGACTAAGTTCATGATAAATTTAAGTTCAATTAATCATATTATTTAAGGACTCCCACTTAGATAGACATCCCTCTAATCCTCTAAGTGATTACGTGATCCAAATCAACTAAACCATGACCGATCATCACGTGAGATGGAGTAGTTTTCAATGGTGAACATCGTTATGTTGATCATATCTACTATATGATTCACGCTCGACCTTTCGGTCTCCGTGTTCCGAGGCCATATCTGCATATGCTAGGCTCGTCAAGTTTAACCTGAGTATGTGCAAAACTGGCTTGCACCCGTTGTAGATGGACGTAGAGCTTATCACACCCGATCAGCACGTGGTGTCTGGGCACGACGAACTTTGGCAACGGTGCATACTCAGGGAGAACACTTCTTGATAATTAGTGAGAGATCATCTTAAAATGCTACCGTCAATCAAAGCAAGAATAAGATGTATAATAGATAAACATCATATGCAATCAAAATATGTGACATGATATGGCCATGATCATCTTGCGCCATTGATCTCCATCTCCAAAGTACTGTCATGATCTCTATCGTCACCGGCGCGATACCTTGATCTCCATCGTAGCATCGTTGTCGTCTCGCCAATCTTATGCTTCCACGACTATCACTACCGTTTAGTAATAAAGTAAAGCATTACATCGCGATTGCATTGCATACAATAAAGCGACAACCATATGGCTCCTTCCAGTTGCCGATAACTCGGTTACAAAACATGATCATCTCATACAATAAAATTCAGCATCATGCTTTGACCATATCACATCACAACATGCCCTGCAAAAACAAGTTAGACGTCCTCTACTTTGTTGTTGCATGTTTTACGTGGCTGCTACGGGCTTAAGTAAGAACCAATCTCACCTACGCATCAAAACCACAACGATAGTTTGTCAAATAGACTCCGTTTTAACCTTCTCAAGGACCGGGCGTAGCCATACTCGGTTCAACTAAAGTTGGAGAGACAGTCGCCCGCAAGCCATCTATGTGCAAAGCACGTCGAGGGAACCGGTCTCGCGTAAGCGTACGCGTAAGGTTGGTCCGGGTCGTCTCGTCCAACAATACCGCCGAACCAAAGTATGACATGCTGGTAGGCAGTATGACTTGTATCGTCCACAACTCACTTGTGTTCTACTCGTGCATATAACATCAACATAAGTAACCTAGGCTCGGATGCCACTGTTGGGTTTCGTAGTAATTTCAAAAAAATTCCTACGCACACGCAAGATCATGGTGATGTATAGCAACGAGAGGGGAGAGTGTTGTCTACATACCCTTGTAGACCGTAAGAGGAAGCGTTAGCACAACGCGGTTGATGTAGTCGTACGTCTTCACGGCCCGACCGATCAAGCACCGAAACTACGGCACCTCCGAGTTCTAGCACACGTTCAGCTCGATGACGTCCCTCGAACTCCGATCCAGCCGAGTGTCGAGGGAGAGTTCCGTCAGGACGACGGCGTGGTGACGATCTTGATGTTCTACCGTCGCAGGGCTTCTCCTAAGCACCGCTACGATATTATCGAGGTGGACTATGGTGGAGGGGGGCACCGCACACGGCTAAGAGATCCAAGGGATCAATTGTTGTGTCTTTGGTGCTAGCCCTGCCCCTCTATTTATATGTTGAGCCCCGGGGTCGAAACTTGGAGCAAAAGCCTCCTCAAAGTCGGTTTTTCCCGAAAGGCAAGAGTCCCAATCGGACTCCAGGACCAAACGCCACAATCCTTGGCATCTGGCCCAGACGCCATGGGCCTCGGCGTCTGGCCCAGGGCCAGACGCCAGGGTCTCCGGCGTTTGGCCCCCTGGACTCCGCAAAACTCCTTTTGCACCGATCTAAAGCCTCATGGGCTTGACCCCTTGGCCTAACCATATCATCCAATATATGAATCTTTACGTCTCGACCATTTCGAGACTCCTCGTCATGTCCCCGATCTCATCCGGGACTCCGAACTCCTTCGGTTCATCAAAACATGTAAACTCATAATATAACTGTCATCGTAACCTTAAGCGTGCGGACCCTACGGGTTCGAGAACAATGTAGACATGACCGAGACACGTCTCCGGTCAATAACCAATAGCGGGACCTGGATGCCCATATTGGCTCCTACATATTCTACGAAGATCTTTATCGGTCAGACCGCATAACAACATACGATGTTCCCTTTGTCATCGGTATGTTACTTGCCCGAGATTCGATCGTCGGTATCCAATACCTAGTTCAATCTCGTTACTGGCAAGTCTCTTTACTCGTTCCGTAATACATCATCTCACAACTAACATATTAGTTGCAGTGCTTGCAAGGCTTATGTGATGTGCATTACCGAGAGGGCCCAGAGATACCTCTCCGACAATCAGAGTGACAAATCCTAATCTCGAAATACGCCAACCCAACATCTACTTTTGGAGACACCTGTAATGCTCCTTTATAGTCACCCAGTTACGTTGTGACGTTTGGTAGCACCCAAAGTGTTCCTCCGGCAAACGGGAGTTGCATAATCTCATAGTCATAGGAACATGTATAAGTCATGAAGAAAGCAATAGCAACATACTAAACGATCAGGTGCTAAGCTAATGGAATGGGTCATGTCAATCAGATCATTCAACTAATGATGTGACCTCGTTACTCAAATAACAACTCTTTTGTCTATGGTTAGGAAACATAACCATCTTTGATTAACGAGCTAGTCAAGTAGAGGCATACTAGTGACACTCTGTTTGTCTATGTATTCACACATGTATTATGTTTCCGGTTAATACAATTCTAGCATGAATAATAAACATTTATCATGATATAAGGAAATAAATAATAACTTTATTATTGCCTCTAGGGCATATTTCCTTCAGCTAGTCGGGCGCCAGCCAGCGCAGTGTCCTCCTTTCCTCTTTGGTGCAAAGGGAGCAAGCGCAGGCGAGAGGATCAAGCAAAGGCATCCATTTCGGCGCAACAAGACCAAGACCAGCCCAATGGCAGGGAGGAAGTCATTGTGGAGCCCCAAGCAGGCGTCACCACTAGAGCCTTTGACAGGCGAGGACCAACTTTAGTCAGGATAGGTGTACCCGCTGTTCCCCTTCAAAATAGCCAATTGTTGGCGCCCTTCCCGCTCAATATTTGGGGAGAGGCCCAGGGCCTTTGCCTATAAATAGGACTAGCCACCCCCAGGGTAGAGGCATCTGGATCCTCACCAAGAAACCAGCAGATAGAGCGACTGAACTCCTCCTAGCAGTTCGTCGCATCAGTCAAGAACAGACCCTCGCGAGGCTGTTCTTCCTTGTATTGTTCATCATCAGCCCGAGAGGCAATCCACCACACAATACACTAGAGTAGGGTATTACACCACAATGGTGGCCTGAACCAGTATAAACCCTGTGTCTCTTGTGTTGTTCTTTTCGTAGTTTAGATCCTAGCGATTCGGCGAGGAGCAGGTAGATAGAGGGAGAAATCTCCACATGCACCCCAATGTTCGAACCTCAAGGGTCTGCCGGAACCCGAAATCTGACATAATGTTAATATCTGTAGACTTGAGGGCTACAAGTGAGGCAAGGAATACAAGTCTGTCAACAAGGATTTCATTACCATGGCTTACACTAGAAGTTTGCCATTTGGATCCAGGAGTTTGAATGACTAGTGGAGAGGGCATATCACAAAATGATATGTTGTGCAAGTTAGCATAACTTTCAGAAATGAAGGAGTGAGATGCGCCAGTATCGAACAGAACCGATGCTGGATGACAGTTGACAAGGAGTATACCAAGAACGACATATGGATCATCATGAGTGTTTCTAGCTGAGACGTGATGCAGATGTCCATGTTCAATGGGAGCTGGCTTGGCACTAATCGTCTTGCTTGATGGCTTGACACAGCCAACAGACTTCTTGAGCTGGGGTGGAGCATAACTAGTCTGAGAGCAGTCACGTGCATAGTGTCCTGGCTTCCCGCATGTGAAGCAAGTCCCTGAAGTTGGACGTGGACCCGCACTGACAAGCGGTCTACCAATAGGCCTGGGTGGAACATACGACTGAGCTGGGGGAGGCACCACATAGGATGGTCTCGGTGCATATCTGGAAGGAAGAGCGGAGTTTGGAACCCAAATCCGGCGCTTCTGAGAACCAGAACCAGAGGAAGAGCCCAAATCACGGGTGTGCTTACGAGACTCCTCGTAAGTGAGCTGAGTTGTTTCTGCATTAATGGCCTTGTTCAGAAGAGCTTGGAATGTATCACAATGATGCAGGTGGAGATCATGACGCAACTTGGGGTTGAGACCCTTCCGGAACCTAGCCTGCTTCTTGGCATCCGTGGACACCTCTTCTGTGGCATAACCGGCGAGTGAAGGAAATATGCCCTAGAGGCAATAATAAAGTTATTATTTATTTCCTTATTTCATGATAAATGTTTATTATTCATGCTAGAATTGTATTAACCGGAAACATAATACATGTGTGAATACATAGACAAACATAGTGTCACTAGTATGCCTCTACTTGACTAGCTCATGAATCAAAGATGGTTAAGTTTCCTAGCCATAGACATGAGTTGTCATTTGATTAACGGGATCACATCATTAGGAGAATGATGTGATTGACTTGACCCATTCCGTTAGCTTAGCACTTGATCGTTTAGTATGTTGCTATTGCTTTCTTCATGACTTATACATGTTCCTGTAACTATGAGATTATGCAACTCCCGTTTACCGGAGGAACACTTTGGGTGCTACCAAACGTCACAACGTAACTGGGTGATTATAAAGGAGTACTATAGGTGTCTCCAAAGGTACATGTTGGGTTGGCGTATTTCGAGATTAGGTTTTGTCACTCCGATTGTCGGAGAGGTATCTCTGGGCCCTCTCGGTAATGCACATCACTATAAGCCTTGCAAGCAATGTAGCTAATGAGTTAGTTACGGAATGATGCATTACGGAACGAGTAAAGAGACTTGCCGGTAACGAGATTGAACTAGGTATTGGATACCGACGATCGAATCTCGGGCAAGTAACATACCGATGACAAAGGGAACAACGTATGTTGTTATGCGGTTTGACCGATAAAGATCTTCGTAGAATATGTAGGAGCCAATATGGGCATCCAGGTTCCGCTATTGGTTATTGACCGAGAATAGTTCTAGGTCATGTCTACATAGTTCTCGAACCCGTAGGGTCCGCACGCTTAACGTTACGATGACAATTTTATTATGAGTTTATGAGTTTTGATGTACCGAAGGAGTTCGGAGTCCCGTATGAGATCGGGGACATGACGAGGAGTCTCGAAATGGTCGAGACGTAAAGATCGATATATTGGACGACTATATTCGGAGTTCGGGAAGGTTCTGAGTGATTCGGGTATTTTTCGGAGTACCGGAGAGTTACGGGAATTCGTATTGGGCCTCATTGGGCCATACGGGAAAGGAGAGAAAGGGCCAAAAGGGTGGCCGCACCCCTCCCCTTGGACTAGTCCGAATTGGACTAGGGAGGGGGGCGCCCCCTTCCTTCCTTCTCCTTCTCTCTTCCCTTTCCTTTTCTCCTACTCCTACTACATGGAAGGGTTCCTAGTTCTACTAGGAAAGGGGGAATCCTACTCCCGGTGGGAGTAGGACTCCCCTAGGGCGCGCCATAGAGAGGGCCGGCACTCCCCCTCCTCCACTCCTTTATATACGGGGGCAGGGGCACCCCATAGACACACAAGTTGATCTACGGATCGTTCCTTAGCCGTGTGCGGTGCCCCCCTCCACCATATTCCACCTTGGTCATATCGTCGCGGAGTTTAGGCGAAGCCCTGCGTCGGTAAAACATCATCATCGTCACCACGCCGTCGTGCTGACGGAACTCATCCCCGACGCTTTGCTGGATCGGAGTCCGGGGATCGTCATCGAGCTGAACGTGTGCAGAACTCGGAGGTGCCGTACGTTCGGTGCTTGGATCGGTCGGATCATGAAGACGTACGAATACATCAACCGCGTTGTCATAAAGCTTCCGCTTACGGTCTACGAGGGTACGTGGACAACACTGTCCCCTCTCGTTCCTATGCATCACCATGATCTTGCGTGTGCGTAGGAATTTTTTTGAAATTACTGCGTTCCCCAACAGTGGCATCCGAGCCTAGGTTTTATGCGTTGATGTTATATGCACGAGTAGAACACAAGTCAGTTGTGGGCGATACAAGTCATACTGCTTACCAGCATGTCATACTTTGGTTCGGCGGTATTGTTGGATGAAGCGGCCCGGACCGACATTACGCGTACGCTTACGCGAGACTGGTTCTACCGACGTGCTTTGCACACAGGTGACTGGCGGGTGTCAGTTTCTCCAACTTTAGTTGAACCGAGTGTGGCTATGCCCGGTCCTTGCGAAGGTTAAAACAGCACTAACTTGACGAACTATCATTGTGGTTTTGATGCGTAGGTAAGAATGGTTCTTGCTCAGCCCGTAGCAGCCACGTAAAAATTGCAACAACAAAGTAGAGGACGTCTAACTTGTTTTTGCAGGGCATGTTGTGATGTGATATGGTTAAGACGTGATAAGATATAAGTTGTTGTATGAGATGATCATGTTCTGTTGAAGTTATCGGCAACTGGCAGAAGCCCTATGGATGTCTCTTTGTTGCATAAGATGCAAGTGCCAAATAATTGCTTTACTTTATCGCTATACGATAGCAATAGTTGCAAGAGCAATAGTTGGTGAGACAACCATGTGATGACACATTGATATAGATCAAGACGATGAAGATCATGGTGTCGTGCCGGTGACGATAGAGATCATGACAGTACTTTGGAGATGGAGATCAATGGCGCAAGATGATCATGGCCATATCATGTCACATATTTTGATTGCATATGATGTTTATCTATTATACATCTTATTCTTGCTTTGATTGACGGTAGCATTTTAAGATGATCTCTCACTAATTATCAAGAAGTGTTCTCCCTGAGTATGCACCGTTGCCAAAGTTCGTCGTGCCCAGACACCACGTGCTGATCGGGTGTGATAAGCTCTACGTCCATCTACAACGGGTGCAAGCCAGTTTTGCACACGCGGAATACTCAGGTTAAACTTGACGAGCCTAGCATATGCAGATATGGCCTCGGAGCACGGAGACCGAAAGGGCGAGTGTGAATCATATAGTAGATATGATCAACATAGTGATGTTCACCATTGAAAACTACTCCATCTCACGTGATGATCGGTTATGGTTTAGTTGATTTGGATCACGTGATCACTTAGATGACTAGAGAGATGTCTGTCTAAGTGGGAGTTCTTAAGTAGTATGATTAATTGAACTTAAATTTATCATGAACTTAGTCTTGGTAGTATTTTGCAAATTATGTTGAAAGATCAATAGCTTGCGTTGTTGCTTTCATATGTTTATTTTGATATGTTCCTAGAGAAAATTGTGTTGAAAAATGTTAGTAGCAATGATGCGGATTGGATCCGCGATCTGAGGTTTATCCTCATTGCTGCACAGAAGAATTATGTCATTAATGCACCGCTAGGTGATAGACCTATTGCAGGAGCAGATGCAGACGTTATGAAAGTTTGGCTAGCTCAATATGATGACTACTTGATAGTTTTGTGCACCATGCTTTATGGCTTAGAATCGGGACTTCAAAGATGTTTTGAACATCATGGACCATATGAGATGTTCCAGGAATTGAAGTTAATATTTCAAGCAAATACCCGAGTTGAGAGATATGAAGTCTCCAACAAGTTCTATAGCTAAAAGATGGAGGAGAATCGCTCAACTAGTGAGCATGTGCTCAGATTGTCTGGATACTTCAATCGCTTGAATCAAGTGGGAGTTAATCTTCCAGATAAGATAGTGATTGACAGAATTCTCTAGTCACCATCACTAAGTTACTAGAACTTCGAGATGAACTATAGTATGCAAGGGATGATGAAAACGATTCCCGAGCTCTTCGTGATGTTGAAATCAACGAAGGTAGAAATCAAGAAAGAGCATCAAGTGTTGATGATTGACAAGACCACTAGTTTCAAGAAAAGGGAAAGAAAGGGAAACTTCAAGTAGAATGGCAAACAAGTTGTCACTCCCGTGAAGAAGACCAAAGCTGGACCAAAGCCTGAAACTGAGTGCTTACACTGCAAAGGAAATGGTCACTGGAAGCGGAAATGCCCTGAATATTTGGTGGATAAGAAGGATGGCAAAGTGAACAAGGGTATATTTGATATACAGGTTATTGATGTGTGCTTTACTAGTGTTTATAGTAGCCCCTGAGTATTTGATACTTGTTCGGTTGCTAAGATTAGTAACTCGAAATAGGAGTTACAGAATAAACAAAGACTAGTTGAAGGGGAAGTGACGATGAGTGTTGGAAGTGGTTCCAAGATTGGTATGATCATCATCGCACACTCCCTATACTTTCGGGATTAGTGTTAAACCTAAATAATGTTATTTGGCGTTTGCGTTGAGCATGAATATGATTTGATCATGTTTATTGCAATACGGTTATTCATTTAAAATCAGAGAATAATTGTTGTTCTATTTAAATGAATAAAACCTTCAATGGTCATACACCCAACGAAAATAGTTTGTTGGCTCTCGATCGTAGTGATGCACATATTCATAATATTTATGCCAAAAGATGCAAAGTTAATAATGATAGTGCGACTTATTTGTGGCACTGCCGTTTTGGTCATATCGGTGTAAAGCGCATGAAGAAACTCCATAAAGATGGATTTTCGGAATCACTTGGTTATGAATCATTTGATGCTTGCGAACCATGCCTTTTGTGCAAGATGACTAAAACTCCGTTCTTCGGAACAATGGAACAAGCTACTGACTTATTGGAAATAATACATACCGATGTATGCGATCCAATGAGTGTTGACGCTCGTGGCAAGTATCGTTATTTTCTGACCTTCACAAGATGATTTGAGCAGATATGGGTATATCTACTTGATGAAACATAAGTCTCAAATAGTTGAAAGGTTGAAAGAATTTCAGAGTGAAGTGGAAAAATCATCGTAACAAGAAAATAAAGTTTCTGCGATCTGATCGCGGAGATGAATATTTGAGTTATGAGTTTGGTCTTCAATTAAAACAATGTGGAATAGTTTCACAACTCACGCCACCTGGAACACCACAACGTTATGGTGTGTCCAAACATCGTAACCGCACTTTATTGGATATAAGTGCGATCTATGATGTCTCTTACTGATTTACCACTATTGTTTTTGGGTTATGCATTAGAGACAGCTGCATTCACGTTAAAAGGGCACCATCTAAATCCGTTGAGACGACACCATATGAACTATGGTTTAGCAAGAAACCCAAGTTGTCGTTTCTTAAAATTTGGGGCTGCGATGCTTATGTGAAAAGTTTCATCCTGATAAGCTCGAACCCAAATCTGAGAAGTGCGTCTTCATAGAATACCCAAAGGAAATTGTTAGGTACACCTTCTATCACAGATCCGAAGGCAAGATATTCGTTGCTAAAAATGGATCCTTTCTAGAGAAGGAGTTTCTCTCGAAAGAAGTGAGTGGGAGGAAAGTAGAACTTGATGAGGTAACAGTACCAGCTCCCTTATTGGAAAGTAGTTCATCACAGAAATCGGTTCCTGTGACACCTACACCAATTAGTGAGGAAGTTAATGATGATGATCATGAAACTTCATATCAAGTTATTACAGAACCTCATAGGTCTTCCAGAGTACGGTCCGCACTAGAGTGGTACGGTAATCCTGTTCTGGAAGTCATGTTACTAGACCATGATGAACCTACGAACTATGAGGAAGCGATGATGAGCCCAGATTCCGCGAAATGGCTTGAGGCCATAAAATCTGAGATATGATCCATGTATGAGAACAAAGTATGGACTTTGATTGACTTGCTCGATGATCAGCAAGCCATGTTAAATAAATGGATCTTCAAGAGGAAGACGGACACTGATAGTAGTGTTACTATCCACTAAGCTCGACTTGTTGCAAAAGGTTTTTGACAAGTTCAAGGTGTTGACTACAATGAGATTTTCTCAACTGTAGCGATGCTTAAGTCTGTCCGAATCATGTTAGCAATTGCCACATTTTATGAAATCTGGCAAATGGATGTCAAAAACTGCATTCCTTAATGGTTTTCTTAACGAAGAATTGTATATGATGCAACCAGAAGGTTTTGTCAATCCTAAAGGTACTAACAAAATGTGCAAGCTCCAGCGATCCATCTATGGACTAGTGCAAGCATCTCAGAGTTGGAATATACGCTTTGATAAGTTGATCAAAGCATATAGTATTATACAGACTTGCGGTGAAGCCTGTATTTATAAGAAAGTGAGTGGGAGCACTACAGCATTTCTGATAAGTATATGTGAATGACATATTGTTGATCGGAAATAATGTAGAATTATTCTGCAAAGCATAAAGGAGTGTTTGAAAGGAGTTCTTTAAAATAAAGACCTCAGTAAAGCTACTTACATATTGAGCATCAAGATCTATTGAGATAGATCAAGACGCTTGATAAGATTTTCAATGAGTACATACCTTGACAAGATTTTGAAGTAGTTCAAAATGGAACAGTCAAAGAAGGAGTTCTTGCCTGTGTTGCAAGGTGTGAAGTTGAGTAAGCCTCAAGACCCGACCATGGCAGAAAATAGAAAGAGAATGAAAAGTCATTCCCTATGCCTCAGTCATAGGTTCTATAAAGTATGCTATGCTGTGAACCAGACCTATTGTATACTCTGCCCTGGTTTGGCAAGGGAGTACAATAGTGATCTAGAAGTAGATCACTAGACATTGGTCAAAATTATCCATAGTGGAATAAGGATATGTTTCTCAATTATGGAGGTGTCAAAAGGTTCGTCGTAAAAGGTTACGTCGATACAAGTTTTGGCACTGATCCAGATGACTCTAAGTCTTAACCTAGATACATATTGAAAGTGGGAGCAATTAGCTAGAGTAGCTCCGTGTAGATCATTGCAGACATAGAATATTTGCAAAATACATACGGCTCTGAATATGACAGACCCGTTGACTAAGCTTCTCTCACGAGCAAAACATGATCACACCTTAGTACTCTTTGGGTGTTAATCACATAGCGATGTGAACTAGATTATTGACTCTAGTAAACCCTTTGGGTGTTGGTCACATGATGATGTGAACTATGGTGTTAATCATATACAGATATGAATATTGATGTTAAATCACATGGCGATGTGAACTAGATTATTGACTCTAGTGCAAGTGGGAGACTGAAGGAAATATGCCCTAGAGGCAATAATAAAGTTATTATTTATTTCCTTATTTCATGATAAATGTTTATTATTCATGCAAGAATTGTATTAACCGGAAACATAATACATGTGTGAATACATAGACAAACATAGTGTCACTAGTATGCCTCTACTTGACTAGCTCGTGAATCAAAGATGGTTAAGTTTCCTAGCCATAGACATGAGTTGTCATTTGATTAACGGGATCACATCATTAGGAGAATGATGTGATTGACTTGACCCATTCCGTTAGCTTAGCACTTGATCGTTTAGTATGTTGCTATTGCTTTCTTCATGACTTATACATGTTCCTGTAACTATGAGATTATGCAACTCCCGTTTACCGGAGGAACACTTTGGGTGCTACCAAACGTCACAACGTAACTGGGTGATTATAAAGGAGTACTATAGGTGTCTCCAAAGGTACATGTTGGGTTGGCGTATTTCGAGATTAGGTTTTGTCACTCCGATTGTCGGAGAGGTATCTCTGGGCCCTCTCGGTAATGCACATCACTATAAGCCTTGCAAGCAATGTAGCTAATGAGTTAGTTACGGAATGATGCATTACGGAACGAGTAAAGAGACTTGCCGGTAACGAGATTGAACTAGGTATTGGATACCGACGATCGAATCTCGGGCAAGTAACATACCGATGACAAAGGGAACAACGTATGTTGTTATGCGGTTTGACCGATAAAGATCTTCGTAGAATATGTAGGAGCCAATATGGGCATCCAGGTTCCGCTATTGGTTATTGACCGAGAATAGTTCTAGGTCATGTCTACATAGTTCTCGAACCCGTAGGGTCCGCACGCTTAACGTTACGATGACAATTTTATTATGAGTTTATGAGTTTTGATGTACCGAAGGAGTTCAGAGTCCCGGATGAGATCGGGGACATGACGAGGAGTCTCGAAATGGTCGAGACGTAAAGATCGATATATTGGACGACTATATTCGGAGTTCGGAAAGGTTCCGAGTGATTCGGGTATTTTTCGGAGTACCGGAGAGTTACGGGAATTCGTATTGGGCCTCATTGGGCCATACGGGAAAGGAGAGAAAGGGCCAAAAGGGTGGCCGCACCCCTCCCCTTGGACTAGTCCGAATTGGACTAGGGAGGGGGGGCGTCCCCTTCCTTCCTTCTCCTTCTCTCTTCCCTTTCCTTCTCTCCTACTCCTACTACATGGAAGGGTTCCTAGTTCTACTAGGAAAGGGGGAATCCTACTCCCGGTGGGAGTAGGACTCCCCTAGGGCGCGCCATAGAGAGGGCCGGCCCTCCCCCTCCTCCACTCCTTTATATACGGGGGCAGGGGCACCCCATAGACACACAAGTTGATCTACGGATCGTTCCTTAGCCGTGTGCGTTGCCCCCCTCCACCATATTCCACCTCGGTCATATCGTCGCGGAGTTTAGGCGAAGCCCTGCGTCGGTAAAACATCATCATCGTCACCACGCCGTCGTGCTGACGGAACTCATCCCCGACGCTTTGCTGGATCGGAGTCCGGGGATCGTCATCGAGCTGAACGTGTGCAGAACTCGGAGGTGCCGTACGTTCGGTGCTTGGTTCGGTCGGATCATGAAGATGTACGACTACATCAACCGCGTTGTCATAACGCTTCCGCTTACGGTCTACGAGGGTACATGGACAACACTCTCCCCTCTCGTTGCTATGCATCACCATGATCTTGCGTGTGCGTAGGAATTTTTTTGAAATTACTGCATTCCCCAACAGCGAGGTTCTCAAACTCTCTACTATAAGCATCAACATCCATCTTACTCTGGGTGAAACTACAGAACTCTTCTCTCTTGTGATCGATGAGGGCCTGGGGAATGTGATACTCGCGAAAAGCCTCAATGAAATCCCTCCAGGTAGGAATCTGGCCAGCTGGAAGCATAGCCTCATAGTTCTGCCACCAAAGACTAGCAGGACCTTCCAGGTGGTATGTGGCATAGGTGACCTTGTCATTTTTAGCTACGTTCACAGAACGCAACTTATGAGTGATGCTACGGAGCCAGTCATCTGCATCGAGTGGCTCAATAGAATGATGAAAGGTGGGTGGGTGCAAGCGAATGAAGTCATGAATGGTTGCAGACCCTTTGAACTGATGTGCGGTGTTCTCCTCGATACATGCCAACAAGCGGTTAGACTCACGCTTGTTCCTCTCCATCTCTAACATGAACTCTGCCAACAAAGGCGGGTCGGGAGGATCCTCATCCCTACCATCTCTGTGGTTCTGGCTATGAGTAACAGAACTTCGCTTAACTGATGACATCCTGAGTAATGAAACCAAGGACGGAATCAGCATCAACTATAGCTGTAGAATGTGGGACAAGGAAATTAGTACCTCTCAAACTCCTAGGGTAATTCCGGCAGCATAACGGCAGTAAAATGCCCAGAATGAGACATCCTGCCAAAATGGGATAGTACAACAACTCAACATCACCACTCAAGGTTCTAAGATCATACTAAACAGGCTACACTGGAAGTACTCGAAAACTAGGGTATGACTCTGATTAACCAATCCCATGGGACTACGGAGTATTAACACGTGATCCTGATAGACGGAAGAGAAAGCCTAGTTCCTTAACCCCGTAGGAAAGATAGGATGACTCAGATCAGAAGGCCATGAGGTATAAGGAGTAAAAAGAGCCTTACGTTCCTTCTCACAATCAATTCCCTACATAGCTAAAGAATTTCTAGACTCAACTTCGACCAGTTTGGCTTGGTAATCCTACAGGCAGTCAGGCTCTGATACCAAAGCTGTCAGGACCCCGATTCTATGCCACACCGATCTATCATGTAACACCTCATATCACTTTGCGGCCTCACGCACGATATTCCCACGGGTGTCTCCTTACCATGCCCGGGACTGTTTGCGCCTTTTGGCACACGTATATGATGGTGTCTCTAGCATTCATATGACAAAGAACCCGGGCTGACATGGCTAGTCGTGAACCCAAAGTGGTACTAACTTACAGGGATAGGCATACATGACCCATCAACGAACGTGTCGGTCATCAGCGAGTGAATCCGGGCTGTAGCAGCTGGGCTAGCAGGACTCCGGAGAATCCGGGCTGTAGAAGGCTAACAGGACTCCAGTAGACACCACGTGACATTTCCCCGAAGGGACAGACACAGGAACGAAGAAGGACACATGCCGGCCAACCTAAGTGTTCCGGAGTAGTAGCAAGCTACTAGTGCTCAGTGGAAGCACTAGGAGACATTTCCCCGTAAGAGAGGCTACTAAGGATAAACAACTAGATAGTCAGATCCCACACATAGCAATACACATTACACGTACGCATAACATGCAAGTATGTGTTGTACAACATGGCATCATAACATAACTCAACAACTTATATAGATAAAGGCTCAGAAGAGCCGTCATAGCATTTATTACAAACAGGGGTCACATGACCCAACATTCAGAGCAAACAAGCAACAAGCGGAAGCATTACATGTCTGAGTACAGACATCTACAAATGAAAAAGGCTGAAGAGCCTGACTATCTACAGCGTCCGATCAAGATCGTAGCTGAGGTACAAGCTACTCGTCGAAGCCCACGAGAACACTAGTAAGACCGAAGCCTCCGCTGCAAAAACATAAATAAAGCAACATGAGTACAAAGGTACTCAGCAAGACTTACATCAGATCCTATCATACATGCATTTCTATCAAGAGGGTAATGTGGGTTTAGTTGCAGCAAGCCAGCTTTGACTCAGTGGCTATCCTGTTCTACGACTACGAGAAACTTCTTTGAGGTGAGATGGCGCACACGAGTCCATTAATCACCACACAATACACTATTATGGATTCATCCCCGTCTCCCTACGAGAAGGCCATCCATAGCACTCACACTTGTCTTGAGTATTTTAGAGTATCCACTTCAAGTTGTCTATGTACCACGTAAGCATCCAAGAAGTCCATAACCGCGGACCCGGCTATTTGAATAGATCATGTTAACCCTGCAGGGTTGTACTTCTTCACACACGCTCTCTCCACATACCGCCATGTACACGTCATGTATCTCGGCAACCTTCAAGCGGAAGCCTGGCGAGGGTGTCGTCCACGACCTAACTAACCACACAAGACTCTAGTCCAGGTTTATCGCCTATTCGGGTTCCATTCGCAAGGAGATCCGGCCGGGGTGTCGCTCATGGCCCCAAACGATGTGAGCAGGGTTCCCAAGCCCACATCCGGGTGCCACTTGGTACACCGTGCCACCTGTGCCTAGTCTGTCCCAAGCCCACCCTGCCGGGTGCCACTTGGTAGAAAAATAGCACAACAAACACCAGAAACTAGTTGCGACTCCTGGACAGAGATCAAGTTGGTTAATAAGTCGAGAGTGGTCGAGTTACCGGAACCCAATGTGTGGTAGTATCGAGTCATTGGACAACATACATATAACTCAGTGCTTAAGGACGGTTCCAGTGAGACAACCAACCATGTACTCCTACATGGCCTCTCACCGCTACCTTTACCAAATCGTGTTCACACACTTCACTCTTAGCATTAGAATGTAGCACTGCACTCCAATTCATTCCCAATGAATCAGAGCTGACACACTCTAAGCAATAGCAGGCATGGCATGGTAGGAACACAACAATGGCTTCAATCAACTCCTACACATGCTAGTGGGTTTCAACTATTTACTATGGCAATGACAGGTCATGCAGAGGAATGGGTTCAACTACCGCAGCACAAAGTAGCAGTTGAATCGTTGTTGTCCTAATGCAATAACTGAGAGCAGGAGCGAGAGAGTAGGATTGTATCGGAATGAACAAGGGGGTTTGCTTGCCTGGTAGATCAACAGGGGGGCACTGCTCCTTAGACACGTACTCTGGAGCACTCTTCGAAGCAGGACCTATCAAGAAGGAACGGTGCCGACAATCAAAACACAAGCATATGCAACAATATGATGCATGATCATGGCATTTAGATGTGATGCTGTTTTGTGCTAATGCATCTAGCATTCATTTGGTTGAAGTCCATTTGAACCAAACATTCAAATGCATCTCCAAAGTAAGCTCTTTATAAATGCCATTATAGTGTTTCACTTATACAGCAGGTATAAGTTGGTTTGTCATGCATGAAACTAGTACAGATGGATAGATTGAATTTTTCTGATAATTTTTCATATATAAATTATTATCAATCTGAGCTACGGTTGAATTTCTATGAATTTTTGAAGTTTATATCATTTTCTGTATTTTCCTGATTTATTTTTAAACCAGAAAATGATTAATTGCGTCAGCATGACAGTGGCATGACGTCAGCGAGTCAACCGTGGCTGAACAGGTCAAACCTGACGTGTGGGGTCCACACGTCAGTGTCACAGTGTTTAACGGAGGTTTTTTTACTAATCTAATTAAAATTAGTCGCACTGGGCCCATTGTCCGTGTCTCATGGGTTTAGTTAGGTGGTGATTAGCCTTAAGGTAATCACCTGGCAGGTCGGGCCCGCACGTCAGGCCGGCGATGTTATCACCGGCGACCTCTGGACGTGGCGGTGTCCACGCTGCAGGGCACGGGGCGGCAGCTGAGAGCACCGGGGCGCAGCCCGTGCTCTCCCGCATCCAGCGGAGGCGACGGGAGGATGCAGGGTGGCCGGAGCTCGCCGGAGCAGAGCTCGCGGCGGCGGCCGGGGCTCGGGTCCGCTCAAGTTTGTGGCTACGGCGCGAGAAACGACGGGAAAACAGGGGGAAACGGTCAGGGCCTCACAGCGATCTCGATGGAGTCGTCAGCGAGCTCGAGGGAGGTTGGATGGCGGCGTGGCGTTGCCGGCGATCTCCGAGGCCGAGGGTTGAAGACGACGGTGATGGCGGCTTCACAGGGCGTCCGGCGACGCACGACTTGATGGAGAGGACGAGGACAACGGTGCGCAGCTCTTGGTCTCGTCGGAGAGGCGAGGCCGTGGCGGTGGGCGCGGCAACAGCGAGTGGCGGCGACGGGCGCATTCGGTCCAGCAAGAGAGAGAGAGAGAGCAGAGGAGGCAGGGAAGGGGGATGAGAGTGAGAGGGGTCCGGGGCGGCGCGTGGCGTCGCGCGGAACATCCAAGCGGCAAGGGGGAGCCAGGCAAGCAGGCAGCTCGCGTGGCGCGTGGAGCGCGCGCACGCGCCTCGCCTACTGGCGTGAGGTGGGGGACGGTGCGGTGGCCAGTTGGGCTGGGCCAGAGCGGCAGCAGGCCAGGTAAGTCGGCGCAGGTAAAGTCCAGGTAAGGGCTTTTCCCTTTTTTGTTTCCTTTTCTATTTTTCTGACATTTGCTTTTATTTAAATCTGGCCACTAAACTTTTGATAAAATTCTGTAGCTTTTTGCAGGGACCAGAGCTAGCAAAATTACTGGATCATATTTGAATATATAATAAATATAAATCCAACGCAAATAATTACTGCATTAATCCAAATGCCCAGAAATAAATACTTATGAGCTCCTAAAAATATTGGTTTGATTTTTTATCTCTATCCAATATTTTCAGGGAGCAACATGAACATTTTCTTGGACCCTTTTGGAGCAATTTTTATCTGGGTCATTTCCAAAGATGGTTCTCAGGGTTTCACAAATCCCCATTTCAATTTAAATGGAAATGAAACATGATGCACACATGACTAGCTAGTCCTTGTCCGATAAAGCATCAAAATCCATCATTTTTCCTACAAATTGAAGGAAATATGCCCTAGAGGCAATAATAAAGTTGTTATTTATATTTCCTTATATCATGATAAATGTTTATTATTCATGCTAGAATTGTATTAACCGGAAACTTAGTACATGTGTGAATACATAGACAAAACATAGTGTCCCTAGTATGCTTCTACTTGACTAGCTCGTTAATCAAAGATGGTTATGTTTCCTGACCATAGACATCTGTTGTCATTTGATGAACGGGATCACATCATTAGAGAATGATGTGATGGACAAGACCCATCCATTAGCTTAGCATTATGATCGTTACAGTTTTATTGCTACTGCTTTCTTCATGAGATATACATGTTCCTCTGACTATGAGATTATGCAACTCCCGAATACTGGAGGAACACCTTGTGTGCTATCAAACGTCACAACTCCACAGGTGTCTCCGAAGGTGTTTGTTGGGTTGGCATAGATCGAGATTAGGATTTGTCACTCCGTGTATCCGAGAGGTATCTCTGGGCCCTCTCGGTAATGCTCATCATTATAAGCCTTGCAAGCAATGTGACTAATGAGTTAGTTGCGGGATGAAGCATTACAGAACGAGTAAAGAGACTTGCCGGTAACGAGATTATGATGATATCGACGGTCGAATCTCGGACGAGTAACATACTGATGACAAAGGGAACAATGTATGTTGTTATGCGGTTTGACCAATAAAGATCTTTGTAGAATATGTAGGACCAATATGAGCATCCAGGTTACGCTATTGGTTATTGATCGGAGATGTGTCTCGATCATGTCTACATTGTTCTCGAACCCGTAGGGTCCACACGCTTAACGTTCGATGGCGATTTGTATTGTGGGTTATGTGTTTTTGATGACCGAAGTTTGTTCGGAGTCCCAAATGAGATCATGGACATGGGAAGGAGTATCGAAATGGCTGAGACATATAGAATGATATATTGGACAATGTTATTTGGACAACGGAAGAGTTCCGAGAGGTACCGGGTAAAAACAAAGTGCCAGAGGGGTTACCGGAACCCCCGAGGAAGCAATGGGCCATCATGGGCCATAGGGGAGAGAGAGGACAGCCCACAAGGGGGTGGCACGCCCCCCCATGTGGAGTCCGAATAGGACTAGGGGAGGGGGCGTGACCCCCCTTTCCCTCGCCCTCTCCCTCTCCCTTCCTTCTTCCCCCTTCCACCAAAGGGAATCCTACTAGGACTTGGAGTCCTAATAGCACTCCTCTCTCTTGGCGTGCCCTACAGGGTCCGGCCAGCCTCCCCATCTCCTCCTTTATATACGGGGGCGAGGGGCACCTCAAAGTACATCAATTGTTCTCTTTCCTGTGTGCGGTTCCCCCCTCCATAGTTTACTCCTCCGGCCATAGCGTCGTAGCGCTTAGGCGAAGCCCTGCGCGGATTACATTATCAACACTGTCACCACAGCGTCGTGCCGACAAAACTCTCCCTCGACCCTCTACTGGATCAAAGGTTTGAGGGATGTCATCGAGCTGAACGTGTGCTGAACACGGAGGTGCCGTACGTTCGGTACTTGGATCGGTTGAATTGTGAAGACGTTCGACTACATCAATCGTGTTTACTAACGCTTCCACTTTCGGTCTACGAGGGTACTTGGACACACTCTCCCCCTCTCGCTGCTATGCATCTCCTAGATAGATCTTGCATGATCGTAGGATTTTTTTGAAATTGCATGCTACGTTCCCCAACAGTGGCATCCGAGCTAGGTCTATGCGTAGATGATATGCACGAGTAGAACACAAAGAGTTGTGGGCGATAATAGTCATATTGCTTACCACCAACGTCTTACTTTGATTCGGCGGTATTGTTGGATGAAGAGGTCCGGACCGACATTACATGACCGCGTTCATGAGACTAGTTCTACCGACGTGCTTTGCACACAGGTGGCTGGCGGGTGTCTGTTTCTCCAACTTTAGTTGAATCGAGTTTGACTACAGCCGGTCCTTGTTGAAGGTTAAAACAACACACTTGACGAAAAATTGTTGTGGTTTTGATGCGTAGGTAAGAATGGTTCTTGCTAGAATCCTGTAGCAGCCACGTAAAACTTGCAACAACAAAGTAGAGGACGTCTAACTTGTTTTTGCAGGGTTTGTTGTGATGTGATATGGTCAAGACATGGTGTGATATAAATTGTTGTATTAGATGATCATATTTTGTAACATAGTTATCGGCAACTTGCAGGAGCCATATGGTTGTCGCTTTATTGTATGAAATGCAATCGCCATGTAATTGCTTTACTTTATCACTAAGCGGTAGCGATAGTCGTAGAAGCAATAGTTGGTGAGACGACAACGATGCTACGATGGAGATCAAGGTGTCAATCTGGTGACAATGGAGATCATGACGGTGCTTTGGAGATGGTGATCAAAGGCACAAGATGAGGATGGCCATATCATGTCACATATTTTGATTGCATGTGATGTTTATCTTTTATGCATCTTATTTTGCTTAGTATGGCGGTAGCATTATAAGATGAACCCTCACTAAATTTCAAGGTATAAGTGTTCTCCCTGAGTATGCACGGTTGCTACAGTTCATCGTGCCGAGACACCACGTGATGATCGGGTGTGGTAAGCTCTACATTCACATACAATGGGTGCACGCCAGTTTTGCACGTGCAGAATACTCGGGTTAGACTTGAGGAGCCTAGCATATGAAGATATGGCCTCGGAATGCTCCATTGAAAACTACTCCATCTCATGTGATGATCGGACATGGTTTAGTTGATATGGATCACGTGATCATTTAGATGACAAGAGGGATGTCTATCTAAGTGGGAGTTCTTTAGTAATATGATTAATTGAACTTTAATTTATCATGAACTTAGTCCTGATAGTTTTTTTTGCATATCTATGTTGTTGTAGATCAATGGCCCGTGCTACCGTTCCCTTAAATTTTAATGCATTCCTAGAGAAAGCTAAGTTGAAAGATGATGGTAGCAATTAGACGGACTGGGTCCATAACTTGAGGATTATCCTCATTGCTGCATAGAAGATTTACATCCTGGAAGCACCGCTAGGTGCAAGGCCTGTTGCAGGAGCAGATGCTGATGTTATGAATGTCTGGCAGACTCAATCTGATAACTACTCGATAGTTCAGTGTGCCATGCTTTATGGCTTAGAATCGGGACTTCAAAGACATTTTGAATGTCATGGAGCATATGAGATGTTCCAAGAGTTGAAGTTAATATTTCAAGCAAATGCCCGAGTTGAGAGATATGAAGTCTCCAACAAGTTCTATAACTACAAAATGGAGGAGAATAGTTCTGTCAGTGAACACATACTCAGAATGTATGGGTACCATAACCACTTGACTCAGCTGGGAGTTAATCTTCCTGATGATAGTGTCATTGACAAAGTTCTTCAATCAATGCCACCAAGCTATAAAGGCTTCGTGTTGAATTATCATATGCAAGGGATGGAAAAGACTACTCCTGAGCTCTTCGCAATGCTAAAGGCTGTGGAGGTAGAAATCAAGAAGGAGCATCAAGTGTTGATGGTTAACAAGACCACTAGTTTAAAGAAAAAGGGCAAAGGGAAGAAGGGGAACTTCAAGAAGAATAGCAAGCAAGTTGCTACTCCCGGGAAGAAGCCCAAGTCTGGACCTAAGCCTGAAACTGAGTGCTTCTACTACAAAGGGACTAGTCACTGGAAGCGGAACTGCCCCAAGTTTTTGGCGGATAAGAAGGATAGCAAAGCGAAAGGTATATTTGATATACATGTTATTGATGTGTACCTTACTAATGCTTGTAGTAGCGCCTGGGTATTTGATACTGGTTCTGTTGCTCATATTTACAACTCAAAACAAGGGCTACGGATTAAACGAAGATTGCCTAAGGACGAGGTGACGATGCGCATCGGAAATGGTTCCAAGGTCGATGTGATCGCCGTTGGCACGCTACCTCTACATCTACCTTCGGGATTAGTTTTAGACCTAAATAATTTTTATTTGGTGCCCGCCTTGAGCATGAACATTATATCTGGATCTTGTTTGATGCAAGACGGTTATTCATTTAAATCAGAGAATAATGGTTGTTCTATTTATATGAGAAATATCTTTTATGGTCATGCACCCTTGTTGAGTGGTCTATTTTTGTTGAATCTCGATCATAGTGATACACATGTTCATAATATTGAAGCCAAAAGATGCAAAGTTGATAATGATAGTGCAACTTATTTGTGGTACTGCCGTTTGGGTCATATTGGTGTAAAGCGCATGAAGAAACTCCATGCTGATGGGCTTTTGGAATCACTTGATTATGAATCACTTGGTGCTTGTGACACCATGCCTCATGGGCAAGATGACTAAAACTCTGTTCTCTGTAATAATGGAATGAGCTACTGACTTATTGAAAATAATACATACCGATGTATGTGGTCCGATGAGTGTTGAGGCTCGTGGTGGGTATCGTTATTTTCTGACCTTCATAGATGACTTGAGCAGATATGGGTATATCTACCTAATGAAACATAAGTCTAAAACATTTGAAAAGTTCAAAGAATTTCAGAGTGAAGTGGAAAATCATCGTAACAAGAAAATAAAGTTTCTACCATCTGATCGTGGAGGCGAATATTTGAGCTATGAGTTTGGTCTTCATTTGAAACAATGTGGAATAGTTTCGCAACTCACGCCACCTGGAACACCACAGCGTAAAGGTGTGTCCGAACGTCGTAATCGTACTTTATTGGATATGGTGCGATCTATGATGTCTCTTACTGATTTACCACTATTGTTTTGGGGTTATGCTTTAGAGACGACTGCATTCACGTTAAATAGGGCACCATCAAAATCCGTTGAGACGACACCATATGAACTGTGGTTTGACAAGAAACCTGAGTTGTCGTTTCTTAAAGTTTGGAGCTGTGATGCTTATGTGAAAAAGCTTCAACTTGATAAGCTCGAACCCAAATCGGAGAAATGCGCCTTCATAGGATACCCAAAGGAAACTATTGCGTACACCTTCTATCACAGATCGAAAGGCAAGATATTCGTTGCTAAGAATGGATCCTTTCTAGAGAAGGAGTTTCGCTCGAAAGAAGTTAGTGGGAGGAAAGTAGAACTTGATGAGGTCATTGTACCTTCTCCCGAATTGGAAAGTAGTTTATCACAAAAATCACTTCCAGTGATTCCTACACCAATTAGTGAGGAAGCTAATGATGATGATCATGAAACTTCAGATCAAGTTAGTACCGAACCTGATAGGTCAACCAGAGTACGGTCCGCACCAGAGTGGTATGGTAATCCTATTCTGGAAGTCATGTTACTAGACCATGATGAACCTATGAACTATGAGGAAGCAATGATGAGCCCAGCTTCCGTGAAATGGCTTGAGGCCATGAAATTTGAGATGGGATGCATGTATGAGAACAAAGTGTAGACTTTGGTGGACTTGCTCGATGATCGGCAAGCCATAGAAAATAAATGGATCTTCCAGAAGAAGACTAATGTTGACGGTAATGTTACTTTCTACAAAGCTCAACTTGTTGCGGAAGGTTTTTGACAAATTCAAGGAGTTGACTACGATGAGACCTTCTCACCCGTAGCGATGCTTAAGTCTGTCCGAATCATGTTAGCAATTGCCGCGTTTTATAATTATGAAATTTGGCAAATGGATGTCAAAACTGCATTCCTTAATAGATTTCTTAAATAAGAGTTGTATATGATGCAACCAGAAGGTTTTGTCGATCCAAAAGGTGCTAACAAAGTGTGCAATCTCCAGCGATCCATTTATGGACTGGTGCAAGCCTCTCGGAGTTGGAATATATGCTTTGATAATGTGATCAAAGCATATGGTTTTATACAGACTTTTGGAGCAGCCTGTGTTTACAAGAAAGTGAGTGGGAGCTCTCTAGCATTTCTAATATTATATGTGGATGACATATTGTTGATTGGAAATAATACAGAATTTCTGGATAGCATAAATGGATACTTGAATAAGAATTTTTCAATGAAAGACCTCGATGAAGCTGCTTATATATTGGGCATGAAGATCTATAGAGATAGATCAAGACGCTTAATTGGACTATCACAAAGCACATACCTTGATAAAGTTTTGAAGAAGTTCAAAATGGATTAGTCAAAGAAAGGGTTCTTGCCTGTGTTATAAGGTGTGAAGTTGAGTCAGACTCAATGCCCGACCAGAGAAAATGAAAGTCATTCCCTATGCTTCAGCCATATGTTCTATCATGTATGCAATGCTGTGTACCAGACCTAATGTGTGCCTTGCTATAAGTTTAGCAGGGAGGTACCAAAGTAATCCAGGAGTGGATCACTGCATAGCGGTCAAGAACATCCTGAAATACCTGAAAAGGACTAAGGATATGTTTCTGGTTTATGGAGGTGACAAAGAGCTTGTCGTAAATGGTTACGTCGATGCAAGCTTTGACACTGATCCGGATGACTCTAAGTCGCAAACTGGATACGTATTTATATTGAATGGTGGAGCTGTCAGTTGGTGCAGTTCCAAGCAAAGCGTCGTGGCGGGATCTACGTGTGAAGCGGAGTACGTAGCTGCTTCGGAAGTAGCAAATGAAGGAGTCTGGATGAAAGAGTTCATATCCGATCTAGGTGTAATACTAGTGCATCGGGTCCAATGAAAATCTTTTTTGACAATACTGGTGCAATTGCTCTAGCAAAGGAATCCATATTTCACAAGAGAACCAAACACATCAAGAGACGCTTCAATTCCATCCGCGATCAAGTCAAGGAGGGAGACAAAGAGATTTGCAAGATACATACGGATATGAATGTTGCAGACCCGTTGACTAAGCCTCTTCCATGAGAAAAACATGATCAGCACCAAGACTCCATGGGTGTTATAATCATTACTATGTAATCTAGATTATTGACTCTAGTGCAAGTGGGACACTGAAGGAAATATGCCCAAGAGGCAATACTAAATTGCTATTTATATTTCCTTATATCATGATAAATGTGTATTATTCATGCTAGAATTGTATTAACTAGAAACTTAGTATATGTGTGAATACATAGACAAAACATAGTGTCCCTAGTATGCCTCTACTTGACTAGCTCGTTAATCAAAGATGGTTATGTTTCCTGACCATAGACATGTGTTTTCATTTGATGAACGGGATCACATCATTAGAGAATGATGTGGTGGACAAGACCCATCCATTAGCTTAGCATTATGATCGTTACAGTTTTATTGCTACTGCTTTCTTCATGACTTATACATGTTCCTCTAACTATGAGATTATGCAACTCCCGAATACTGGAGGAACACCTTGTGTGCTATCAAACGTCAGAACGTAACTGGGTGATTATAAAGATGCTCTACTGGTGTCTCCGAAGGTGATTGTTGGGTTGGCATAGATCGAGATTAGGATTTGACACTCTGTGTATCAGAGAGGTATCTCTAGGCCCTCTCGGTAATGCTCATCACTATAAGCCTTGCAAGCAATGTGACTAATGAGTTAGTTTCGGTATGGAGCATTACGGAACGAGTAAAGAGACTTGCCGGTAATGAGATTGAACTAGGTATGATGATAGTGATCAAATCTCTGGCAAGTAATATACCGATGACAAAGGGAACAACGTATGTTGTTGTGCGTTCGACCGATAAATATCTTTGTAGAATATGTAGGATCCAATATGAGCATCCAGGTTCCGCTATTGGTTATTGATCGGAGATGTGTCTCGATCATGTCTACATAGTTCTCAAACCCGTAGGGTCCGCATGCTTAACGTTCGATGACGACTTGTATTATGAGTTATGTGTTTTTATGTCTGAAGTTTGTTTGGAGTCCCGGATGAGATCACGGACATGAAGAGGAGTCTTGAAATGGTCGAGACATAAAGAATGATATATTGGACAATGTTATTCGGACACCGGAAGAGTTCCGAGAGGTACCGGGTAAAAACGGAGTGCTGGAGGGGTTACCGGAACCCCTGGGGGAAGCAATGGGCCATTATGGGACATAGAGGAGAGAGAGGACAACCCACAACACCACAAAAAAAGACACATCCGTGACATTTTGGGCCGAACAAATTTTTTTTCTGTCATGCTTATGACACTTTTATGACGATAATCATGACAAAACCCGGTATCATCATAGATGTGGTGGGCTCCTACTTCTATGAAAAAAAATCATGACAGAAAATGGGCTTTTCATCCTGGGCGGGCTGGAGACGCAGCTGCATGACATTTTTTGGGCCTTCCATGACGGACAAACCATGGTAGAAGCAAGGACGAGGAAAATATCGGGGTGTTCCCGGTTACGGTGGGTGGTCAGGGCCGAACGATGCACGGAGGTTTGCGCGTTTCTCTCATACACGCACGCACGTGGGTGCGAGGCATTGGGCTCTAACTGAACCCGAGCGATTGCGCTACAGGCTACGCGTTACTGAATCCGAGCGATCGATCGATGGGTGTTAACTGAACCCGATCGAGCGATTCCTTCGCTACTACTGCTAACAAAAGCCGATCGATGCTGCCTCTAGATGAACAATGAGCGTTGTTGGGGGGGGGGGTTGGACGAACAATTCCCGGTGGGGGGTTGGATGAATAGGACCCCGTGGTGTTGCTGCTGGATGAACAGGTCCCCGATCCATCGAGCCGGTTGGGCATGGATGAACAGGACCCTGTGGAGGGAAGGTTGAACCGTAGTCGGTGGAGGGCTGGTTGAATAGTAGCTGGTGGAGGGTTGGATGAACAGTAGCCCGTGGAGGGCTGGTTGAACAGGACCCCGTGGAAAGGGCTGGTTGAACAATAGCAGGTGGAGGAGCGCATGGTGGAGGCTGGATGAACAGGAGTCTGTGGATGAACAATCGCAGGTGGAGGCTGGAGGAGGTCAGCGGTGGATGAACAGTAGCCCGTGGAGGCTGGAGGAGGTCGACGGTGGAGATGAACAGTATCCCATGGAGTCCTGTTTTGCGGTACGCCACACCCCTCCCGATGAACAGGAACCCCATCTCGACCGTAGCGCTCCAACACAAGTCTGTTTCCTCCGTTTTGCGGTACGCCACACCCCTCCCGATCAACAGGACCCTGTTTCGACCGTAGGAGGTCCAACAGAAGTCCGTTTCCTCCGTTTTGCGGTACGCCAGACCCCTCCCGATGAAAGGATCCCGTTTCGACCGTGGCCGGTCGAACACAGTGCCATTTCCTCCATCGGCTGTTCCGTCCAAGCCATCCTGATGAACACGACGACGCATTTCGTTCTGACCCAGCCGGTTGGCTCCCCATGAACACGATGACGACACAGTTTCTCCATTTCGACCAAGCCATGTACACGAGCCCTGGCCGTACGTATGCGCGAGTAGGCGTTCGAGACCCCGCCCGTATGTACGTACGTGGCCGTATTTTGTTTCTTGCACCCTGGCCGCTGTACATACGTGTACATGCTACGTGCGTGCCTCTACTACGACACGTGCGTGCTTCTACATCAACCAGTATGTATGTACACGTTCACGACCAGAATGACAACACTATGTACGCTTCGACCAGGTGGGTCCCGACTGTCAGGCACTTCCTTGCGTGCGAAGATGTAGCTGGTGGGTACCAGCAGTCAGGGGGGCGAATCGTTTCTTTGCCCGTAATATGGATGCACTTCCTTGCGTGCGAAGATGTAGCTGGTGGGTCGCAGCAGTCAGGGAGGAAACATTTTTTTCATGAAATACGGTGGGTCCCTGCTGTCAGGTGGAGGAATCATTATTTTCCTTGTAATAAGGATTCACTTCCTTGCTGCGGCCGTGGGCCCAGCTGTTAGCCTCCCCACGTACAGTACTCTTCCGATGGAAGTCGTTCCTTGACCACGCTGACCACGTCGCACTGAGAGCACTAGGGCGGTGGATGACGACGAGGCCTAGGAAGGGGGCGACACGGAGCCGGGGAAGACGCGGCAGTGGATGCCCACGCGGAAATGAGTACGAGGGTTCACTGGTTCAGCTTTGGTGTGAGGCTGCCGTCACCACAGAATAACAGGGGTTGTGGGTGAGTGGATGGATGGCCTGGCCATCGATGGGAGTAGTAGGGGGTGGTGAGGCCTCCACGGCAGCACAGCCGGCCACAAGAGGCAAGAGCAGGCGGCACGACCGACGCTGCTTTGGGCGGCTGGAGCAAGAAGACCAGAGGTTGAAGAAGCACGATGGCCGTTGGATGGACATCGTACGGTTACTACAGCTAGAATCGTTTATATTGACTAAGTTGACAAAGCGCTTGGTATGGATCAACTTAGTAGGCCCACATCTCAGCCTCTGAAATGGTGCGCCCCAGATGTCAGTGGGTGGAATCATTTTTTTCACGTAATAAGGAGGCAGTTGATTGCGTGCGGCCAGGCCAGCGTAGGGAGTAGGGTGGGCCGGTGAAGCCTATGCCGCATCACAACGGGACACTAGAGGAGGGAGCAGGCAGTCCCGCAGGCGCTAGTTTAGGCGGCTGGAGCAGGAAGATCAGAGATTGAATAAGCACGTC
The DNA here is from genome assembly GCF_002162155.2 of Triticum dicoccoides. NCBI lineage: Eukaryota > Viridiplantae > Streptophyta > Magnoliopsida > Poales > Poaceae > Triticum > Triticum dicoccoides. The sequence continues at coordinate 505,585,455 of NC_041385.1, read as the reverse complement.
GGCCTTTGGATGGACATCCAACAATCATTGCTGCTAGAATCGTGTGTTGACTGACAAAGCCTTGCGTAAACAAGTCAGCCTCGAAATTTGTTGCGTGTACAACCCATTTGCTATTATTTTTATAATTTTTACTCATTTTCTAATTCATATGGAATTTGTTGCAGCCCATTTTCCATTTTTAGAATTGCTTCCCATTTTTTGGTCAGTACCAGGGTTAAAAAATTGAACTAAATATGTGTGAAATTTTGAAAATCCGCAAATTTTTGCTGGGGAACAAAATATTCTTAATTCAAAAATTAGTAGCCATACTAAAACAAATTAAAAAAATTTAGTCCTATGTCATGGTAAATCCATTGAAATACTCCCTCCGTCCCAAAATTCTTGTCTTATATTTGTCTAAATATGGATGTATCAAGTCACGTTTTGGTATTAGATACATACGTATCTAGACTAATCTAAGACAAGAACTTTGGGACAGAGGGAGTATAAAATATCTATGAAGAACAAAAACAAAAAAACTAATTTCCCATTTGCTATAATTTTTTTGGAATTTTCAACCCCTTTGATATTACTTTTAACAGATACTTACCATACTCTTTGGCCAGGCCGGAATGCATCACTCCTTGTCTTGAAAGATTTGCAGCCCAGTAAGTCGGAGAAAACTAATAGGCCTAGCTTGGGTATTCTTCAAAAAGAAATATTGGGCTACCTATTTTTCCAAAGAAAAAACTGTTGGGCTGGTCATGTTGTTAGACGGGCCACAAAGACCGCATAACCCAGTTTATAGCCTGCTCCTCAGAATTACTACTCAAAAAAAAGTTGTGCAATTCTGTAGTTAATTGACTATATGTTGAAAATGATATGGGTCCTAGATATCAGCAGGGTGGATTAGAGTAAAAAATGAGGGGTGCATCTGAGTAGTAAAAGAGGCGATTGCTTGTGTTCGAGAGTGGACCTGGTGGGTTCGTACTGTCATACTCACAACTACAGTCCTCTCGTGATTCACTATGTTGACAGGGCCGGACGGCGGCGCCGCGGCAAGCGCACCAAGGCAGAGGATAAAGTGTTGTTGCCAATGTGCTGGGCTGGGTTGGACATTCTTATTGAAAAATAAAAATGGACCAGAACTATTTACGACATTGACTACGATTTGCATGGGTCCGCTGGTTGCAGGAAGAAAATGCTGGGAGAAAGAAGACTGGTCGCTATCTTTTCCTAAGAATAATATCGACTGAATATGACGACACTATCGTGGGAAATAATATCCTCCCGTTAAATCATGAATTTAAAGAACTGGAGCATGAGCATTTAGCTTTATTTATTTATTTATTTATTTACTTATGTTTAGGGGACCATGAGCATGTACCTGGGCCGGATTCATGTGAGAGCCTCCCTTCTAGTTAATTGTGGGCTCCTCTATTGGGGCTTCATCAGTGGGCGCATGTTATCACCAAGCGGAAAATGTGTTCCGTACCAAAAATAGTATGCGCTACGTATGGTATGGGGCACTAAAGGATCATACCGTGCAACGACTTCCAAAACATTTTGCTTGTCGTTCTAACAACACATTTATTCAACCAACAGACGAAATATACTACTGATTGTACATTGAAAACAACAGCAGCAGCAACCAGGGTTGGGGGTGCAACAGAAGCAGTAAGCAGGCCAGAAGAGTAAAGACGCAGCTCTCTCTTCCAAACCAAACATCAACAATCATTACAAAAGGGCTACAAAAAAAGAACAAGTGTATGCATCAAACTAAATAAAGATCCTACTACACCAAGTGTATGCATCTAGCTAACTGGCTCAGTTAGACGTTACTATTTATTAAGCTATGGAGATTGGCTGACGTCTTGAACCAGATGGGTGCCTGATGGGGGAAACTCTAGCGAGCAGGTCGAAGTCTGATACTTGTGACCCCTCTCCTACTTTGGGCTGCAGAGCGTGGCGGCACATATCAGGGTATGGTGCATGCAGAGACACATGGTACGCTGTGTACACACAGTTTTGCCTGATGAACGAAATCATGCTGCCATCATGATCCTTGCCGTCGGTTATCTCCTGGTTAATCAGATAATTTAGTCCGAGAAACAGAGAGCGTGTACCAAGGCTACTTACCAGCCTCCAGTCAAAAATTCCTGAAGGCCCAAAGAAGCTGAGATCCTGCTCAAAGACCTTGCAGTGACTGTGATTGTATTCCGTGAAACAACACGTCTGGTACGTGCAAACGATCATCAATCATTCGCCGTCGTCTGATCGAGCCAGGAACCACCTGCAGCTGCCATGCCGCTTTTCTTTGAAAGGTTCTGGGATTAGGAAGGGTAGGGACACCAGGCGGCCTACAACATCATATCAAGTTGGAGTCAAATAAAATAGGGCTCTTAATGTAGTCAATCTTAAGAACAACAAGTTATGAGCATGAATAATTTTTCAGTAAATGTTGAAAGTAATATAAGCAAGCCATCATGATATCATAGGAAAGTAACATACTGCTGTAACAGCCATTTGTAGCGATGACTGGAGTAGGCCAGCAATATGTCCAGCCATATAAGGAGTCGATGGCGTAAACAAAGCCCTTGTGTTCAATGGCATCAGAGAACCATGGAGGATGTATGATCCTGCGATGGACGTGCAGATTTATCCACTTACCGCAGTGACCTATCAGATAGGCGAGACCGTGGTTGAAGAACGCAATGAGCGTGAAGTCTTTATAATTCGCAGATCTTGTGGGCACTTGGCAGATTACAACCTTGAGAAAATCAAACTTGGTACCATGTTGGCTACTGTAAGATTCTGAGTATTCTGGCCCACGGTGCCAAAGTAGTGCAGTGTTAATCGAAGGAAGGGGGATCAATCGCCGGGTGTAGACCTCCACGAGCATCCAGCTGTCGCGACCATCGACAAGCACCATCCAAGACGTGTTCATGTCGACCCAGTACATACCGTTAATGTAGTTGAGGGTGACGGGTATCGAATCGCAGTCAAGGGGGTTGATGCTTGCCACCCTATGATTGTTATGATGCGTGACATGCCATTTCTAAAGATTAGGTGGCATCAGCAAGCAAGGAGCTAGCTTAAAAAGCTCCGGCCTGAGGGCTTTGAGTAAACGGTACAGCCCCGACGAGCACGCGGTGAGCGGCATGGTACTAAGATTGTCCACACATGAAACAATGAGCTTGATTACCTCTATGGGGAGCGAATTCCAGCCACTCTTTTGGCGGACGCTGCTCGGTTCTGCCATTGTTAGTGCTTGGGTTTCGGACGAGGGGGGAGGCGCCTTAGAGGGGATGGAAGATTGGACGAGATTATGTGCGGACAAAGATGGAGAAGCGAATATGTGCTGCAGGAAGTGGACAGGTGATGATGACTACAGCACGCCGCTTGAGTTACAAGACACATACCAGCAGTGGAGGATCATATCAATGCTAGACAACTTGCTTGAGTGATCACAGCAATGGTACTCCCTACAGTACCTACTACTATGCCCTAACTTGCTTGAGTAGAGTAGTAGTGGAGTAGGACTCTGCTCTACTACTAGCACCGGAGGAGTAGTATATTCTAATCTAAAATAGTTACAAACTTCAATGCTTGAGCGTGGAATGACTATGAACCGCTATCGGTGCTAACTCCAATCCCCAGCAAACGTTCGCTGGGAGACATGGCAGTTGCAAACGCCCGCGATGCAGTTACAGTACGTGTGTAAGGGTGGCTGTCGTGGAATTAACACGTTAGATGTCCTAGTGAAAGGACTTAGTCATGGAGCCATCGCAACGAGATTAGCTTAAAGGGGTTAAACCGGACAAATTATACAGGGAGTTTATACCTGTTCGGCCCCTTGCAGTGAAGGTAAAAGCCTACGATCCAATTGTGGTGGAATTGATGGGGTCTCGATGAGCAGGGAGCGAATCCGCTTTACCTATCTCTCGAGTTCTTGTTTCTTGTCCCTGAACCACCGTCGGGTCGTCCCTTTATATACACAGGTTGACGCCCAGTGGTTTACAGAATACCGAGACCGGCTCATATACGTGTCCGGCTTGGTTTCTTCCTTTCCCTAACTTACAACATAAGTTACACATCTCATGGCGGTTTATGACTATGGGCCCTAATCCGCCCTTGGGCCCTAGGCCTCCAAGCTTCAATAGTAAAGCGCCATATTCCTTGTCTTCATGGGCTTCAATATGGATGAGCATAACCCGGCCCCTCCTGGGCGGTTTATACTCAGTATTTATATCCCCAACATTAGGCCCCAGATTGATTTGAACCTGTTCATGTCAATCTTCAACATTTTAGGGAAAACTTCTTGAACATCCTCGTATGATCCTTCTAAACCGCCATGACATCTCCTCCATATGATCTTGGTAAACCGCCGTGACGTCATCTTCTAGGATTATAATAAATTGCCGTGATGTCATCTGTCTGTAAAAGATCTGTAAACATATCCTTTTCATTAATGACCCTCCGAAAACAGAGGCGACAGCTGTGTCAAATATCCACTTTTTGGTTCCTCGATTCCCGCGCCTGTCACTTATCCCTTCGCCTTATAAATATGGTCAAGGGTCATTCTTTCCTTTCCCCTTCGTGCCCCTTCGCCTCATCTTCTTCCTCGCGTTGCCTCAGAGCTCGAGCGCAGCCGCCGCCATCGACCTTCGTGTCCGCACCGCCAACGGCCGTTGCATCAACCTGATCGGACCAGAGAAACTTGACGCTTCCTCCGCTGTTCAGCAGCGTCAGTAAGTTTTTCTTCTTGTTATATAACATATCTACATTAGGGTTTCCGCTGTTCATCCGTGTTCTTCCCCTTTTCTTGCTTTCTTCCTTTAGATCGTATAGCTTAACCTGAATCTGATAGTAAAGGCGAGGCAATAATAGTTTAGCATCGGTTTTGAATCAAAGAAAACACCCTTCTCTGCATAAGATCCCATCTGAACATGTGTGTTCCTCTGCTGTTGTGCTTTTAGGTATCAAATTTATCTCCTTTCCAGAACTGCTGTAGATCCAAATTTATGACACAAACTTGTGAAATCTGTTTGTACAACACTTAGGGATTTTTCAGATCTGTAACTTCCACACCATTGTAGGCGGTTTGTACTTTTCAGAAAATGATAATCCGTCAGGTACCATTAGCCCTCTTTATAAACCGCCAACTCATCCTTGATATGAAATTTCGGGTTATCATGCGTATGGGTTTCAATTTGTTTTCCTATCTTTAAACCGGTCTGTCTGCATTAACCAAAATCTTAAACCGACATTGGTCCTCTTTTCCAGCTTCCTGTTCAAATGGCCAAGACGTTTTATGCTTGCAATTGGGTCCCTTCCCGGATTACGGAAGAGCAGTTGACTGGGTATGTTGTGACGGGCGCTTTAGTGAGAAAGGAAACCATCCATTGGAGACTCCCCGGTTTAGAGAATCCTCCTGAACCTCAGGATGGAGAAGTAGTTGTTTTTACTGATTATCTAAATCGAGGGTTCAGTCCACCCGGATCAAAAAATTTCCGTGATGTTCTTGCTTACTTGCAACTCCACCCTCAAGATATTGGGCCAAACTCTGTGTCCAATATTTGCAGTTTCCAAGTGTTTTGTGAGGCCTATCTTCAAGAAGAACCCACAGTTGAATTGTTCAGAGATTTCTTTTATTTGAACCGTCACACAGAATTCACAGACGGACCCAACACTGAGATTGGTGGGATGTCAATTCAAAAGAGGAGAGATGTCAATTTCCCCCATGCCAAGCTTCATAGTCATCCCAAGGACTGGAATCAAACTTGGTTTTACTGCAAAGACACATCTCCATCTGGCGAAAATCGTTTGCCGGGTTACCGCCCTCACCGTCTTGGTAACACTCATCCATTCCCTCAAAGGCTGACTACCAAAGAATGGTCCACCTATTAGCGACAACTCACCAAACTCAGAGCCTTTATGGCCAACGGTTTAACTAGTGTTGACTTCATCCGCTGTTGGATATCTTGGAGCGTTCTGCCTTTAAGCCGGCGCCCCAGTTTAATGTGTGAGTACATGGGGGATTTGAAAGATCCTCAATGTCATATTGATATTCAGCAAACAGAAGATGAAGTTACTGAAGCTGTTATGAAAATATTGAATGAACCGGAAGCCCCTTCTGCACTTCCAATAAACCGCCAGCTCTAAGAATTGCCTCCTTTTTTTAATCTGTCCTTTCTTTAAATATTCCTTTATAATTTGTTGTCCATATGTGCAGGATGATGATCCTTTCTAGAAGAAGAAAACTCAAGATAAACCGGCCAAGCCCCAGGATAAACCGGCAAGAGCACCCCGTAGCAAGACTAAGGCTATAAAGAAGCCAACGAAGAAGAAAACCGCCGAACCCTCTAATGTGGGCAATGATGACGAGCTTGATAACCCGGACTCAGAGGTAGAATTAGATTCTCTTGGTTCTTTTTCATACACCTCATTGACAATGATTATTATCAGGATGATGCGGAAGGTAGCCACGCTAGTGAAGCAGAGGTAATTGTTCTATCCTCTGATTCAAATCATGTGCCAGTACCAAAACTTCGTCGAGCAGTCCGAAAAGAAAAACGTTCACACCCTCTTGCTCATTTGGATCCGCACTTTTCTTTGAAGACACAGCAGCAAGAAGCTCGCTGCACAACCCGGCACAGTGGTCAAGTAGTTACCTCGTCCGGTTTACCATATTCCCCGGTTCGCAAGCGTCGTCACGAGGTCTCTTGTACTTCTAATAAACTTTATCCCAAGGCAGGGTACTTCCGATATCCTCTTAATCCGTCTGACTCGAATTACCAGCGCACTTCCAATTCCTCCTCCGGCGATTCATCGACTACACAGATGCCTCCTCTCAAGACCGTCCCTGGGTAAGCATAGTAAACTCAGTTTTGCTCTCTTGCACCGGTTTATTGTACTAACCTTTGTATTTGTTATTTTTAGTGCCAAAGCCAGACTTAGCAAAAAAGCCAAGCTGACTACACCGACTGATGATAATTCGGCTACTGAACTGGAGAGGACCTCAGAGGCTATTGATCAAAATGCTGACATTGATCTAGATGACCCGGCACCTTAGGGTCAGGATACTTTTGCTGATCCACCAGAGACAAATCCAACAAGCCCACGTGATGATCCGCCAAGCCCAGCTGTCGATCCACCAAGCCCAGCAAAGGCCTCTGATAAACCGCTGAGCCCAAATAAGACAGCTGAAGGCATGACAGATGATGTTGTGATTACTGGCTTTGGCCATACCACTCCTGGCAATCCTGTCGCTTTATCAAAGCACAGTCCAAAAGAAGAATTTACCGCTATGGATAAGGGCAAGTAGAAATCGGATTTGTCAAGCTATGCCCATCTCTCTGCTCAGGACATCCATTCTGGATATCTAAACTGTCTGTACACCAGTCGTGACTATGAAGCCGGTTTAGTAAACCTGATGAAAGAGCAATATGAGGTAAACACTTGTTCCTTCGAATAACTTCTTTTTTCCTTATATCCTGCTTCAATGATCAACTCTAGTAGCCCCCAATGCAACGTTCATCAATATGAATGTGAACTGGGACTTATAATAGGAGAATACTTGAAGTTTGCTTGTATAGCCCTTGTAGACCGGTTTATACCTTTAGGATGAACCGGTATATCTTCTGTAATGTAGTTTCCAATATTCATTCCAATTATCAACATGATCCAGTTTATTGTCAGAACCTGGATAACCTTGAGTTGAACCGGTATGCATTAGCCCCCAAGTGCCAAGTATATAACTTGTTGTATGCTTGGGACTTAAAATATGAGTTGATAAAAGCAATCCACATTAGCCCCCAAGTGCCAAGTGTATAACTTGTTATGTGCTTGGAACTTTGAAAAAAGTATTAACCACTTATTATCTGTCTTTTACAGGCTGACTTGAGCAACAAAGATTCCCAAATCGCCGATCTCCAAGAAAACATCAAGTCCCAACAAGCGGAAACTTCAAAGGCCAAAGATGAGTTGAAGGGCGCTTTAACAGTCATGGAGCAATTGAAGCATGGCTTCAAAGGCGAGCGAGCAGACTGGGAGGCTGAAAAAGCCACTTTGCTGAAACGGGCGGAGGATGCTGAAGCGGCCCTTAAACCGGTAGCAGAAGAGCTGTCTGGCTTGAAGCGGCAAATCAACGCTATGACTTCTGCCATCTTTGGTAAGTATCCTTGTACTGATCGGTACTTAATCGTCCTTGGAACCACCAGTTTAACAACAATATTGTAACCATTGCAGGTAGCCGCGTCGCCCATCTTGGCTTAGATATGCGCAAGAAGCTGAAGGTTGCCTATACTTTGATGGAGCAGTTATATACCGGCGCTCAATGAGTTATCTGCACTGCTTCATACAATAAACCTCACCAACTTTAATCAAGGATACATTGGCCAAGCTCTCCATGACACCGGCCCAGCTAGAAGAGGTGAAGATATCTGCTGCAAGGGCTGGCGCTTTATCTGCACTGACTCGGGCTAAGGCTTGGATAGCTGACCTTGATCCAGAGGATATTGGAAATGGTTATCTGAGTCAAAAAGAAGATGGGTCGGAATTAGACGAGGATGCCCTTAAAGCCTTGACAAAGGAGATGCGTCCTCTTGCGAGTAGACTGGCCGAAGAGACTGATTTATCTTTCCACCGGTCCATCTATGATGTAGACAACAGACGGATCGATGCGGCGGTTTATGAAGCCCACAATTTAATCCCGCCAATCCGTAAGCATACTTATGCCCCTGACGTTGAACCGTCAGATCTTATAAGTGATGAAGCTGTCTTCCGAGCTTTGCCTAGAATTGACTGGGCAACCATTGACTTCCAGCCAGTGGGTGGGGAGCCGGAGGTTGAACCGGCGCAGGACGATCCACAATCTTCACATCAAGCTGAAGCAGAATCATAACTCGGAAGCCAGTTTATCGTCTTGTGCACTGTCCCTTGTGAAAAACAATTATCCTTTTGGGTGTTTAAAACGCCTTGTAATAGGCTAGCTTGAAACACTTGGTCTGCTATGCCATCGTGCATAGCTTGAAACACTTAGTCTGCTATGCCATCGTGCATAGCCACTTTCCTGAGATTATCAGTCTGTCATGATATGCAATGTCTGCTTATGATCTTTAACAGTGTTATGCAATCCTGTTTTCGCATATGACAAACTTAAAATTGCCCTGGCGGTTTACCGCCGGACGGGTTATGGTACCCAATATAAAGCCAGAGTTTACAACCAAGGCTGTAAAATGAAATATGAAATATATCATACATGTGATGTTGAATGACATCGTTGGTTTACCAACTGTTTGTAGTAAGGGTGACAAGCCAAATCTTGAGTGTTGACAACTCTCACCATGTCGTGCTGGTTTATAAGAAGCCACGCCGGGATATGATAAACACCGGATGATCATCCTGGCGACTTATAGTCAAAGCCAGACCGGGTTGTGATAAACACCGGTTTAAGATTGGTTGTGTACTAACAACAGATAGTTGAAAGCCACACCGGATTAATGAACATCGGGTTATATTGATGACTTATAGTCAGGCCGGGTCAATAGACGTCAGTTTATCTCAAAACCTTATCAAAGGAGAAAAAACTTGGAAAAAACAAAAGCAAATGAAAACTTGTAGTCGAGGCTTTTCAAGGACCGCCAGGCCCAAATTCGAGGCTTTTCATGGGCTGCCAGGCCGCTGAGTTAAACCATTTTACAAAGCCTTTTAAGATGGACCTCACATTAACCAATCATCGTTTTAACTTTGAAAAGTTTAGGGTCTATATAAGATTGACTTGTCAAACGGTCGACGGGTCATACCAGGGTTACCTGGACGGAGTGGCTTACTTGATGAAGGCAGGTTAACCTGGGGTTTTAGGTGAATACACCTGGCTTCCAAGCCTGGCTTGATAGCCTATTACAAGGGTCCTTTCAAACTCTTTGTTGCTGTGCACAAAGATCCCCCAAGTAACATTGTGAGCTGTGCTCAATGGGTACCTATGTTTGAGCTGTGCGTGGCAACATACTCTCTTTGGTCCCTTGGGTGTGAAGCTCCCAAGCTTTTTTATTTTATATGGCTTTATAAGCCGGTTTAATGGGTAACTAGAACTCCGCGTTGTAAGCATAAGCCCCCATGTAACCAAGAAGACATATAAGACAAAATGGCAGAGGCCCCGCTTTAGCAAGGATGCCGGTTTATTTATTGATCATAATATGTATATTGTCAAAAATATATACAGAGTAGGAGCCTGTGGCTCAGGTATAGTAAGGCCGGAGATGAGCTATATTCCACGGCCGACGAGTCTCCTCCTCTGATTTGCGTGAGTCTTTGTGCTCTCGAACATCGATGAGGTAGTATGACCCGTTGTTCAGATTCTTGCTGACCACAAAGGGCCCTTCCCAAGGTGGAGACAACTTGTGCATGTTGGTCTGATCTTGGATGAGCCGGAGCACCAAGTCGCCTTCTTGGAAACTCCTAGTTTTAACCCGGCGGCTGTGATAATGCCGCAGGTCTTGTTGACAAATCGCCGAGCTAGCTGCCGCAATATCCCGTTGTTCATCTAACAGGTCCAATGCATCCTGGCGTGCTCTTTCATTGTCCGCTTCAACGTAAGCTGCCACTCGGGGCGAGTCATGGCGAATATCACTTGGGAGAACTGCTTCTGCTCCATAAACCATGAAGAAGGGTGTGCAACCCATAGATTTATTGGGGGTGGTGTTAATGCTCCATAAAACGGAAGGCAACTCCTCCACCCAACAACCCGGCGTCCGCTGCAAAGGGACCATAAGCCGGGGCTTGATACCCTTTAGGATTTCCTGATTAGCTCTCTCCGCTTGACCATTAGATTGGGGGTGGGCCACTAATGACACATCAAGCCGGATGTCCTCACGTTGACAGAACTCTTCCATAGCTCCCTTGAGATTCGTGCCATTATGTGTTATAATGCTGTGTAGAAAACCAAAGCGGAAGATCACCTTTTTCATGAATTGAACTGTTGTGGCCGCATCACACTTGCTCACTAGCTCTTCCTCTACCCACTTGGTAAATTTATCAACTGCCACCAGAAGGTGGGTCTTCTTATCCTTGGACCTCTTAAAAGGCCCAACCATATCCAGCCCCCAAGTTGCAAACGGCCAAGTGATTGGAACCATCCTCAATTCCTGAGCCGGAACATGAGCTTGACGTGCAAACTTCTGACAGCCATCACACTTTCTGACCAGATCCTCCGCATCAGCATGAGCTGTTAACCAGTAAAAACCGTGCCGAAAAGCCTTAGCCACCAAGGATTTTGAACCGGCATGATGACCACAATCTCCTTCGTGGATTTCACGCAAGATCTCACAGCCTTCTTCAAGAGAAACACAACGCTGAAACGCCCCTGAGACACTGCAATGATGTAACTCGCCATTGACAATAGTCATGGACTTAGACCACCGGATTATCTGCTTGGCCAAAACTTCGTCCTCTGGTAACTCGCCCCGGTTCATGTAAGCCAGGTACGGCAATGTCCAATCAGGGATAGCATGAAGAACCGCCACCAATTGAGCTTCTGGGTCAGGAATAGCCAAATCCTCCTCCGTCGGTATCTTGACTGACGGATGATGCAGAACATCAAGAAAAATATTAGGCAACACCGGTTTACACTGGGATCCGAGCCGGCTTAGAGCATCCGCCGCTTCATTCTTGCGCCGATCAATGTGCTCGACCTGGTAACCCTTAAAATGACCAGCAATGATATCCACCTCACGTCCATAAGCCGCCATAAGTGGATCGTTGGAGTCCCATGTACCAGATACCTACTGAGCCACTAAATCGGAGTCGCCGAAGCAACGTACCCGGATTAGGTTCATCTCCTTAGCCACCCGAAGACCGTGGAGCAAAGCCTCATACTCAGCTGCATTGTTAGTACAGGGAAACATTAAGCGGAGAACATAACATAATTTGTCACCTCGAGGGGAAGTAAGAACCACTCCAGCCCCCGAGCCCTCCAATTGTCTGGATCCATCGAAGTGAATAGTCCAGTATGTGTTATCCAATTTATCCTCCGGTGCGTGCAACTCTGTCCAGTCATTGATGAAATCCACGAGTGCTTGGGATTTGATAGCAGTGCAAGGCATATATTTAACCCGTGAGGCCCAAGCTCAATAGCCCACTTAGCAACCCGACCAGTCGCCTCCTTGTTTTGAATGATGTCTCCCAATGGAGCGGAACTGACCACAGTGATGGGATGGCCTTGAAAGTATTGCTTAATCTTCCGGCTTGCCATAAACACTCCATACACCAGCTTCTGCCAATGGGGATATCTATGTTTGGACTCGATAAGTACCTCACTGATATAATAAACCGGCCGTTGAACCGGATATTCCTTACCAGCCTCCTTGCGCTCCACCATGATAGCCACGCTCACAGCTCGGGCATTAGCAGCCACATATAACAGCAAAGGTTCCTTATCGATGGGGGCAGCAAGAACGGGCAGTTCGGCTAACTGCCTCTTCAAATCCTCAAATGCCGCATTAGCAGCATCACTCCAGACAAAGTTGTCTGTCTTCTTCATCATCTGATAAAGCGGGATCAGCTTCTCCCCCAACAGGCTGATAAACCGGCTTAGTGCTGCAATACAACCCGCCAGCCATTGAACATCATTGATACACGCCAGTTTAGCCAGGGACGTAATAGCCTTGATCTTCTCTGGATTAGCTTCAATGCCCCTGTTAGACACCAGAAAACCCAAGAGCTTGCCAGCTGGCACACCAAAAACACATTTAGCCAGATTAAGCATCATCTTATAAACCCTCAGATTATCAAAATTTTCCTGCAAGTCAGCAATGAGTGTCTCTGCCTTCCTGGATTTCACCACTATATCATCCACATAAGCATGAACATTGCGCCCAATCTGATTATGAAGGCAATTCTGCACACACCGCTGATAAGTCAGCCTGAGCACTCTTGAGCCCAAAAGGCATAGAAACATAGCAGAAGGCTGCAAAAGGAGTTATAAAAGCCATCTTCTCCTGGTCCTTAACTGTCATTTTGATCTAATGGTAACCCGAATAAGCATCCATAAAACTCAAACGCTCACAACCTGCCGTAGCATCAATGATTTGATCAATACGAGGGAGGGCAAAGGGATCAGCTGGGCAAGCCTTATTCAAATCCGTGTAGTCCACACACATACGCCAAGTGTCGTTCTTCTTAAGTACCAACACCGGGTTAGCCAACCACTCAGGGTGAAAGACCTCCACAATAAACCATGCTGCCAATAGACGGTCTACCTCTTCACCAATGGCCTTGTGTCTCTCTTCATTAAAGCGGCGAAGAAACTGTTTGACCGGTTTAAACTTGGGATCAATATTAATAGTGTGCTCAGCGAGTTCCCTCGGTACACCTGGCATGTCAGAAGGTTTCCATGCAAAGATGTCCCGGTTCTCACGGATGAACTCGATGAGCGTGCTTTCCTATTTCAGATCCAAGTTAACACTGATGCTAAACTGCTTGGATGAATCGCCAGGAACAAAATCAACCAACTTGGTCTCATCAGCCAATTTAAACTTCAAAGTCAGATCATGATCAGCCGATTTAAACTTCAAAGTCGGATCATGCTCTGTAGTGGGTTTCTTCAGAGAAGTCATATCCGCCGGATCAACATTGTCTTTATAGAATTTTAACTCCTCTATTGCACAAACTGACTCAGCATAAGCCACATCACCTTCCTCGCACTCCAAAGCAATCTTGCGGCTGCCATGAACTGTGATGGTCCCCTTATGACCTGGCATCTTGAGCTACAGTAAACATAACATGGCCTTGTCATGAACTTAGCATAAACCGGCCGTCCAAACAGGGCATGGTACGGACTTCTGATTTTGACCACTTCAAAGGTCAATGTCTCGGACCTTGAATCATGATCATCTCCAAAAACCACCTCCAGAGCTATCTTACCGACCGGGTAGGCCGATTTACCATGTACCACACCGTGAAAAATGGTGTTCAATGGTTTAAGATTCTTATCCATTAACCCCATACACCAGAAGGTTTCATAATACAAGATGTTAATACTGCTCCCTCCATCCATGAGCACCTGGTGAACTTATAACCTCCAACCTGCGGCGCGACCACTAACGCCAGATGACCCGGATTATCAACCCGGGGCGGATGATCTTCTCGACTCCACACAATAGGCTACTCAGACCAGCGCAAATAATGGGGCACCGCCGGTTGAATGGAGTTCACTGCCCTCTTATGGAGTTCTGATCGCGCTTGCAAGACTAGTAGTGAAAACATGATACTGTCCACCATTTAACTACTTCGGGTTACTCTGATAACCCGACTGCTGCTGTTGCTGATTCCCCTGTTGATTATAACCACCTTGGTTGCCCTGATTGCCTTGATTGCCCTGTCCACCCTGGTTACCCTGAAAACCTGGACCGGAGTTACCTCCACCATAACCCGGTTTGTGAAACCCGGGTCCTGAACCGCCGGATGGTCCATGATCATACCGGAAGAGATCTGAATTTTTGAACCATCTCATAATGAAGCAATCCTTCCATAGGTGCGTAGCCGGTTTATCTTACGTCCCGTGCTTTGGGCAAGGCTGGTTCAACAGACGCTCCAGATTCATACCTGATCCTCCGCCCCATGGGGGCGGTTTACCCTTGCGGCGCCGATTATTGCCCTGCACATTGGTGTTAGCCACAAAGCCAGAATTATTATCTGCCTTGCGGTTACCATTATTCCCATGGCTCGCCTAGTTATGCTGCTGCCCTTTTGCGCTGACGTTCTTCTTTCCCTTCTCTGGCTCCTCGTCATCAGACTCGGGATCCTTGGAATTATCAGAATCAGCATACTTAACCAAAGCTGTCGTAAGTGTTCCCATGTCATTGCAGTGGCGCTTAAGCCGTCCCAACTTCAACTTCAACGGTTTAAACCGGCAATTGCCCTCCAATGTTATGATTGCTGAATCAGCATTGATGCGGTCCGATGAATGCAGAATTTCTGAAACCCGGCGCACCCAATGAGTCATTGATTCGCCTTCTCCTTGGACACAGGCGGCCTGATCCACGATTGACATGGGTTGCTTGCACGTGTCTTTGAAGTTTGCTATAAACCGGGCCTTCAACTCGTCCCATGAACCGATTGAATTAACCAACAAATTTTTTAACCAAGTGTGGGCCGTTCCATCCAACATCATGGTGAAGTACTTTGCACACGCCGCTTCATCCACATCCAGCATCTCCATTGCCATCTCATAACTCTCAACCCATGACTCGGGGGGTAAATCGACGGTGTAATTAGGCACCTTACGCGGGCCCTTGACATCCTTGGGTAACCGCACATTACGTAGAGATGGGGTGAGACACGGTACCCCCCAAGAGCCGAAAGCCAGTCCTCGTTCAACTGATGCTGTCGGTTGAACCAGAGCGGGTTGATGATTCGCATACTGTGCCGCCAACTGCGCTGCTAACTCTGCCTCACGACATGCTCTACCATTATTCACCACATCCTGAGCATTCATACCACCACGCGCCGGATTAGGCCCTCGAGGGGCATCACGGTTCCGTGCACTATTTGACACAGCCGGTTCATCAATGTGCCTACTGTAACTTTTGCTCGAACGAGGGGTTTAATGTATTCTGTCCCGGCTATATGAATAAGCCTGCTGCTGCACCATAGCTATTTGAAGAAGATCCCTGGCCCTTCGCGTTTCAACCGCCGCCAGTGACTCGCCCTCCATCGGAATAGCTGCCAAACGAGACGCCACATCAATCATGTTACCCAAAGGGCTAGAGAAGTGACCCGGCGGCGTCGGCATGTATTGCGGCGGGTTATCTGTTCGTCGAGGCGGGTCCATCACCCGTGGCTAGCCCGACGCTCCCGTCCCAGGTGCCTCAGTCCGGTTCACTGCTGCCGGATCACTTGGTCCTGCTCCTGGCATATTAAAGAGATTCATTCCTTCGTAAACTGGCGGTAGACGAGACCGGTGCCTCCTCCTCAGCACTTTGTTTGAAGCGTTCTGATCCAGCATGAGCCGGTAATTCTGCGCCTAGATCTGCTGCGACTGGGCATCTGAAGCGGCCCGTTCTTCAGCCATCCTGGTTTCCTCAGCCGCCAAGTCCTCCTTGGCCTGAGTTATCCGATTCCGCAGCTTTGTAACCTCCGCGTTATGCTGATCTTGAGTCTCCGGGGTAACTGCTGTGGTCAACAATGTCATCCAGGAGTCCAATAAACCGGACATAACTTGAGCCGGCTGGCGCGCAGGGTCTCCTGCCCTGGCTGCTGACCCGGAAGTCATTGCTGCTGCAGTTGAACATTGCAATGTGGCCTGTGTATCGGCCATGAAGATTGCAACCCGGTTTGGTGGTTCAAAGGGGTCCGGAATACTGTCGCCGTCGGAGCAACCCCCAATCCGACCGACTTGCAATTGGTACAATGACTCGGTTTCGCCGGTAGATGACTCGCCATCTGAGTAGATGACTGTCTCACCATCGGACAACGATTCAGATTCTGCACCATGGATGAATCCTACAAACACACCTTCATGGCAGGCTGAACCCGGGCAGGACTTGCACGCTGAGCCGTCTCGACGAGGTCGGTGCAGATGTCCAGCTCAGGGCCCGGTTCGCCGATCTTGCCGATGAAAATGTGAATTCCGCTGAAGGGGACCCGGTACCCGTACTCAATTGAGCCGGCCTCGGGGGCCCAGCCTGCGTCGTCGATGTAGAGCTTGCCGCGACGACTCTTGGTCATCCGGCCAACCACGTATCCCTTGAGTCCTTCAAGGTTGCCCTTCAAGAACTGGAAACCATCATGCGATGGCCCCACGATGGGCACCAACTGTCGTGGAATTAACACATCAGATGTCCTAGTGAAAGGACTCAGTCGTGGAGCCATCGCAACGAGATTAGCTTAAAGGGGTTAAACCGGACAAAGGATACGGGGAGTTTATACTGGTTCGGCCCCTTGCGGTGAAGGTAAAAGCCTACGATCCAGTTGTGGTGGAATTGATGGGGTGTCGATGAGCAGGGAGCGAATCCGCTTTACCTATCTCTCGAGTTGTTGTTTCTTGTCCCTGAACCGCCGCCGGGTCGTCCCTTTATATACACAGGTTGATGCCCGGCGGTTTACAGAATACCGAGACTGGCTCATACACGTGTCCGACTCAGTTTCTTCCTTTCCCTAACTTACAACATAAGTTACACATCTCATGGCGGTTTAAGACTATGGGCCCTAATCCTCTCTTGGGCCCTATGCCTCTAAGCTTCAATAGTAAAACGCCATATTCCTTGTCTTCATGGGCTTCAATACAGGTGAGCGTAACCCGACCCCTCCTGGGCGGTCTATACTTAGTAGTTATATCCCCAATAGTGGCGGTTTTGTAAAATACTATGGCTTAAAAACAGGCCACTGTCGGATGGAAATCTGATGGTTACGTGGGATTCGCCAGGATTGAGCTCGTGGCGAACAATCGCCAGATATTATTACTAAAAAGGTTAAAACACCCGGGGCTATAACTTGCACCAGTTGACCACTAACAATGATACTAACACTTTTGTAAAATGGTCAAACACCATGTCTACGTGGTGTTTGGAATTATATGCAAAAAAAATTAGCAAGATGCCCGTGCGTTGCACGGCACATCAAGATGTATTTTTTTACAAAACACCTATTGTGATTGACCCATGCAGGAGTAATCCCATGTGTAAAAACTAATGGTATCTCGAGAATTTTATCGAAAAATGGTATCTCGACCATTTGATCGAAAAAATGATATCTTGAGAAAGATGATAGATAAGGCGAGGAGGAGTGGGGTGTGGTGGTGACTGGTGGTCAGACTGGGCGGACGCATGGGGATGGACGGCGCCGGCAGCGGCCACCATGCCAGATTGGTGAAGAGACTTCTTTTTAATTGCTCAGCAATGACGTTGTGGGAGATAAGGATGAACGAGGCAAGGCTTTATCTGTAAATGTGGAGAGAGGTGCGGGTATCTTTTGTAAAATTGTCATAATTTGCTTTCTATCCGTTAGATATAGGTTGGACAGTCTATATTATAAGATGGCAGGCACACCATCATCACCAACTCGGTTTTTTCTCTACTCCTACTCCTATAAAAGCCTCGGTTGGTGATGATGGTGTGTTTGCCATCCGCCATTTTTGACCATTAGATCTGCATCTGACGGCCGTGATGTAAGTTGTGGCCTATTGCAAGAATTCCCACTTCTCTACTCTAGTTTACACAAAACCCCTTAGTTTCTTGAAACCAACCACATTCCTCCCTTACTTCATCAAAACAGCTCAAAGAATATATTTGGAGTGAAACATAAGATTTTTTAGTGATATGTATATCAAAACTAAGCTGTTTTCTTTCAAATTTGTGAATATGTATTATTCTACTTTGGATCAGTTGCAACGGACGGGCTCATTGTTATAAAGGTTTATCTCTTACATCGTCCGCAACAAACACCTGGTGTATTGGTCCGGGCCGGATGCTCACAGCGCGATGACCTGAGTTCGAATTCTGTTCTAAACTTTAGCTTTTTTATATATTTTTTAATATAAATACTTTTGTCGCTACTGTACTGGCAGTGGAACCCACATAGTACTTAGAATACAAGATTAAGGATGGATTTGTTTCAATTTAACTTTTTGTACGAATCTGTAGCCAGCCTGCAAGTCATGTACACTATACTGGAAGTGGAACCCACAGAGTACTTAGAATACAAGATTAAGGATGGATTTGTTTCTTTTTTTATTTTCTATACGAATCTGTAGCCAGCCTGCAAGTCATGTACACGGTGCTGACTGTGGAACCCACAGAGTACTTAGAATACAAGATTAAGGATGCAATTAACTTTTTATAGAGGGAGAATCATACACGCAATTAACTCAAATGGATTGGACGTGACTCTATTATTCTCCAATGGCAACCGACAAATTTCCTCCCGCGGGCCGGAGTAGGTTTCTTGGTTTGCATGCGGGTTTAACGGAGGCGTTTGATGGAGGCGAGGAGGCGTGTTCAGCCGGGCGTGCAGTAGACGGCGTAGTACTATTCAATTTGTTATAAAAAACAAAGAAGAGTAGTAGAGATAGACATAAGATTATAGAAAGAGACTTAGGGAGGAGCACCATCTACTGCTTCGTGTGCTACTCCCGCGCTCCATTCGGCGGCTGCAACATCCCCTACAGCCACTCCCTCCCGCGCTCCATTCGACGGGCATTGTTGAAATTTGGGGAGCGCACTCTCGCGACTGCTGGCAGCGATGACTTCACCAACGGTGACTTCTTCCCTAACCTCGGCAACCTCTTCCTCAACGACATGGGCGACAACCTCAACGCCAACGGTGCTGCTCCCATTGCATCGTATGTGTTTCTGTCCTTCCTGTTCGAAATCGTGGTAGAATTCATGTTTCTAGTCCGTGTCCTAGATTCTATCTGTTCATCTACTATGCTAGTCCACATGATTAGTTTAATCTCTGATATAGCCGTCATGATTTATTTTGTGCTTATTCGAACTAAATCTCGTAGTAACTTGCTCATATATTCAACTGGCGCAACGTCCCCTGCAGCCACTCCCTTTTCATGGACGGCCTGGTCGATGCCTCCAAGGAGCCCTTCTTCTACTACTATGAGTGCCCGATGCCGTTTTGGGGCTCGCCGGTGAAAATCATGCATCACCTCACGCAGGTGTGCGGCGATCACTACTGGCCCTTGGTGAAGAACATCAAGTATGAGACGTGCTACCCGTTCACTGTGTCGGAGTCGCTGGAGGATCACCGCCGCCTACTAGTCTCGGAGGAGGACGACAACCTCTTCCTCTTGATCGTGGGCACCGGCGAGGCCCGCGCAGGCTGCCGCCCCGTCTCTGTAGTGTGTGTGAGGGGCGACGCCGCTGACACTGACACGAGGCCGATGTACGGGTTCGTGATCATTGTTACTGCCCCTTAGAGGTATGTGGGCGCCCACA
This sequence comes from Triticum dicoccoides, assembly GCF_002162155.2. Lineage (NCBI taxonomy): Eukaryota > Viridiplantae > Streptophyta > Magnoliopsida > Poales > Poaceae > Triticum > Triticum dicoccoides. The sequence continues at coordinate 505,565,533 of NC_041385.1, read as the reverse complement.
CCGGCTCCATCATGCTGACTGGGACTGTGCAGAGCTGGGACCTTCCCACTGATGGACATGGAAGACTCATTGTATGATTTCCCCCCCAGGATGGTGCACGGGGACTCCAAGGAGGTTCACCTGGACATATGCATTACCAAGTTAAATGTTGATATTAGTCTTCGCTTAATGTAATCCCTGTCTAAGCATGTGGAGACTTCCATGCATGATCTTGCTCTATTGGAGTATCGCACATGAATAAAAGTGTATCCATTTATGGTTTAGTCTATAATCTTCCATGTATGAATTTTTACTACAATACTAGTGAAAGACTTATGATGAATCGTTTCTTACATTTCCTCTGCCCCCTTCCAAGTCAGCCTCATTTAATCCCTCCGTCTAGGTGTATAAGGGCATGGTTAATACTTAATAGTATAGCCAACTGTTGACTCTAAGAAAGTGCCATGTCATCTATAGCCAACATGTATAACAATCGATACTCAAAAACTAATTCTTAAAGATCATTTCTTGCAAAGCACAATAAGTGTTATTTCTTCACAAGTTTTGTATGCAGGTTGAATAGTTGAACGCTTTTGTTTGCAAAAGATACTTCTTTATCTATTTCACCCGGTTGTTTGTGAGCTCTAGAGATGAAATAATATCCGAAGAAACCTATCGATACCCGTTACACATGAGATGACACCCACATCCTTTGTCAAAATAAACAACTCCCCGATCAATGCATTTCACTCTTTCGTGCAACACACGGGCACCTTACTATAGATTAGTATGACCAAAAATTGAACTAACATTATATATATTACGATAAATGTTGATGCATGTCACCTAAAATTATATCATTGAAAACTATGTTCAAATACGAATCCAATGATATAGTTTTTGTTGACATGCACTAACATTTTGTCAGTTAAATCTTCTCTCAAATTCAATCGGGGACTAATAAACCATGACCGATGTAGTACTAGTGCAGAAGGCGGCGCTGCACGGGAGTCTCACCCCGCTCGTGGCGCGGCAGTAAAGATGTCATATCACAATACCCAACCACTCCCAGTAATAAGTGGCCTAGTAAAATAAACGGACAAGCAACCATCACATCCCTCCGTCTTTTTTACATTTCATCTCTCTGCATTTACTTTCGCAGGTTCATCTCGCACACTCGATCCCTAGCTACTACTCCTAGTATCCCTAGCTACTACTCCTAGGGCCAGTTCTTTTGGCGGCTTAAAAAGTAAGCCGTCTCTTCCCCAGCTTTTTGTTGGAAATATGACCTAGAGGCAATAATAAAATGGTTATTATTATATTTCCTTGTTCAAGATAATTGTCTATCGTTCACGCTATAATTGTATTGACCGGAAACCGTAATACATGTGTGAATACATGGACCACAACATGTCCCTAGTGAGCCTCTAATTGACTAGCTCGTTGATCAACAGATGGTCATGGTTTCCTGACTATGGACATTGGATGTCATTGATAGCGGGATCACATCATTAGGAGAATGATGTGATGGACAAGACCCAATCCTAAGCATAGCACAAGATCGTGTAGTTCGTTTGCTAAAGCTTTTCTAATGTCAAGTATCATTTCCTTAGACCATGAAATCGTGCAACTCTCGGGTACCTTAGGAATGCTTTGGGTGTACCAAACGTCACAATGTAAATGGGTGGCTATAAAGGTGCACTACAGGTATCTCCGAAAGTGTATGTTGGGTTGGCACGAATCGAGACTAGGATTTGTCACCCCGTATGACGGAGAGGTACTCTGGGCCCACTCGGTAATGCATCATCGTAATGAGCTCAATGTGACTAAGTAGTTGGTCACGAGATCATGCATTACGGAACGAGTAAAGTGACTTGCTGGTAACGAGATTGAACGAGGTATTGGGATACCGACAATCGAATCTCGAGCAAGTAAAATACCGATTGACAAAGGGAATTGTATACGGGATTACTTGAATCCTCGACATCATGGTTCATCCGATGAGATCATTGTGGAACATGTGGGAGCCAACATGGGTATCTAGATCCCGCTGTTGGTTATTGACCGGAGAGCTGTCTCGGTCATGTCTGCATGATTCCCGAACCCGTAGGGTCTACACACTTAAGGTTCGATGACACTAGGGTTATAGGGAAGATTTATATGTGGTTACCAAATGTTGTTAGGAGTCTTAGATGAGATCCCGGACGTCACGAGGAGTTCCGGAATAGTCCGGAGGTGAAGATTTATATATGGGAAGTCATCATACGGTCACCGGAAGTATTTCGGGGGTTTATCGGTATTGTACCGGGACCGCCGAAGGGGTTCCCGGGTCCACCGGGAGGGTCCACCTGCTCCCGAGGGCCCTTATGGGCTGTATGTGAAGGGAACCAGCCCCAAGTGGGCTGGGCGTCACCCCCCTAGGGCCCATGCGCCTAGGGTTGGGGGGAACCCTAAAGGGGGCGCCCCCCTTGGCTTGGGGGGCAACCCCCTGCCCTTGGCCGCCACCCCCCTCTAGATCTCATCTAGAGGGGCAGCCCCTCATCCCCCTTCACCCTATAAATAGAGGGGAGGAGGGAGGGCAAACGCACCACATCCAAGGCGCAACCCTCCCCCTCTCCAACACCTCTCCTCCACCGTTTGTGCTTGGCGAAGCCCTGCCAAACAACCACTGCTCCACGACCACCACGCCGTCGTGCTGCTGCTGGAGCCTTCTTCCTCAACCTCTCCCTCCTCCTTGTTGGATCAAGGCGTGGGAGACGTCACCGGGCTGCATGCGTGTTGAACGCGGATGTGTCGTTGTTCGGCGCTTAGATCGGAATCCACCGCAATCTGAATCGCTACGAGTACGACTCAATCATCCGCGTTCTTGTAACGCTTCTGTGTCGCGATCTTCAAGGGTATGAAGATGCTCTCCCCTCTCTCTCGTTGGTAGTTTCTCCATAAATTGATCTTGGTGATGCGTAGAAAATTTTAATTTCTGCAACGATCCCCAATAGTGGCATCATGAGCTAGTTCTATGCGTAGTTTCTATGCACGAGTAGAACACAAGTTGTTGTGGGCGTCGATTTTGTCAATTTACTTGCCACTACTAGTCTTATCTTGGTTCGGCGGCATCGTGGGATGAAGCTGCCCGGACCGACTTTACACGTACGCTTACGTGAGACAGGTTCCACCGACTGACATGCACTAGTTGCATAAGGTGGCTAGCGGGTGTCTGTCTCTCCCACTTTATCGGATCGGACTCGATGAAAAGGGTCCTTATGAAGGGTAAATAGCAATTGGCATATCACGTTGTGGTTTTGGCGTAGGTAAGAAACGTTCTTGCTAGAAACCTATAGCAGGCACGTAAAAACTTGCAACAACATTTAGAGGACGTCTAACTTGTTCTTGCAGCATATGCCGTGTGATGTGATATGGCCAAAGGATGTGATGAATGAAATATATGTGATGTATGCGATTGATCATGTTCTTGTAATAGGAATCACGACTTGCATGTCGATGAGTATGACAACCGGCAGGAGCGATAGGAGTTGTCTTAATTTATTGTATGACCTGCGTGTCATTGAATAACGCCATGTAATTACTTTACTTTATTGCTAAACCGTTTGTCATAGTAGTAGAAGTAATAGTTGGCGAGACAACTTCATGAAGACACGATGATGGAGATCATGATGATGGAGATCATGGTGTCATGCCGGTGACGATCATGATCATGGCGCCCCGAAGATGGAGATCAAAAGGAGCAAAATGATATTGGCCATATCATGTCACTATTTGATTGCATGAGATGCTTATCATGTTTTTGCATCTTATTTGCTTAGAACGACGGTAGCATAAATAAGATGATCCCTCATAAAATTTCAAGAAAGTGTCCCCCCTAACTGTGCACCATTGCGAAGGTTCGTTGTTTCGAAGCACCACATGATGATCGGGTGTGATAGATTCTAACGTTCGAATACAACGGGTGTAAGCCAGATTTACACATGCAAAACACTTAGGTTGACTTGACGAGCCTAGCATGTACAGACATGGCCTCGGAACACAAGAGACCGAAAGGTCGAACTTGAGTCATATAGCAGATACGATCAACATGAAGATGTTCACCGATGATGACTAGTGTCAGGACCCCGACTCAATGCCACATCGATCTAGCATGTAACACCTCATATCACTTTGCGGCCTCACGCACGGTATTCCCACGGGTGTCGCCTTACCTTTGCCCGGGACCGTTTGCGCCTTTTGGCACACGTATATGACAGTGTCGCTAGCATCCATATGATAAGGAGCCCGGGCTGACATGGCTAGTCGTAAACCCAAAGTGGCACAGACTTACAGGGACAGGCATCCATGACCCATCATCGAACGTGTCGGTCATCAGCGAGTGAATCCAGGCTGTAGCACTGGGCTAGCAGGACTCCGGTGAACCGGGCTGTAGCGGGCTAACAGGACTCCGGTATTCATCGCGTGACATTTCCCCGAAGGGACAGACACAGGAACGAAGAAGGACACATGCCGGCCAGCCTAAGTGTTCCGGAGCAGTAGCAAGCTACCATGGCTCAGTGAAACACTAGGAGACATTTCCCGGTAAGAGAGGCTACTAAAGATAAACAACTAGATGGTCAGATCCCACACATACCAAGCATTTCAATAACATACACACAATATGCTCGATATGTGCAAATACAACATGGCATCACAACATGACTCTACAACTCAAGTATTTTAATCAATAGGCTCCGAGGAGCGAGATATTACAAACATGGGTCTCACGACCCAACAATCAGAGCATACAAGTCAAAGCACAAGCGGAAGCTATCATGTCTGGGTACAGACATCTATAAATGAAAAAGGCCGAGAAGCCTGACTATCTATCAGATCCTGCCGAGGGCACAAGATCGTAGCTGAGGTAACAAGCTAAACGTCGAAGTCCACGTGGAACTACTAGTGAGACTGAAGTCTCTCTGCAAAAACATAAAATAGGCAAACGTGAGTACAAATGTACCCAGCAAGACTTACATCAGAACTAACTACATATGCATCATTTTCAACAAAGGGATGGTGGGGTTTAACTGCAGCAAGCTAGCTTTGACTCGGTGGCTATCCTAAAATACGACTGCAAGCGACTCTTTTGAGGTGGCGCACACGAGTCCACATATTCACCATATCAATACACCACTATGGATCCGCTCCCGTCTCCCTACGAGAACGCCATCCATAGCACTCACGCTTATCTTGCGCATTTTAAAGTATCCACTTTCACTTGTCTATGAACTGATATAAGCAACCCAGAAGTCCTTTTCCGCGGACACGGCTATTCGAATAGATGATGTTAACCCTGCAGGGGTGTACTTCTTCATACATGTTTCCACCACTTAGCGTCTGCACACGACATGTGCTCGGCAGACTTCAAGCGAAAGCCGACGTGGGTGTAGACCACGACCTACCTAAACACTCAAGTCTCTAGTCCAGGTTTATCGCCTATTCGGGTTCCATCCATGAGGAGATCCGGCCGGAGTTTCGCTCACAGCCCCAAACGATGTGAACAGGGTTCCCGAGATACCAAACGGGCATCCAGTACACCGTGCCACGTACCTACCGCATCACAGCCCACCCCTACGGTCAGCGCTGTCCACGGCCTCCAGTAAGCTACAAACACCAGAAACTACTTGCAACTCCTGGACAGAGGACAAGGGTGATTAAGAAGTCGAGCGGGGTCATATTTCAGGGCCCAATGTATGGTAGTAGCTGAATCATGGATCACAAACACAGAACTCAGTTCCTGAGGACGGCTGCAATGAGACAACCCACCATGTACTCCTACATGGCCTCTCACCGCTACCTTTACCAAATCGTGTTCACACACTTAGCTCACACACAGTAGGACATGTTCACACGCCTCTGATTCATCCCCGATGAATCAGACCTGACTCAACTCTAAGCAGTAGCAGGCATGACAAACAAGCATGAATGAGTAGGCACAACAGGGCTCAAACAATTCCTACTCATACTAGTGGGTTTCATCTATTTACTTTGGAATGACAGGTCATGCAAAGGATAAAGGGGTTCAGCTACCGCAGCAAGTAACAGATGAATCGTTGTTGTCCTAATGCAGTAAAAGAGAGCAGGAGCGAGAGAGTGGGATTTTATCGGAATGAACAAGGGGGTTTTGCTTGCCTGGCACTTTTGAAGATAACATTGAGTCTTCATCAGTGTCAACGATCACATCATCGGTATCACGTCTATCGAGAGGGGACAAATACCGGCAACACAGAAAGAAACACAATCAATGCAATGCACAATATGATGCATGATCATGACATGGCAAAATGAATGTGTTTTGGGCTAATGCATCTAGCAACAAGTTAAATGGGGTTGGTTTGAATACAAGATTCAAATTTAAACTCCATATGTGATTATTTAAATGCCCTTTATATGATTTGTGCTAAACAGCAGCTATAAGTTGTTCTAACATGCATGAAAATGTACAGATGGATTCCTTGAATTTTTCTGATAATTTTTCATATATAAATTATTTAATTTGGAGTTACGGTTAATTTTCTATGAATTATTGAAGTTTATACAATTTTCTGGAATTTCCTGATTATTAATAAATCCAGTAATTGAATTAATGCGCCAGCCTGACGTCATAGTGACGTGAGCAGGTCAACGGGCTGGTCCGGGTCAAACCTGATGTGTGGGACCCACACGTCAGTGACAGGGGGTTAACAGGGGTTTATTTAGTTTAATTAAAAGGTTAGGGGGGGGTCGGGCCCACTGGTCAGCGTCAGGGGGGGGGGTTTATTTTAGTTTAATTAAGGATTAAGACACTAGGGCCCACATGTCAGTGTTAGCAGGGGGGTAATTAAATTAAAATAAACTAACTAATTAACAGGGGGGGCTGGCCCCACCTGTCATCGACCCAGGGGGGGGTCAAACCCCTGGTCAGCAGGGCCCAACCCGCCGGCGGCTCGTCGCCGGTGGCAACAGGCGCGGCGGAGGGCGCGGGCTCGCTCCTCCGGCGTCCAAATGGACGGAGGAGAGCGGCTACGGGGAGATGGAGCTCACCCGCGCCCATTTCAGCAAGCAGCAGCAGCTAGGGCGGCCGGAGACGATGGCCTCGAGCTCGGCAGCGGCGGCCGGAGCTCGGGCGTGCTCGGTTTCGGCGTTACACGGCACGGCGGGCGCGGCCGATGGGCTCTACGGGATGCTGGGGTCACCAGGAACACCCGGAGGCAACGAACGCAGGCGGAGAAGCTCGGGAGCACGGAGCTCACCGGCCATGGCGGACGGCGGCTTCGGTGCTCGTGGGGCGGCGGCTATAGGGCGCAATCGAAGGGGGAAAGAGGGAGGGGAGGCGTAGGAGCTCACAGCGGTGCCGTAGGGATGGTTAGCCGGCTCGGGGGCGCGCCGGAGTGGCCGAATCGACGGAGAAGATCCTCGGCGGCCGGCGAGGGGAAAACGTCGGGGGTGGCGTTCCGGGGCTCTTCTGGTCGCGTGACACGGCGAGGAGGTCGAGGGAGGACCGGCGGAGCTTCCTGGGGCGTCGGTGAGCCGTGGGGTGGCCGGTAGCCACGGTGGCTCTCGTCGGTGGCGGCGGCTCCGTTCGGTCGCGGGAGGGGAAATAGAGGAGCGAGGGGGAGGGAGGTCCAGAGAGCGAGGGAGAAGTGAGAGGGGGTCGGGGCTGCGTGGCGTCGCGGGAGGGACCAGGGAAGGAGGAGGCAGCCAGGCAGGGAGGAGGTGGCCTCCTCGGCCGCGCGCGTGCGAGCACGCAGCTGCTCCCACTGGCAAGAGGAAGACGACAGGGGGGGAGTAGCGGTGGCGGGCTGGGCCGGCTGGGCCGGTTCTGGTGGGCTGCACGGGTGAGGCCAGGTAAGTCCTTCTCTCTCTCTCTTTTTTTTTCTGTTTTCTTTTTTTTTAATTCTTTTGCCACTGTTTTGAATTAAAATAATAATTCAAACAATGCCAAAGCTCCTCTGAATATTTTATATTGCTAGATGGACTTTTCCAAAAGCTTATAAAATATTTCAGGGGGTATTTGAAATTATATTCTAATTATATGAATATAATTCAAATTCAAATAGCTAATGATTTAAATTCAAAGTCCCAAAAATAAATCCTTAAAAATGTTCAATATTTTGGTTGGGACCAGAACCCTTACCAAAAATTATCAAACATTTAAGAAGAGCCTTTTGGAGCAATGAATGAGATTTCTAGGGTTTTTGCCCCTCTTTTATTTAGGGTTTTGAGGCTTCCAATATTCCTCAATTCAAGTTTCAAAAATATAGACATGATGCACACATGAAGCTAGCCTAGAGCAATGCCAGAAGCTAGGGATGTGACAACTCACCCCCACTAAACAAGAATCTCGTCTCGAGATTCAAGCGTAGGGTAGGATGAAGGGGAAACGCAAACTAGTACAATCTTCACGATCCAGGGTGCACTTCAGTTGAACGTTGATTCATTCACCATCATTGTCTTGATGTCTTGTTCTGAGAAATCCTGCCAACATGACATGGAGGGAAGAAGGAGACTCTAGAAGGGTCGATCTTCTTGAAGATCGAACAACTCATGGAATGAGACATAGGACCATCTCTCGGGTTGAGACACGAGATACACATCAAGAGGGGTGGAAAGAAACGGATGACGAAGGTTCACTAGGTGGACAACAATTCCACACTTAAGAAGGTGGTAATCGGTTGTCAACGTAGCGAGGAGTTGAGTTGCCATGATACCACAACGAGACACCTTCGGAACCGTGACTCGTAGATATCTCTCCTTAAGTGGCAAAAGAATTACCTTTGATTCAGAGATCATTGAAACTCTTTATACCAGCTTAAGGCAAATCATAATCGATCATTTAGAGGGGTTCGGTAGAATGGCATACTCAAACTTGGATGATGTGGATTACCTTGTTGAAGACAACGTAATGGATGAATTTTGCTTATCACCGGAAATGGAAGAGACCCATGGTAGAATGGCACATTGGCGGTGCAAGCTGGGAACAAAATGCAAATGCTGGGAATGATTCTGGTAACTGGGGAAGAACCCAACAATAGAGAGTGAATTCACTGTTGGAGTGGTTATAGCATAAGCGAGGAAATCTGGGGCAATCCCAGCTAGTGCCGATGATAAGACGTAGCGCTTGTGCGTGCTCTCAAGAACTTGAGCAGTTCCACAATCATCAAGGTTTTATCAACAACCGCGTCAAGGGTGCTGACAACACAACATACTACCATGATGAATAGCGATGGACGATGCAGATGCGAAGGAGGATAACACTTTCTCAGATTTCACCCTTGGCGGGGCCAAGAAAATAAAATCTGGATGATCGACCGAGAGACATTTAGCACTCCGCTTCTAATGTTCTCCTTGATGTGCTAGTATAACCCATTCATAGATATGGTTTGATATCTAAAACATCGAGTAAAAAGGTCGGACTTCGGGAACACAAAAATCCATAGGGGCAACTAGGGGGTAAACCCTACGAAATCCCTATGGGGGGGGTGGCCAACTTCCTCAAACAAGATACTATAATAATAGGTCTACCGGATGGGTGTGTTGGCCACGACATCCACCTTACCGGTTATCGAGAGACCAATATTATAGTTCTTAGGGAAATGTTCCAACCATCATATCTGCCTGAGATTCAGCTCTGGTTGGTGTTAGGATATTCCAGGCTCATCGAGTCTTAGGAAGAAAAATGAAAGTTTGCAACACAAATCGACGAGATGACGTTGCGGGATTCTCGGGAGATGAACTACGATAGCAAGCTCCAAAACATGAGCTGGTTCTGCTACAAACATGTGAACACGTTGTCCCAGACAAGCATGACCACATAGTAGTCTTATAATAAAACACTACCGAGTTCAGGAGGGGGAACCATCAACGAGGGTATCGAAGTCCTTACATAAGTCCGGATTAGCTCTTATGAAGGAACTCCTTCTCCTTGAACAAATCAACCAGTGGCTTGGTGTGCTAGGGATACATATAGATTGAAGGTTGCAAGTCTTCAAACCACAGCATTCTTCGCACGTGTGCATGACTAATTTGGAATGATTCCAAAGAAAGCAACATTGACTTTCTCGAATCCACGGCGGCAACTTGCATCAGATGCACATGAATTAAAGGAAGTCACTACCTTCATCCAAACATATGCTTCATGAGCTAGCATGAACAAATGCTTTCAAAAATTTCCAACACTAGCTTAATGCTCAACAAAATCATGGAGGAGATAAGGATGTTGTCAATGGGCTCAACAACAATTCATCCGGGTTTCCTTTTAAAAGGAATTCCATAGTTAAGTGAACACGGTGATAGCATTGGTCAGACCAAAGATGTAATGGTGTATGCTCGAGGGATCAACCACGAATAGGACAACATTACGAGCATCGTTGGTACTGATTTGATTTGACGATAGCCCACACTCAAATCAAAGGATTGATAAGACAATAGGTCCAGCAACTGATCACAAGGACCAATCGATGAAGATATCATCTTTCTTCAACACACACTACACAAGAATATCCCTTTGGAACGAACTAAGTCAGACAAGCTTTTATCTTCCAACTCTCCAAGTTGTTGTCCAGCTTAACCAACTAGCTCAGGGATATCTAACACCGATTCTTGGAGAGAAGGTGGTTCACAAGAAACCAACTTGATCACGAACTCAACATAGCGGTCAGGTGACAACCCGGTAACACCTCCAAGAAGATATTTGGAAAGTCACGAACCACCGGTATGTTACTAAGCTCGAGAACAATCTTGCTTTTGAGGGCAAGACGATATGATCAAATGAGTGAGGACTTGACAAGATCCTAACTCATCAATCGAAGGGTGCAGCGAAATAAGGACTAGGTAGCACGATCAGTCTTAGAAGGATGATTCGAAAACCAACATACTAAGAATGAAATTATTATCCTTTAACTACCAAGCAACAGAGTTGCTAGCAGTATTGATTTCACACATCACAATTCATTTGTCGGTATTCCGGTTGCATCAACACGAGGGCCGAGGAATGAACAGTGATGGCAAGAAGTGTCACTGTACCAAGAGTTCATGGGATGGTGTGAAATTCCTATAACAATCTCGATATAAAATATGTAATACTCCAAGGTAGAGCAGAACCAAAAGCTGGATTGGCATTTGATCTGCGGAATACAACTACTTTGACCCAATCCTAGATATGGAAGAGGTACTGGAGTTTGTTTCTCCTAGTCATTCCGGAATAGAATGGCTTGACAGACCACAAGAGTCATAGGCATCGATGAACGAACGCACGCATACTCTTGACTATCAATTGATAGACGAGGGTCAGAATGCAACTAAAGAGAACAACTCAAAGGAACATATAACTTTCTGAGTTGTGGATGCATAGATTAGTATGTCGAACCAAGTTCAACATATTTCTTCCGGATAACCCATGCAGAAAGGTAGAACTGGCAGAGTCACGATTTATGAATGGAGAACTCCTCAAGAGTACTCTAATTGTGATTTTTTTTGATCTAATAAACATCTGCCATAAGTAGTTCATGGTATTTGGAAGAAGAAGATACCACGGACTTCAAGGACTATCGCAAAGGTTACTAATATCCTAAAGGCACTAGCAATTACTATCAACATGAAGTAGGTAGAGTGAATCTCGGGTTCAGAACCCAGGAGTAGAATACCTACTACTAAGTAGCGTCACGGGATGCTTTCGAGACTGATGGCCAGAATCATCACACTGGGAACACAAAACGTTGCTAGGTTACTAGGTGACTCCCTAAATACCTAGGGTCATAATAGTAACTCCAACATAAATGTCAAGGCAACAGAGTACCTCAACTCACTGATTAGTGTGGTTAATCTGGCCCAAAGGAACATTGAAACGGAAGGAAGGAATCTGCAAGTGCATCGGACTATTTAGAAACCTGGGATGACTCGGACAGCATAACGGCTATAATTGCTCAAAAAGATTTGAGACAATCACAAAAATGGTGGCATAACCACTCAGAAGCACAATATCAAGGTTCCGAGATCAACAATTAACATACAGAAGTAGTAGGAACTGAACTGAGACTTAAATCCAGCAATCTTATAAGTCTACTGATTAGTAACACGTGATCCTAATAGAAAGAAGAGATAGCCTAGTTCTTAATCCCCGCAGGAAAGATAAGATGACTCAGATCAGAAGGGCATGAGGTATAAGGAGTAAAAAGAGCCTTACGTTCCATCCCACAATCAATTCCCTTATATAACTAAAGAATTTCTAGACTCAACTTCGACCAGTTTGGCTTGGTAATCCTACAGGCAGTCAGGCTCTGATACCAACGCTGTCAGGACCCCGACTCAATGCCACATCGATCTAGAATGTAACACCTCATATCACTTTGCGGCCTCACGCACGGTATTCCCACGGGTGTCGCCTTACCTTTGCCCGGGACCGTTTGCGCCTTTTGGCACACGTATATGACAGTGTTGCTAGCATCCATATGATAAGGAGCCCGGGCTGACATGGCTAGTCGTAAACCCAAAGTGGCACAGACTTACAGGGACAGGCATCCATGACCCAGCATCGAACGTGTCGGTCATCAGCGAGTGAATCCAGGCTGTAGCACTGGGCTAGCAGGACTCCGGTGAACCGGGCTGTAGCGGGCTAACAGGACTCCGGTATTCATCGCGTGACATTTCCCCGAAGGGACAGACACAGGAACGAAGAAGGACACATGCCGGCCAGCCTAAGTGTTCCGGAGCAGTAGCAAGCTACCATGGCTCGGTGGAAACACTAGGAGACA